>NC_086248.1:3233257-3533257 GCF_021018805.1 Prinia subflava | reverse complement strand
GCAGCATTAGGCTTCTTGTTATGCAGCCTCTGACCAGAATTTTCCAGAACTAATTTTACAGTGATATCCAGTTTTCTGATTAATATTTTAAGAGATTTCAAACTTTTCAGCTGTGTTTGGACACAATCTGATCAAACATCAGTATTGATCACTGAAGCCCAATATTGGACCCCATCATGAACCCTTAATATCACCATGCAAAGAGTGACATGTTTATCATCATATGAACAAAAAAACAATAGGTAGGATATGAATCAGGTGAAACACAATTAAAAATTAACCCAGAAATCTCCCCTGTGGCTATGGAAATAATGCCATGGAAAACCAATGATGTCCAATGTGCCACAGCCAATACCCCATAGTATTCAACACCTTTTAGAGGTTCTTCTCCACGTCTCACAGGCATTCTGTACCCAATCCCCACTGGATTTTACAGATGTGGCTGGAGACAACACCTCTCCATCACCCACCTGCCAAGAACACCAGCCCAGCACCCAGCAGAAACGTTCTCCACAGGTTCATCTTGAACACTGGATGAGGAATTCACAAGAGTCTGGCTCCAGGACCTTCCCTGTAACTTTAAAACAAACCCCATCCGTATTCTTTGTTCTCACTGCACACTGTGGGAGCAACAGCTGTGAACTCTTCTAATAATTTAAGAATATAAACATGCAGAGTAACACACTGCAAAGTGCACAGGGCAGAGTCCAGCACCCTGGAGCAAGTGAATGCTGCATTTAAAAGCAGGTGCAGAAAATATAATTCAGATTTAATTTTATTATTATTTTTAGGATTTTTTCTGGCTTTACTTACATTATTCAATTTGTTCTTCCTCCATTCCTGTCATGAGTGAAGTGCAGGGGCTCTGTTACCAGCACAGGAGCTCCATCCCTTTGGCATCAGCTCTGCCACAGGCTCCAGGCTGGGTTTGTGGCAGTCACTCTGCCCAGGGCTGAAACCCACCAGACAGGCTTCCCAAAAGGCTCAAATCCTATCCCAGACAGCTCAGAGCTGTCCATTGAGGGTGCTTAATTATTAACCTAAGCCACTTGCTGCTGTTAACTGTTTTGTTCCAAGACTTTAATAACCATGACAAAAATAACCTGGCATTGTTCTTCCATTGGCAGATGGTTAAGTCCTCCAACAGGAGGAACATTATTCCATTTTATGCTTTTTTTCCCCCTCCTACAATATGACAGCAAAACTATTTCTTGATATGCTGATATTAAACCTGGGACTGACTTTCACAGCAAGTGGACTTCAATGCTCCCTTACATATGATTAATTCGATTTTTCCATGGTATTCCCAGCAGATGATGCTGGGAATTCTGACCAAAGGGTGTTTAGATTCCTTATCACTTCTCAAGTAGCTTTAACCCTGCAGGTCTCTTTCCCTGTGGAAATGAGGGCAGTGGACTTTCACAGTGTTATCATTCATGCCCTGGAGGGCCTTGGCTGCTGGGAAGATGCAATCCAGCCTCCCTCAGACACTAAACAGCATTTCCACTCCCACCTCTGCCCTCCTCTGTTTGAAGCCCAATGGATTTTGATGGAGTTCCTCAATGGGTTGCTGAACCCCTGCCCTGGTATGGAAACCTTCATGGAAGTTTCCACTGAAATTTGCAGGAAGTTCCCAGACCCCACAGCATAACTGAGGTTTAATGAGTTACCACACACCAAACAGCAGCAGAATGTGCTCAGGCTCTCACCTCAGCCCCAAAGGGAGGTGAAACAGCTTTGCTCAGGTTCCTCCTCCTCCTCAGCCTCAGTTCAGAGGCTCAGGGGCACAAAGTCATGGGCAATCAACCCTCAGGGGAGCTCTGGAGCTGTGCCCAGCAGTGGAACCAGTTGTGCTTGGTTTATTCTTAGGCCAAGCCCCAGTGTCTCAGCCAATGATTACAGGAACCCCATGTGAGTTAACCCCATCAGGGATCTACACTCAGTTTTCTTATTAGCAGAATTACACTGGGAACGTGGTCAGAAGGAAGAGCAAATCTGAGGTAATTCTCAAACAAAAAAGTATTGCTAGAGAAGAGTCTGTTCAAGGGTGGCACAGCAGGCAGAAACAGATGCTGGTAACACGGTCCACTCACAGCCCCAAATTAAGGGATGGACAAGGTGCAAGGTCCCTTCAGGAAATCCCCTCAAAAACAAGAGGAGACAGGGCAGGGTGCTCAACAATGAGCCCATGACCCAGCTAAAAGGCAGGACCAGAGGGTGGATTACAGAGCAGTATTTCCACAACACAGCTCAGGGAGAGAGCACAGAGCCACAGATGAGGTTAAATCAGGCTCCTGAACCATGGCCAGGCTGGGGAGAGTGATTCCAGTGAGTCTGATCAGGGCATTAGGGCTTATTGCTGCCCTCAGTGCTGCTACCTACACACTCTGTCACTCACTCTCTACACCAGAGTCAGCAAAAACTATTAGTATTAGAATTAGTATTAGTATTAGTATTAGTATTAGTATTAGTATTAGTATTAGTATTAGTATTAGTATTAGTATTAGTAATAGTAATAGTAATAGTAATAGTAATAGTAATAGTAATAGTAATAGTAATAGTATTTATTAGTATTAGTATTAATAGCATTTTGTGATCCAATCCCTAGGAACCATTTTATCCAAGAAAATCTCAACCAAATGCCCAAGGTTTACAGGTCAGAAGGATCTGGCTGGGATGAGTTTATTCTTTGTAGAAAATCATAGATAAAGTAAAACAATGCATAGGGAGCCCTCCCCATGAAGGAACTGAAATGTGAAAAGAAAGAGGGAAAGAGCCAGTCTGGAGATGATTGGAGGGATGGAGAAACTCTCCTGCAAGAAAAAGCTGAGATGATTGGGGTTGTTCAGCTTTGAAAAGAGAAGATTTTGGGGTGACCTAACTGTACCCATCCAGTACCTGCAGGGAGCCTAAAAGAAAGATGGAAAGAAACAATTTATAAGGGCCTGGAGAGACAGGACAAGGGGGAAGGGTTTTAAACTGCCAGAGGGAAGAGTTAGATGGGATATTAGGAAAAAGATTTCTCTGTGAGGGTGGGGAGGCCCTGGCACAGGTGCCCAGAGAAGCTGTGGCTGTCCCTGGATCCCTGGAAGTGTCCAAGGCCAGGCTGGACAGGGCTTGGAGCAACCTGAGACAGTGGAAGGTGTCCCTGCCCAAGGCTGGGGGGTGGAACTGGAGGAGCTTTAATGTCCCTTCCATCCCAAACCATTCTATGAAAAACATTGTCCTTAATAACCGGAAACCCAGGCCTGGAATTCAGATCAGGAGAGCAAATGGTCTCCACACAGGAACCTACAGAGGACACGTAAATACTCTGTCACCACAGGCTGATGCCCTTTTTGAGGGATATTACCCACTAAAGAGGAAATCAGCACATTTTGATGGGCAAGTGCATGTTTGCATACATGTCCAAGTTGCTTTTTTTCCTGCCAAAGGACAGTTCTGCTCAAAAACTTCACTCCTATTTTTGTTTGTTTGGAGTTACTCATTTAGGGGTTTAGATTTTGAGTAAATAAATGGAAATAGCCCTATGGACAGGCTCGGCATCGGAAATCTGAGAAAAGCTCCTGCAGTGCAACCAGGAAGGAGGCAGAGCCAAGCAGGAGGGGTGAGCAGTGGCTTTTTGTCACTAGATGGAAGCACGGAGCCACCAAAGACCTGTCTGATGCTTGAAACACAACCCACAGGTGGCCAGGCTGCCACTGCTGTGCTTGACACAGCTCCAGGAGTGTTTGGTGTCAATTCCTTGTGCTTGAGGGAAAGCCCAGGTTCAAGCAGGCGGCACAGGAAAAGGAGATGTGGGATCCATCCCCAGCTCTTGCACCCACCAGAGCAACATTTGGGCTACACAGCTTCATTGTCAACTCACTGGTGTGTAAGACAGGGGTGACACTGCCCGTGAGGCCTTTCTCAGAGGCAGCAGCGTGGAAAGACTCAGTTTCCCCAGGACTTGGAGCATTTCTGGGATGGAAGAGCCTTTCAGGAGCCAAATGAGGGGTCCCCTCATGCTACCCCCATCCATCTCACCGCGGCCACCTCGCCAGGGGAACGTGGCAGTTGTTGGACACTGCGTGGCACCTCCCGGCAGAACAGCTGAGGGGAGGATAATGTGGGATAAAGAGAGGTTTAACGATTTTGTCTGCACACCACTGCAATCCCTCCCAGCTCTGCTGATGTATCTGCCACCCCACGGCAAGGGCAGCAGCCTTCCCTGTCTCCTGCTTGACAGAGTCAGCCCCTGGCATGAGGAAGTGAGGTGGGAATGCTGCCTGTGCTCACAACTCCTGCACCCACGCCTGCAAAGAGAGCAAAACACATCCCGGGGGAAAGCCAGACTAAATGAACCCATTCTTGGAGCATAAAATGATGGACTCATAAAATCACAGAATGGTTTGGCTTGGAAGGGACCAAAAATCTCATTTATTGCAGCCCCCTGTCCTGGGCAGGGCTGTCACTCCCTGGATCAGGTTTCTGGGGGACTGATGCCACTTAGTCACTTAGTGGCCAGCAGCATTGTGTTTCTCTTGGATTTCTCTTTGGATAAGCAGCTTCCCCTCCAATGCAGGGTGTGCCATGGTGGACACAGAGTAAAGAAAAACAGCTTGAAACCGCTTTAACTTAGTGACTGTGTCCAGACACAGGGCTGTGATCCCTGCTTTCCAGACACAGGGAGAGACCTCTGCTGTCCAGCTTGGCACTGTCACAGGATCATGGAATGGTGCAGGTTGGCAGGGACCTTAAAGCTCATCTCATTCCACCCCCTGCCATAGGCAGGGACACTTCCACTGTCCCAGGTTACTCCAAACTCTGTCCAGCCTGGCCTTGGGCACTGCCAGGGATCCAGGGGCAGCCACAGCTTCTCTGGGCAGCCTGTGCCAGGGCATCCCCACCCTTGCAGGGAAGAATTCCCTCCTAATATCTAATTTAAATCTACCATCTTTCAGTGTGAAATCGTCCCTCTCCTGCAAGGCTGGGTTACCAGTAGCCTGGAAGTCTTCCACTGGCCGTGCTGCTCCGTGCCGAGTTCTTACAGCTGCTCTTTCTTTCTATTAATACTTCACTTTTCCTGTATTGACACCAACTTCCTAGCAACCAAGGTCACAGAGGAGGTGTTAAGGATCTGGGATGATTAATAATAAATCCTGGGGTTTGATATCTTTTCTTCTTGAGAGGCTTGTTAGACACCAGCAGGCAGGGTGCTGAGCTGGGATTTCCAAGAGAACCTAGGGGATTTGGAAAACCTCCTCTGATCAAATTTCCCTCTCAATCCCTGTCTTCCTCCTGCTGGCCCTCAGCACCCAGCTGGGTGAGGCTACTGTCCATGGGGAGGTGAGCTGAGGCAGGGCAGTGGTGCTAAGGAGGGATCTGAGTTCGAGAAAGCCAATACAGCTCGTCCATGGTCATTCCCAAATGAGGAGAAGGAAGAGCTCTAGGTAGGCCAAGAATCCTACAATCACAGAATTATTTGGGTTGAAAGGGATCCTAAAGATGACCTAGATCCAGCCCTCTGCCATGGGCAGGGACAGCTTCCACTATCCCAGGTTGCTCCAAGCCCTGTCCAACCTGGCCCTGAACACTTGCAGGGATGGGGAATTGACAATGTCTCCTTGTAGGAACAGCATTCAGGCTTCTCCTCCCTTTTTTACTGTTCCTTTACAAAGGAAAAGAAAAACATTTTCTTCCTTGAAAATCTTAACATTCACATTACATTACATTATTAACTTTTTTTTTTTTTTTTTTTTTTTTTTTTCTTACCACTACTTCTAGTGACATTTGCAGCCTGTAAGTGAACTGCCTGACTTGCCTGGCCCATTTTTCTACCCAGTTTTTAAGAGATTCAACTCTTTCCTTTGAGAGAAAAATGCTGGTGCTTCCAGGAGCCTTCTACAACTTTACAGGGTCACTTTTCAGCAGGATAAAACTCTGTTGAGCTTGTTCCCATAGCTACTCTTGCTCCATTTTAAACAGGCTCTGAACTTCTTTAAATGCTAAATTTATTGCCAGTGCAGCTGCTTTAATGACAGGTTTGAGGCTTCTTTGGTTTCAAGGTTGGGTGTGTTTTTGCTCCTGTCTCCTGTGGATCACAGAGGGGATGTGGGGTGCCCCCAGCCCCCTGCCCCTGGCTGATGCTGGGGATGCACAAGGCAACTGGGCAAGGAGAAACCAGCATCTTGCAGGGGATTTGTCCTCTTCCAGCCACGTAGGGGATGCTCTCCTGCTCCCCTGGGGTCTGCAGAGCACATGGGATTGCCAGGGAAAACCAAGGTTTGGCTGGCTCCTAGTCCCATTGTAAAATCGTTAACGTTGGAAAAGACATCCAAGATCATCAAGTCCAACCTTTGATCAAATATTCCCGTGCCCACTCAGCCATGTCACAAAGTGTCACATCTATTCATTTTTTTAACACCTCCAGGGATGGTGACTCCACCACCTCCCTGGGCAGCCTGTTCCAATGCTCAACCACTCTTTCTTTCTAGTGAAGAAATTTTCCCTGATATCCAACTTGGCACCATTTGAGATCATTTCTCCTTGTCCTATAATTTGATACCTAGGAGAAAAGACCAAACAGAAACCTAAACTGGCCACACTCTCCTTTCAGGTGTAGAGGGAAATAAGGTCCTCCTGACCCACCTTTTCTCCAGACTAAACCCCCCCAGCCCCTGCCAGGAACAGAATTCCTCCTAAGCTGAAAACACAGTCACAAAGGGGAAAAAAAGAAACTTCAAATAAAGCACTAGCTGCTTCTGCACTGTGAAAAACATCCTGGGGTTGAGGTTCTTCCCAGAGATTTTCCTTTGCTGGCTGCACACAGACACATCTCATCCACGCTTCCCATCGGTGTGATGGACCATCACTCCTCCAATCTCTGTGTTACAGGGCTTTTTGTCACCCAGACAGCACCCAAAAAAGCTACAGCTCTGTTGTGCTGGGCACCCTGGAGCCACCCAGTACCAGGGAGTGTCCAACCTAAAACAGTTTAAATAGGGGCAAAGAGACACAATCCCACCTGTGGTGGGGAAAGATTCGTGCTGCAGGTTTTGCAGAGCAGGTGATAACAACCCCAAAGGAAACCTCGACTGGTTGGACCCCGGAGGTGAAGGATAAAATCAAGAGGTGTCATTTGGGCAAGAGAAATCTCTCGGGGAAGTCTCGGCAGGCGCTGCTGCAGAGAGAACCTCGGCATTTGCTTAAACAAACAGCTGGTGGAGGATTGGGTTTCAGAGTCAAACTGCAACCCAGCACCTACTGAGCTTCATCCATCATTAGTCTTTCATTAGGCAACTTGTTCTTGGCCTGCTCCCCAGTTCTCAGAGAAGTGATTCAGGCAAATGCCAGCCCTGCTGTGTCCTGCAGCCTCTCTCCTTCCACCTCTGCAGCAAATGCCCACTTTCTTCTCATTTAAAAATGGAATTCCATCCCTTCGATGAGTTTTCACTGCTGCTGCTGCCCCATCCCCTCCATCCATCCCTGCTCCCCATGTCTAAGCAGGAGGAACAGGTGGGACAGCTGACCCTGGTGAATGAAAGGAGAGCACAGTTTGGCTCCCCTCGCCCCTTTCTCACAGCCAGGCCCCGCTGTCAGTGATCTCCCAGCCCCCAGGGAAGGGGGATTTGGGTGTATTAGTCACATGAAAGGAAAGGCCCTGCAGCAGGCTGCTCCCGGGCTTTGCTTCACCTCCAGCAGAGGGGATGGCTTGCCACTGTATTCCTCAGGGATGGAATCAAATGACTTCCTTTTTTTTTTTTTTTTTTTTTTTTTTTTTAAACCAATTGGCTTCTATGTAAGATGTGCCACAGCCCTGGAAAAAAAATTTAAAAAAAGGAAAGAAAAAAGTGAAAAAGAACAACTTACAATGATCCCAGCTGTGCAGGGAGATGTGTAAAGCCAGGCTATGAGATCTTTTTCCATCATCAAATCCCTGGAGTGGGGTTTGGTTTCTCTGTCCTGGTGTGGAGCTCCACAGCCTGTCACCACACACAGGGTTCCATTAATGGCCTCTCTCTGTCCAGACTCTGTTACTCTGGTGTCACACACAGCAGAGGCTCCCAGGTGGACCCTGCCAAGGTGGACTCACATTTAGGTACTGCTCAGTGAGCCACATCCCAGGGATGTTATCCTCTCAGGGGTAAAATCCACAAACTCATGGAAGTAACACAGAGCCAGACCTGTCACTCCAGGAGAAAGCAATCAGAGAATCACAGAATGGTTTGGGTTGGAAGGGACCTTAAAGGTCACCTAGTTCCAAACTCCTTGCCAGGGGAAGTACAAGCTTGACATAAATGTGGTGACTTTTTATCACTTTTGTCCTCAGTGAAAGTGTCAGTGATGTTCCAGGGTTGTTGGGAGCCCCTGATAGGTTGATCATTGCCCAGCATATCTTCTATTTATTATTAGTGCTGTGAGTCTTAATTTATTTTCTCACTCAAAACAACTTCTTTCACACTTCCTTTTCCTTTTCTACTTATACACATTGGCTGAACCCAGCAAGAAGTCATTTCCCACCCAGTCTTAAAAAAGTTGAAGCACAGCAAGATCTTTTCACCCCAGTTTTCAGTACTGCCAGTGATCTGAATAACTGGTTATTCATGCAGCTGTCATTGAGAGATCCTCGTGCCTGCTGCTGCACAGACCCTTTGACCCAGCAATGAAGAGAAAAACAGAAGTAGAGAGAAAAGGAGCCCATAGGTGGGATTAGGAAGGAAGCCTTGATCAGAGCCTGCTCGATACATTTTAAGTCTAAATTAATGCTTTAATTCAGAATGGGTTTGCACGCACTAAAATGCAACTTGAATGAATATTCAACCCCCAAACCCAAGATGATTCCCTTATTAAAGGGCAAGGGGGCCTGTTCAGTCCAGCCAGATGCATTTCACAGTCATTTCCAGCACCGTGTGTGCAGGGGGGAGGGCCATTAAAAATAAAAGTGCCAGTGTTCCAAACGTCAGCCCTGCACCCACCTGTTCCTCCTGCAGCCCAGACGTGGCCACCTCTGACCCCGCTGTGGCTCTGAGGCTCTGGGGAGGCTGCACCTCCCACCCTCCAATCCCCCACTCCCCACGGCAGCTGTGTAAACCTCAAGGGCAACAGCTGGGGACAAGAGATGGAGCCTCCAGCTCCTGGGGCAGGGACAGCAAAGGGCATCTGCCAGGGCTCCAAATCACTGACCTGGCCGTGGGGACTCTATTTAAGTCACATAAAGTTTGGCACTGTCCCCTTTGAACCCCCTGCCCATAAATCCAAGTCAATTAGTGCTCCAGGGTTCTCTCTGCCAAGTGTTAATTTGGTAATTGCCTGCCCTGAGGGACAGCAGGACGGGATTTTGGGTTCAGAGTCTGCTCAGCCCTATCATGACCCCAAGGGCCTCCCGAGGAACTCTGGCCACTTGCTTTTTGGAGCCACAGGGATGGGGAGAGAGGAAAATGATGAAAAAACTCTTCTCATCAATGCCTGATGAAGCCTTGAAGTTACCTGGAAACTGAAAGAAGGATTTTTCCATCCTCTGGCAGCTAGAGACCATAAGTTTCACATCCTGACTCCAGAAAGGCAAATCTGCACCAGGTGATGCATCCAGTGTGTGGTTGTGCCTGTCTGCCTGACGTGGAATTAGACCTTGAGGAGATCCTCCTTAAGCTGCTTAATTGTGAACAAACCAGTGGGATGACCTTGAAACATTACCTTAAGGCATGCCTTTTTTTATCCTGTCTAAATACATGTCAGAAAGCAACCAAGATCCTTCTTTAGGATCTTTTCTCCTGCCTTGAAGGCAGATGGAACTGTCAGAGAATCATAGAATGGCTGAAGTTGGAAGCAACCTTAAAATCTACTCCCAACCCCCCAGGCATGGAAATACACCCCTGTACAGAGGAGAAGGCAAGAATCCACTGTTCTCACACCAATAAATTAGGATAGTCACAAGCTGTCCAGCTCAGGGGGTAGGTGGGACAGTGGCTTTCTGGCTCGAGCTATAGTCACAATAAAATAGATTCATCAGGGCAGCCTCCTTGGTGCTCCTAACCTTCATCAGGTAAGAGGAGCAGAGAAGCAAAGCCCACTGCCTTCCCAGGATCTTACCTGACCCACTTTACTACTGGATGGCCTCAGGAAAAATATCTCCCCTCTTCACAGTTTTCAGAAGGTGGAACTCCGTAGCTGAGACTGGATGTCCTGAAAAGATGGAACTACCTGGAACAGAGGTTCCCTTGCCAGCTCTGTTATATGCTTACAGGGGGCTATAGGAAATTTAATTATTAGCTATCAGTAATGATAACAGCAGGAGTAATGTGAGATCGATGACATGTTGGATCCTCAGACAATGAATTTGCAAAGTAATAAATAAAAAATTCAATATATAAATAAACTGAACAACGGCCATGGCAGAGAATAAAAAGGTTCAGGAGACTTTTTTACAAGATTTGTTGAATATTGGGTGCCAACCAGGCTAACTCTCAGTCTTTTTCCAGAGGTCATTGTGTCCTCCCACTCCTGCTGTCCCCCAGTTATGGTGGATTCTTGGGATGGAACTCCAGGGACTGGACTGATGATAGCTGTTGGCTTTCTCTGTATCAGTCCAAGGCTGAAGAGGTTGACAACCTAACCCAGAAAATACACCCAAAATCCAGCACAGACTCCAAGACTGAGTGTCTCCCAAGGGAAGAATTTAAATAATATAGACATAAATATTCCAGGTTCAAACAACCTTTTCATTCCAGAGTCTACACCAACTTTCCTCCTCCTTTCCCCATCACCAGCTCTCAGGCCATGAGCAGGCACCCAAACCCCTCTCACCCCCATGCAAACCCCCTCCAGCTCAATCAGCTGTCACAGGCCCCACATTCCTGCAGGACTCCCAGAACTGGCAGCTCTGGACATCTGCTCTTTTCCACCCCCACAAAAATGCAAGCAGGTGTGAGGCACCACCACTTGCCTTGGTCCTGGCCACTCTTACCCAGGCACTGGGAATGAGGGCACAGCCAGAGGGGCAGATGATCTGTTCCCCTCCATCCTCCTCGTGTGCCTCTGGGGAATGTACAGGAACAAAAATCACTCTCCTTGCTGGAACTGAACAATCTGGAGAAGATGAAACTTAAGGGTCTGCATGTAATTCCACTCTAACATGGACTTTATACCAATGGTGACAAAACCCAAATCATGAGCAAGGACATCTTCCAGTGTCCCAGGCTGCTCCAAGCCCCATCCAACCTGGCCTTGGACACTTCCAGGGATCCAGGGGCAGCCACAGCTTCTCTGGGCAATGGAATACCCAGAGAATATAGAAATAGAGAGAGTACAGAAATCCCTTCCTATAGTGACTTTATAGTTATCCAGCATATCCATAATTTTATGATTGACAACCAGCATGGAGTTCTACAGAGGTTTATCTACATCCCAAATTGAAAGTAATGAATAAAAATAAACTAAACATGAAGCAAATGTAGTTTGTCTAGTTTATGCAGTTTATGCCCTACAGGTTATCAAATGGAATTAAAAGAAAATAATATTTCAGCACCTTCAACATTTTTGTTGTTGTTTTCCAGACAAGAAGAAAAGAAAAGAAAAGAAAAGAAAAGAAAAGAAAAGAAAAGAAAAGAAAAGAAAAGAAAAGAAAAGAAAAGAAAAGAAAAGAAAAGAAAAGAAAAGAAAAGAAAAGAAAAGAAAAGAAAAGAAAAGAAAAGAAAAGAAAAGAAAAGAAAAGAAAAGAAAAATGAAATGAAATGAAATGAAATGAAATACTATTCATTCTGCACTGAAATTTTCAGCTTACAAATGTGTTTCATGGACAAGGTTGTGGTTTTTGGGGGACATCCTCCTTTCTCTCCTTAAGGAATGGAGTGACACCTTATAGGAAATACAGAGTTCATCTCATGGCTGCGTGGGATCATGTGAGGTCCCTGAGACAAACTGCTGCTCTCAACATCCTTACAAGGTGTATCAGCAGCTCCAAATAGAAAAGGTCCATTTTTTACATCTGCCACATGCCCAGTTTGTTCCCAGCTGCCATCCCCACATCCTTGTGAAACCTGGCACTGCCTGCAAGCACCAGCACGTTCCAGTGACACCAAACCCCTCTGTCAGCCTCAGTGGCCCTGTGACACTTGTAGGGATTGGGCAGCCACATCTTCTCTGGGCAGCCTGTGCCAGGACCTCATCACCCTCACAGCCAAGAATTAATGGGATATCTGAGTGCCCCAGAGGTCTCTTAGATGCTCATCCCACCCTGGGAGAAGGCAACACTCTCCAAATGTTGTTGGAGAACTGAGGCATAGGATGATGTGCCCAAGATCTTGGAAGAAGTTTATGGCACAGCAAGTATTTTTTAAAAAATCACACTTTCCCCTGCATCTGAAATAGTAAATTCAGTGTGACTGGCACAGCTGGCTGTGAAGCCAAATGGCCCACACTGGAATTATTGGAGTCTTTCACCCTCCAAAAACAGCATTGCTGCCTGTTGGGATCTGTCTTAGCCTATTCAAGCTCCTGAACTTTGTTTAGAAGAGGATGGGAGAGAGAAATCATCTCAGCCAAAACCACGCTGAGGATGTTCCTGCAGCGGGGATGATGGAGTTCCTGCACCCAGCAGCATTGCCTGAGCCAGTTTCATTTACTTTTGGTCATTGCTCTCTCAAACAATCCTATTACAGCCCCTCTCTCACCACAGATCCTGCTCTCTGCCTTTTGTCCCCATCCTAATTATTCTTTTCAGGTGAGCATTTAAACCTCTGGAGGTGATTGCAGGGAAGTGTGGTCACTCTGATTTTAACACAAAAATATTTCCCTTCCAAAAAAAATGCTGAGAGTGTTTCAAAAGTATTTTTCTCCTATGAAGCAAGATTACACTAAGCATTGAGATTTTGACAGAAGATGGAGAGGAAATGGTAGATAGTTTTAGAGGGAATTTTGATTTGTGTCTCGTAGGAGTCTGGTAAGGAGCAGAATGACAGGTTTGCTTGCAGCTTGCTTCTTTAACTCTGAGAAAACTGTACTTGTTTTCAAATTCCAACATCAGGAAAAAAAAGGTCAAGTGTTCAAGGCCAGGTTGGATGTGATTTGGATCAACCTGGTCTAGTGGAAAGTGTCCCTGCCCATGGGGGACATGAGGATCTTTAAGGTCCATTCCAACCCAAACTATTCTAGGACTCCGTGATTCTGTGACAAATCTTATTTGCCAGTCAAAAATTCTCTGCAAACTTTCACCCACACCAATGGATTCATTTCCAGTCTCCTGGAGACACTATTTTTTTGAAACCTCTGATGGAGAAGAGGTGAAAAGGCACACTTTGAACAACACCAGGGCTGGGACGATCCTGGCTGCACTGGCTGTGCCTCATGCCCCTGTTGCCAAAGCCCAGCTCCTCTGACCACTTTTTAGCAAAGAGCCCATCAGGATTTTGGACCAGCTCCCTCCTCCAGCTCCTCCTGAACCCCTCTGGCCATTAAAAGACAAAACTGCTGTACCTGTAGGAAGCGGCTTTATTCTGGAAACTATCGGTGGTTTGTTGGGTTTTTTTTCCCCCGCCAGGACTGAGTTCCAGCATCGGAAAAAAAGGGATAAAACGCCGAAAGGCGCGGACAGCTGAGGCGGTGTCACTCAACGCGGCGCTGCCAGCGGGGTGATTGAGGTGCACAGGAGGGACAGGGAAGGGCCGCGGGCTGTAAAGGACACGGGCAGGTGTGGGGACAGGGGCTGGGCGATACAAAAGGGCCGGGGGCAGCCGGGCAGGGCAGGGCGGGGAGCGGCGGGGACGGCAGCGGCAGCCCCGGGGCACGGCCGGGCACGGGGGATGCAGCGCGTTCTGCCACGGGAACGGCGATGGAAAAACTTCAGAGAGGGAGCGGAGAGGATGCTGAGGGGAGGCTGGGGGAGTGAGGCCAGGTGGTAAAAAACTGAGGGGAGGGAGGGGAATTTAACGTGGGAAAAGGGAAAAAAAGGAGGCATTGGTGTAGAGGCGCGTAGGAGAGGGGGGAATGCCCAAACCCACACTTACACACACACAGGGCAGCAGGATCAGCTGCTTCAAGAGGCTTTTTTGGGCAGCCCCATGCACAGGCTGCTTGCTGGAGAGCGTTTCTGACCACCCCAGCTCCTGCTTCCTTGGGGAAACCTTGGAAAGGATGAACCCCACCACTCAGTGGAGATGCCAGCCCAGATTACACCCCTGGGGTGCCACAGAGCCATGAAAGACCCAGGAGAGGAAGATGAAAGGACCAGCTGCTCCTTTGCTGAAGGTAATGTCTGCAATTTCCTTTTTTGTCTAATGTAACCCCTGCTGAGTGTGAGATTTACTGGCCTCACATCCAGGGCTGTGGCAAGCATCCTGAGGAACTCTGGGCAGGGTAAAAGATGCCATGGATGGCAAAGGGAAAGGAGGTGAGGTGATATCCTCATGGCTCAGCCCCAGACTCACCAGCAGATTCCCTGGACCAGAGCACTCTGCCTGGATGTGATCCATGGCAGTGGCACTGGAGCATCCTTTCAGAGTGGGTGTGTTCAGGCTCTCAGCTGTGGACAGACCAACCCCAGGGATGTGTTTGATTCTCAGGAGCATCCTCAAACCCGGGGTTTTGTTCTCCAGGACAGCAGGGTTGGTGTCTGGAGCCCTGTTGGTGAAGTCTCTCCTCTCACAACCCTTCAGGGACCCAGAGGGTTCAGGGACTGCTGGAGAGGGGCTGGGGGGGGGAATGACAATTTAATCCCTGGGAAGCTCTGCAATCTCAGATTCCTCCCAAGGAGCCTCCTTAGACAGCAAAGGGTGCCCAGGTGATGAACACCTTCCAAGAAAAAGTGACCTTCTGATTTTAATTCTCTCCTGGAAAGTGCCTCTCCACTAGTGCCTCCCTGTCACCATGCCCAGCTGTTAAACTATGTTATCCCCACACCATTTTTTGATTTATTTAATGCTCCAGAATCATGACTGGACAATGAGGTGGTTTCCCCATTTCACCAAGGAAAAATCAGGAGTACAGGCATCCACAGGTCCAAATCCATCCCCGGTACCCTCAGACCCTTCAGTGAGGAGTTTAAATGATGAGCACAGACAGCCCTGGCTCCTTCTGGAGTCAACAGAGAGAGGCAGCCCCCTCTGGACACACTCCTGGGCCCTGCCTGTGGGTCCTTGCTCTCCATGGGTGGCTGTTCCTCAGTTTCCCAGACTATTAGAATTACTGCTTAATTTAACTGGGAATGAATGGCTGACGCTGTTGGAGCCCAGTGTGGGTTTATCCTCCTCTTGTCTCAGCTCACTCCCTCATTTCCCTGTTTTGGATCATAAGTAGAGGAACTAGCAAAAAAGATAAATAAATAGAGTGAAAGGGCACTGTCCTCTTTCCCAAGGCTGTACAAGAGGCCTCCTGACCTCCAGAAACTCCAGCCTGGGGAAGGGTTTGAGACATGAGGAGACCCAAAATTCCCCAGGTCAACAGTCTTAGGTGCAGTAAAAAGACAAGGATGATTCTCCTCTTTTTCAAGCCAGTGGCAAAAATCCTACTGGGTTTCTTGACTGTAAATTGCAATGTTAAATTAATTTGCATTCATAGTATGGGGGAAAAGGGAAAATCAAAGAGCAAGGGAGGCCATGATGAATATATATGGGCATTTCTACAAGTACTCCAGTTTGTTCCAGGCAAATTATTGCACCTCCGTGCCTCAGTTTCCCCACCCAAAATCTGGGAATGTTGATGGGATTAGCTCAAGGGCCGTTACTCTTCTCATCTGCAAAGAATCAGACTGGTTAAATAAAACAAAATGGGGCTAAACCAGCTCAAAGATCTCAGTTTAAAATCACCAGATAAAACAGAAAATATAACTTAGAGAACTTTAATATTAATATCTTTTTACAGTGAAATAAAAATGTTAGAAAGTCTAACAAGGAGATGAGCAGGATGGGCATTACAAGGACTGCTGGTGATTCTGACACAGCCTTTCTAAACAGCCTTGGCCAACTCACTTATTTTCTTCTTCATGCCTCCCTTTTTTAAGGAATTAAATGCCAGCACCTGGGACTGGGTGATGTTTCAGAGGTGCTCACTGAGGCAGAGAGCTCATCACCACCATTTATGGAGCAAACTCAGTAAACTTTGAGACACTCCCATGAAACCCCACCAGAGTTTAAAAAAAAAAATAAAAAAAGCTCTTGAAACTTCTCCAAAACCCAAGGGCCTAAATATAGTCTCTGGTTAGATACAGACAATATTTTGCAGAGAGATGCAAACTTAATTTCTTGAGTTTTAAGCTTCCTGTAGGTTGTGGTTAAGACAGGGTTAAGATGAAACTCTTGCTTCAAAAATCTCCTCTCAGATAACTAATTTGTCTCACAAGGCTAAAATGTTAATCTGACTGACTTGTCCACAGAAAAGTTGCAAAAGAGACAAGAAAAGGCTGTATATGAGTTTTTGCCTCATGTGAGAAGGCTTTTGGTGCAGACAGGGGGACAAGGAGGTGGTTAATTCCAAGCATGAAATCGTTTGGGCTCAAATATTTCCTTTGGAGAAGGTCAGGGCATTAGGAATTGACTTTAAATCAATGGGATCATTCCTATTTATCCCTTCCCTTCTTTGCACTGCTGTCACATCCATGTACCTCTCTGTGCATGTGGGTGTAGGAAAACCAAAGGCTGAGCAGCCTCCCTCCTTCAGGGAGTACCAACTGCTCCCAGGAAAGCATTCATCCTGCAGTCCAGGGTGGGAAAAGAGACTTAACAGAGTGCCCAGCCTTGTGACTGCCTGAATCTGATACCCAGGGGTATCAGAAAGCCCATTTTGGGAGTGCCACCTCCCATCTCACACCAGGACAAACCCTCCCAGTCACAGGCACCCTTGGAGGACAGCTGCCCCAATTCTTTCCTCCTTCTCTTCCTCACACAGGCAGGGACAGATGTGGCTGTGGAACTGCCTCAGATGATTGGGTTACTCCAAGTGGCTCCAAAGGGCACGGAGTGTTGGCTCTTAGTTTGCATATCTGCTGTTCACAAGGAATATAATATTCCAGGGTGGGCAAAAAGAGAGATGCTGGCTGTAAATGGATGCATTTATGTCCTACTGACTTCCCTCTTTTCCTTCCTGGTTTTTATGGCCATTCCTGCCTATCTTTTGTAGTCAAATATCTGTCCCAGTCATCTCCTTAATTTCTAACTACTTAGCTGTAATTTCCAACTATTTAACTATAATTTCCTAATCTGAATTTCTTCATTCTGCCTGTTTTGAGTTTTACAAAT
Organism: Prinia subflava; assembly: GCF_021018805.1. Taxonomy (NCBI): domain Eukaryota; kingdom Metazoa; phylum Chordata; class Aves; order Passeriformes; family Cisticolidae; genus Prinia; species Prinia subflava. Next base: position 3,516,050 of record NC_086248.1, on the reverse strand, counting down.
CTTGGAATAGTGTGGTCTGAAAATCCAACCTGTGTGAGTCTTTACTGCAACAGTCCCAGCTGATTCCAGTCAATGTATTTAATACAAATCTTGCTCCAATTATGTTTTAACACCATCAATAAATTCCCATTTATACTAACATAAAATTTTAAAATCCTGGTCCACAAATTGGACCAGAATAAAGTACATAAAGAAGGAGTATTTGCCTACCTACATGCTGGGGATCAAGGATCTTTCAAGTAACAAAGTCTGTTTACTCATTAATCACTGTGAACCCATTTCCTATCCCAGAATTTCCACAGTACTTTGATACAGGCCTATGAGAAATTTAAGAAAATGTTACCAGTAAGCAGCTATAATGGCTTTAAACTGAGGGCTAACAAGGCTAACAAGAAATATCTCTTCATTCATTATTGTTGATAGCTCATGTAAACAGATTTATGCACTCAAAAGTCTGGTAATCCACAGCCTGTGTCAAGGCTTTCCTGAAATCTCTGGAAGTTTTACCCTGATGTCAGCAAGGCTCATCTTCCTCACCCCCTCTGAGTCAAAGACCTTCATCTAATAGGAAAATAAATATTATATTGAATTCTTAATCTCAAATTAAAATGTAGTTGAACGCTCCTATAACACTGATCTGACTTACATTAAAAACAAACAAAAAAAGGGGACTGTTTTGTGGATATTTTTAACACCTCTGTTGTCTTTGGTGTAAAAATCTGTAAACAATGGAAATTCAGACACCACTCCTGATTCTGGGAACTTTTAAACAATATAATTCCTTGGGTCACTGCATGACTCATCTCTTTCTGTAGAATTTGCATTCATTTGTTTGATCAGGTACTGAGGTTATTGAAATAATGGCTGTGTGAAATTCCCTGACATGAATTTCTCTAGAAGTCACAAAGAAAGTCTTCATCCAGCTTTGAGACAAACAAACAACTTCTCCCAAAAGCCATTCATCCCTTCACTGCAGTCAACAGGGATTCTTGTACTAGCAAATTCACTTAGAGCAGCATGTACAATATTAGAATCATGAAGCTTTTAAATTAAAATAAATTTGAGCCATTTGTACACGTTTCAGTCTTGAAATCCATTGCTCCAGCTGAGTACTAGGGCCAGCAATGCCATGGGACGGATTTCCATCCACCTAAACCTATTTGCAGACATCCTCACATCAGGTATTGACACAGGTTTGAACAGCTGGCAGGGGGAAATTACAAAGGCAGAGAAACTGAGGTGGTTGAGTGTGAGATGTGAAAAATCAGCAATGTCAGACATTGGGGGACACTGTAAAATTGGTGTTTCCTGAAGTAGCACCATGCAGGGGAGCACCTCTGTCACAGGGGAGGATGGAGAGCCCTGTAAGGATGGAGAGAGGCTCTGATTCAACTTCTCCACCACAATAAAATGCCTGGAGAGTGGAAGCAAAGCTGGGGAGGGGGAACCATGCTCCAGGGAGAGCTGGAGCCTCTGAGGAGTGTGTGCAGTGCTGCTCTGTGCTCTGGGGCCTGTGATGGGCCAGCAGACTCTTACCAGAGCCTGCTTCAAAGAGGATTTAAGTTTCCTTCAAATCTTGGGGTTATTCCCATCCTGATTTTAGTGCTTCTCCTCACCTGAGATCATTCCTTGGTCTTTTGGCTCTTTAGGAAGAGACAACATGAGAGAAAGGCTTATTTTGTTTTCCTGTCCTATATACTTGTGTAGATCGGTTGTGTATTAGAAGCTTGGGTATTCCCTCCCCTTTTCCATCCTCAGAGAGGGTTCCACTTAGAAATAAATCATCTTTATCTTCTCCATGAACAAATTGATTCCAACCAGTTGTTTTCCAAACATGGCCATGATTTTCACCATCAGCTTGGTCAAACTCCAGGAAACAGACCCCAAAAAACTGAGGGAACTCCATCCTTGGGGGGGATTCAAGCTCAACCAGACGTGGTGCTGAGCAACCTGATCTAAGCTGCTCCTGCTCTGAGCCCTCCAGACCCTTCTTACCCAAACCACTCTGCGTGTGACCCTTGGAGTTAAACTTAAACCAGCCAGGCCAGGTCCTGGTGAGCTGCTGTCTGGTTCTGAAGCACTGCCTGCTTGGCCAGGCAGCTCTCCAGGGCAGGGACCACATCCCTGTGTGTGTATGAGCAACTCCTCTGCTCAGGCAGGTCCTCCAGGTCCACCTCAATGAAAATAATAATGATAAAGTGAAAGGAAAGAAGAGTCTATCACCTCTCACTCATGTGACTTTTTTTTTTAAGCAAACTTTAATTTTTTGAGGATTTTAGGGCTGTCAAAACAAGTCCAGGACCTTCTCCAGCATGCACTCCCAGCCTTCAGCACTGTGCAGAGGCACACAGGCACTGGAAAAAAATGGAACCACCTGAAAATATCCCTCCAAAAGGGATTCTCCAGGGCACCAGGGAAGTTACAAGGGTTGTGCTGTCGCTGCTTTTCCAAGGAGGAAGCAGACTGCTGGCTGTGAAACACGTCTGGGGAGCAGCATCACCCCTTCAGGAGTGGAGGATGGAGAGCTGTCCTGCTGGCCAGAAGGCACAATCCAGACTTCTCTTATGAGATGACATGCTTCTTTATATCCCCATATGGATTAGGCTGCTATGGAATGTAAGGAAGTGTGTGGTTTCAGGGAGACATCACCCGTGTCCTCTGCTCCCAGCAGCTGCAAGGACTCCAAAGATTTCCTCTAACCTCATTTCACTCCAATTTGACTTTGTCAAATAGAGACAGGCAGTTTATATTCACTCTACAGTGCCCTCAGCACCCACCAAGGGCACATAGGGATCTGAACATTGAAAACTGCAAAATCTACAAGTTGCAAGCTCCAGAACCCATGCAAGTTTGATAATTAGGATATATTCTGTACATCTTTTGCTGGAAAAACATGGAGTAAGTAGACTATGGGTTTCACCTAATCCAAGTAATATTCACACTGTACTGAAAGTGCTTTTCAAGGGATTTCTGAAAATCACTACATCCCAGAGAGCATCAATAATTCATAGAGTCATAGAATGGTTTGGAGACATTAAAGCTCATCTAATTCCAACACCTTCCACTATCCCAGGTTGCTCCAAGCCCCATCCAGTCTGGCCTTGGGCACTGCCAGGGATCCAGGGGAAGCTACAGCTTCCCTGAGCAACCTGTGCCAGGGCCTCCCCATCCTCACAGCAAGGAATTTCTTCCCAATATCTAATCTAAATCTGCCTTATTTCACTTTGCCATCCATTCTCAGATGGTGGAAAATGCTTTGGATTAAGTGACACAGAGCAAGAATTTAAAAGCACTGGGTAGGATTGACTTCTGAGGAGCAAAACTGAGTATGATGCAGATGTCACGAAATTCTCCTCTTTACTCCCAGTCATTCACAAGAAGATCTTCTTCAATGGGATTAAAATGAATGCTACAGACACAGGAATTGCTGTAGTGGACTGTTGAAGGTTAATTTATTGCACTGGCTCAGTACAGTAGCAGGACAGGCTGCAGGAAGTCACCTCCTAATCAATATGACCCTTTGGAGCTAAGCAAGCACACAGCCTTGTCAAAAACAGTGAGATTTTTTTTCCTCAAATCTGTATTATCGTAACTCAGGACAATCCTGCCATGTCACAAATGTCCCTTCCTCCTCTGAGCACTGTTTGATACCTTGTTCTAATAACACTGTCGAGCAATGAGCTCAGTGTATTTTTCTTTTTTTTGCAAACAGTGGACCAGTTGCCTTTAACCCCTCTAGGACAGCCTGGAGATATCGTGGATGTCTCCAGGATATCCTCAAATCCTGTTTCATGGAGCTGAAGAGTTCAAAACGTTTCTCATACTTTTTTTACTTTCATTACTTTCTTCCACTTCAGGCCAAATATTCAAAACTCAAGGCAGTTTTCGGTCAGTTAATTTTCAGTCAGTTAATTAATTCATTTTAAGAAAGAATTTAAGAATTTTTTTTGAAGCAACTGTTCTTATCATTAAGGCCTAGGTCTGAAAGGCTTTCAGACCTTCTCTTCCCATGGGAAATTTTAGGAATTCCACCCCAAAATACCCTTAACAAAACTGATCTAGTTAGAAGCTTAAAAACCCATACGTATGTCTCAGTGATTAATGTTCACAACTTAATCATCCTCAAACTCCGGACTGGGAATGGCCCTTGACCAGTTTTAATAGCAAAGCTGAGCTTAGAAACATTTAGGGTCAGTCCCAGTTGACACAGGTCAAAACTGCCAGCAACTGTGCTAAACACAGCAGAAACCACTGAGTTCCTGTGCCTGCACCTCAGCCCTATAAAATGTACCAATATAGACCCTGAAACCAATGACATTTATGTTCCTCAGCCACCAAGATGCTTTGCAAAATTTCAGTCTGAATCAAAGCCAGGGCTGCTGCATCTGACCCAGGCCCTGTGGTCTCCTAGATGAAATTCAGGAAAGCCTTTGTCAAACCATTATTTCATCCTGTCCTTCTTGTGCAGAACCAGATCCTAGGTTATGATAATTCAGAAGAGAAATTGAGCAGAGGAAAATTATCCTTTTCTTCCTTCTGGGCTGCACCTGAGGAAGGATGGCCAGCAGGCCAAGGGAGGGGATTCTGCCCCTCTGCCCTGCTCCGGTGGGACCCCAACTGCAGAGCCACCTCCAGCCCTGGAGTCCAGCATCAGAAGGATGTGGAGCTGCTGGAGAGAGTCCAGAGGATGCCACGGAGATGCTCCAAAGGCTTCAGCTCCTCTGCTCTGAGCCAGGCTGGTAGAGCTGGGGGTGCTCACCTGGAGAAGAGAAGGATCCAGGGAGAGCTCAGAGCCCATTCCAGAGCCTAAAGGGGCTCCAGGAGAGCTGGAGAGGGACTGGGGACAAGGGATAGAGGGACAGGACACAGGGAATGGCTTCCCACTGCCAGAGGGCAGGGCTAGATGGGATATTGGGAAGGAATTCCTGGCTGTGAGAGTGGTGAGGCCCTGGCACAGGGTGCCCAGAGAAGCTGTGGCTGCCCCTGGATCCCTGGGAGTGTCCAAGGCCAGGCTGGATGGGGCTTGGAGCAACCTGGGATAGAGGAAAATGTCTCTGCCATGGCAGGGGGGTTGGAATTGAATGGTCCCTAGTGTTCCTTCTAACACAAACAATTCCATGGTTCCAATCATAAAAACTAGACAAGACAAAAAGGCACCTGATGGAATGAGCGGGCCGGGGTGTGAATCCTGACCTGTGCTCCCTCCCTGACTTTGCTGATCAGCCCACTGCCCATGGCTCAGACCCAACACTTCCTTTCTGCACCTGCTGGTCTCTTCCTCTCTATGGTGATGGAAACCTGCTGCAGACTGTGGCACTGTGGACTTTATTTGGGTGCCACAAAGGATGCCCCCAGTGCCCTTGGAGACAGCCCAAGAATGGTTTCCAATGGCTCTGTTCAGCTCTGTGCTGTGCCACACCTGCACACCACATGTGGCTGTCCCAGACAAACCTGTGTCTCCCTGGATGGTGCCAGATGCCCCCGTGTTGGCAAATGAAGCCGAACTTCTGGCTGGCCAGCTGAGCCTGTCCCTGGCCTTGTGTGACTGCATCAGTCTGGGGTTTAACCCTGCAGTGGAATCCCATCCCTTATTTACTTTCTGCAGCTGTTCCCAGCCTGTTCTGCAGGAGCCTGGGATCAGCAGTGGCTGTTCCTGCACAGCACAGGCCAGGATTGAGTTACAGGCACACACACACTGGCAAGGACACAGGAGAAGAAATAACCTAGACACAGGGCTAGGGTTTGGAAAAACTTATAGCCTGTCTGGAGGGCCAAGGCCACTGTCTTAACCCTGTTCTTCCTTTCATCCTCTGGTTGTGTATCCACACCTAGACCATGACAGAAGGCAAAAAATTCTAATTCTTCCTAAATTTTGTCAAGTCTGCATCATTCCAGTGCTGGTGGGGCAGAGTATGAAGTGAATGTTATAACTAGAAGATTGCAGGACGTGTTTCTTTGGCAGTAAAATAGACATTTCCATATGGAATATCAAATTTAAGTTGTTGATGCTTCCCTTGCTAATGAATACCCCAATGAACAAAGAGAAAGTGTGAAGCAAACACAGGAGTCCAGAGGTTGCTCCAATTAATATTCCTCCCAACACTGATCAGTGAGAAAACAAAAGGGAATAAAACAAAAAGAAGAGAAAAAGAGGGGAAACTCCCTCCTAATTAAAATGTTTTTCAGAGAAAAACGTATCAAGTCACTTGGACTTGATGATCTTAGAAGCCTTTTCTGACCTTAATGATCCAACAACTCTAGGTCCTGGAAAACCACATGCACATGGAAAGGGGCCTATGCACAGGGTTGGAAAAATGTTGCTTTTGTCCTGTTTGGAAGCTGCCCCGTGCCCTGCTGCTCGTGGTCTCTGGCAGCTGTCTCCTTGCTGAGACTCCAGGTACAGCTGGAGGGCTCAGGGTGGCTCTGAAAAGCGATGCCTGAGTGACAACTGGCAGGTGACTTCCCTTCAATGGACAAAGGAGGGGTCTATCCTCCCTCCCACTTCTCCTTTTCTTCACTATTAAAAAAAAAAATAAAATAATAAAAAGAAAGAGAGGGAAAACAGGAAAAGAAAAAGAAGCAGGGAGGAAAGAGCTGTATGAAGGTGCCTCCATGCAAGGCAGTTGGAACAAGATGATCTTTCAGGTCCCTCCCAACACAAACCATTCCATGATTCTATGGAGAATGGTGAGGCCTCCTAAGGAAGTGCCATGAGTGCTGCAGCACCCTCCTCTCCCTCTGAGCAGAGGTGAGCCCCCGTGCCCCTGTCTCACGTGTCCCATTCCCGTTGCAGGTCCGGAGCGGCGGAGCCGAGCGCGCGCTGTGGCCCGGAGCTATGCTCTGCTCTGGCTGGTCAAACGGAACCAAGCCCGTCTTCCTCGGAGGTTTGGTCCCCTTCAACCAGCTACAGCAGTGTGGAAAGCACCAAGCCAGCAAGGTTTGCCTCCCTCTGCCTCGGCTCAGCCCCACCAGCCCTTCCTCCCGGATGGACCCGCGACTGCTCCGAACGTCTCCAGAGGAGATGAGGCACCTGGAAAGGTTTGGGATAGGCTTTGGTTTTCATAGGCATCGCTGCAAGCAGGGCTACTCCAGCGTTTCCTTCATCCCTGGAAGTGTTCCAGGCCAGGTTGGATGGCGGGGGAGTGACCTGGTCTAGTGGAAGGTGTCCCTGCCCACAGCAGGAAGGTTGGAACGAGATGAGCTTTAAGGTCCCTTCCAAACCAAACCATTCCATCATTGCCAGAGGCTCAGAATGTCACACACAAAGCTGTTAGCTCTGAAACATTCAGCAGATTTCCAAGTCAATGTGGATCTGCAGAGCCACAACCATGTTTATTTCCCTTCCCTATCAAACTTGCATCCACACCCTGCCTTTTGCTGAGAGCTGCCAGTCCAAGTAATCTGTGATCAAATTATTAAAAAAAAAAATCATAAAGAACATGGGCAGCATATCCTTGAAAATTCTCTGTGTCCAAGTGTCTTTCTTACTTATTTAATGCAAAAGGGAGCTATAAATAATCCTAATCTGCACAGCAAAGGTTTTTGACATCAGTTATCCCACACTCACTGAGCCACAACACACAAACACACCAGATCAGACATCTCCATGAGAGGTATCTTCTGAATCTTCCCACCCACACCACCCTGCAGATAATGAAGATAAACAGCCAATCAACTTGAAAATGTCTTTGCTGACTTGTTCTCTGAGCCAGGCAATGAATTCAGATGTCTGACTTCAGACATTCAGCTCAACTGGTTGTTCCCAATCTTCACCCCACCAAAAAAAAATTGCAAAGCTGTTAATAAATAAATGAACAAATGTATATCAAAATGAGTTCTTTGTGTGCATCATCCATGATGCTTTATTTTTTGCTGGAGGGATGGGGAGGAAAAAGCATGGATGCAGCAGGATGAGGAGTGGCACCAGTCTGCTTCGAAGCATTTTGGATCTCTGTCAAGGACAGAAAATGCACATCTTCCCAGATGAAAGGGAACACAACTTCATTTTTTTCAGCAACGTCATTTGGAAAACCCACACACACAAAAGGCTCCTGAGTCTAGAAGGTTTAGTAAATTCAGGTCAAAAGAGAAACTATTCCAAGAGTGGTGAGGCCCTGGCACAGGTTGCCCAGAGAAGCTGTGGCTGCCCCTGGATCCCTGGAAGTGTCCAAGGTAGGTTGGACAGGGTCTGAGGAATCTGGAATAGTGGGAGGTGTCTCTGTCCATGGCAGGGGGGTGGAATGAGATGGGCTTGAAGGTCCCTTCCAATCCCAAACCATTTCATTTCTATTCCTTTTCACTCCAGACACACAATTAATTCATCCTGGGCAAGGCCTATGTCATCCCTGACATTCCATGGATCCTAATCCCCAAGATGCCCCATTTCACAGTCCCAAATCCCTGGGGATTTCTGAGCATTTGATGTGAACTGTTCTCAGTTTTACCTGGGAATGAGTCAAAAGGGGATTTTTAACACCTCATATTTCCCTGCACGTCCCCTCCACACAACCTGGGCTTGCTCAGCACCATATCCATGCAAAGGCCACTTGCAGGGCACAGCACTGGGCTGTGGATCCCCTGAGCCTCCCAAGGGTGGGCAGAGCAAGCCTCAAAACTAAAAGAAAACCCTGGAGAACCAGGACATAATTGGAAACAGTCATACAGCTTAAAAAGTAAAAGAGATTTCAACCAACTGTCCTGCCGAGTACCCCAGAGAAATTTTGTCAAAAATGTGAGTGGGAGAAAAGTACCTTTGTCTATTTGTTCAATAACATGAGGAAAATCAAATGTGCAAAATGGCAGAAATTAAAATTTAGCTTCTTGATGTGATATTCCCTCTTGGTAACATCTCGGTGAACATCCCTCTTGGTTCCTCCCCGTCTTCTGTTCCTTCTGAATTTCAGCAATTATTAAACCCAGATATTCCAACCAGAGATTTCTTACACTGCCATAAATGAGAAATATTAGAAAACACCAACAACTATTAAAAGGAAAGGTCTTTTGAATACTCAAAGCTCATAATTACGTTTGATGATGATCTGGAATGAACCATCGTGCATCAATAAGGACCAAAATCCAGTTTCTTTACTTGTTCAATTACCTTATAGAAAGAACAAAAAAATGTTTTGTTTTCTGGTGAATTTATGAACCATTTTGGTCCACCAAGAATGTTTTGGAAAGCAAGAAATAGCACAGAATGTTGAAATTACCATGGCTCAGCTTTCTCTGACGTGGAATGAGCATAAAAGATGATCTCATTCCTTCCTCTGCCAAGCTCTGTAAGACAAGAGCATCCATAGGATTTAGTCCTGGCACAGCAGGAATGAAGGGGAGTGTAGACAGCAGCATTTTCATATGTCACACTCAGTGATTGTTTATCACCTTCTCTCATTTCCCTTCATCACTGCTAATGTGATTTTTTCACTGATTAATTGAAAAAACCACACTCTTCCATTGAATTTATCAGCCAGATAATTATGAGATAACTAGCATCAAAAACTACTAAATTCAGGAAAGAAATAATTCTTAGAAATGATCAAGTTCCTCTCTCTTCAGAAAGAACAAAAATTGATCCAATTTCTGTCTACTTGAGCCATAAAGTCCAAACCACTTTGGAAAGAGTCTTCAGCAATTCTGCACTGAGCAAAGCCCCTGCTCACAGTAAATAAAAACAAGGGTGCAAATCAAATCCACCTTCAGAACGTTCTGCAGAGTATTTATGGGTGTGAAATAAAGTGCAATTTTATTGGGCATTAATTGCCACGACTGTCAGTTTTCAGGAGGCACTGCATTCATCCCTGAAGCCAGGTTTCCTCTTTTGAAATAAACACATATGCCTGTGTATTTACATTGAAAAGATTCAAAATGGAAGAACTTCTGTAAACTTGATATAATCCACTTCATTATTTCAGTCTTTCAAAAGCAGATACTGGCCACACAAGATATTTTGGGCATCATTATCAAGGAGGATCTCTGGTGACTGCTGGGCACCCTAAGAGCAACACTGTTCTTCCCTCTCTCTTCATAATAATTTCCAGAGATGACCAAGACCCACTTCTTGACCCACTACCATTTATCTGCTCTTCCACCAGCTATATCCAGCTTCTCTCAGGGTATGAGACCATTTAATCCAGTTTAAAACCTCATTTATCCTCCCCTGAAGGAACAAAGGTGTCCTGTAAACATGCAGAAAGCCTCTGCCAGTCTTCCCTTTGCTGCAAAAAAAGAAAGAAAATAGGACAGACAAGCATTCACCCTGATTTTCATTCTGATTAGCATTCACCCCATCACCTGATTAACTTTGCCTGATGCAACTTTATATGGTAAAGCCCTGCTTGAATCCTTTGCAAACCAATTTCAGGCTGGGATGACAAGACATCTGGGTACTTTGCCTGACGTGTTTCTCACACAAGCTGCTTATCAGCCATCAGATGCTGTGCACCACAGAAGCCCTGTGATATTTGGTATCTCCTCACTGCTGCTGTGCCAGGGGAACCACCTGGGCACCAGGGGAGGCAGCAGAGCTGAGGGCACTGGGGGTGTGTCTCTGGAGGGGTGGCACAAAGGTTTTTACAGGCTTTGGATGCTGTAGGTGTGGGAAGCAGCAAGAGGATTTCTCTGTGATGGAAGTGTAGGCATGTTTCATTTTAGCATTTCAGTCTTCACAGTAAAAAAATATAAAGGGAAATAAAAAAAAAAAAAAAAAAAAAAAAACACAAAAAACAGAGAGTAAATTCTGCTGCTATAATAGAAGAGCTTCTAGCAATTCCTTAACTAATTAAAGGGAACACAGTTGATTGTAGTTGCACATGCCATCCTGTATATTTATACAAACTTCCCACTGCTCAGCACGGGGTGGCTTTCACAGGTAATGTGGAGAGCAATCAGAATATCACCCTCTCATCAGCCTTAACTTTTCTTTTCTATCCTCCAAAAGCTCATTGCTCTGACCCCATTTTTGTTCCCACTAATCACAGATTCACAGACTGTTTTGAGTTGGAAAAGACTCAAGATCATCCTGTTCCACCCCCTGCCATGGCCAGGGACACCTTCCACTAGCCCAGGCTGCTCCAAGCCCTGTCCAGCCTGGCCTTGGACACTTCCAGGGATCCAGGGACAGCCACAGCTTCTCTGGGGAACCTGTGCCAGGGCCTCCCCACCCTCACAGGGAACAATTCCTTCCTCATATCCTTTCTCATATCCCAACTGCCTTCTGCCAGTTAAAATCATTTTCCCTTTGTCCCATCCCTATCTGCCCATGTAAAAAGCTGCTCACCCTTTTTTACAAGCCCCTCTTAAGCACTCAAAGGCCACAACCATTCAGAATTACACATTGGTTAAAACAAAGGAACACAATTCCTTTTCTAGCCCATCTGGGCTCAGCACAGCTAGTTCAGCCAGAAGAAAAAGAATCAGGGCTGGTCCATTCTGCCTGGCACACACCTATTCACTTTGCCCTTTTACCCATGGCATCAGCACAGAGGGATCAGGTCTGGTGAAGAGGCACCTTTCAGGTTAAAATGGGACATGGGGCTTTTGTCACCCACTCATGGTCCCCATCCCACCTTCACAAGGCCACGTGTCTGAGGAGGGATCCTTCAGCAGTGCTTATTCCCTGAAATCCCTCCCTGGGACAGTTCTGGAAACTTCATTGCTCCGTGGTTAGAATTTGCAAATGATTGGAAAAGTGGTGAATTTCCATTACTTACTTTAAGTAAATAAATAAATAAATAAATAAAAACAAGTCAGATTGAACAGCAGCAAGGTGAAAAGGCTCAAAAATTAAGATTCTACTGGTGCTTTTAAAACTCTCACCAAAACCGCTCTGAGTCACATATTCTGCAAAACTTTCTGATTCTGACACCTTCTTGCACACAAAATGTTGTGTCCAGCAGTGATTGCTCTGCAAGAAAAAACAGAAAAATAGGAAATTCCCTTCTTAAAAAGAAACGGTTCTGGAAACATTCAAGATCAGGTTGGATGGGGCTGTGAACAAGCTGATGTAGTGGAAGATGCTGCTCATTGCAGGGTGTTGGGCTAGATGACATTTAAAGGTTCTTTCACACCCAAACTACACTGTGATTCTATGATTTTTTTCATTCCTCAATGAATGACCAAGATTTTCAGATTTTACCTGGAAGCAGGAAAATGGATACAGTGGAAATTAGTTTATTTCTGCAGGCTGCTCTCTCAGACCTGCCTGGCAACTCTGAGTTCAAGCTCTGGGATACAGGGATATACTGGTGAAAAAACAAGTTTTCTGAATTTAATTTGGTTTGAAAGTGGTGGGTGATGGGACACAAAGTAAGGGCTGGATTTTGGGCAAATACCACTGACGTCTCAATGCTCCAGGAATGCCCCTTTCCTAGAATGTCACTTTGCATTTTCTTCAAGCTGACTTCAATGCAAAGGACATTTCTTCAACCACTGGGAGTAACCACGGTTGATGTGTGACTGTGATCTCCATTACATGTGCTTGGAAAATTCAGGCATGAAGTAGGAGATGATAATTTCTACTGCAGTGGCTGGGGAGGAAAAATACAGGTGTTTAATAGAGGAAAAACATGACTTTAGCTCTTCTTCTGTGTCTCCTGTGTAAGAATCAAGGGGTGGGAGATTGGTGCAGTGACTTCATAAATCATGGAATGGTTGGGGTTAGAAGGGATCTAAAAGCCCATCCAGTTCCACCCCCTTACAAAGGGCAGGGACACCTTCCACTAACCCAGATTCATCCAAGCTCTGTCCAGCCTGACCTTGGACATTTCCTGGGATACAGGTGCAGCCACAGCTTCTCTGGGCACCCTGTGCCAGCACCTTCCCACCCTCACAGGGAACAATTCCTTCCCAATATCCCTGCCCTCTGGCAGTGGGAAGCCATTCCCTGTGTCCTGTCTCTCCATTCCTTGTCCCCAGCTCCTCTCCAGCTCTTCTGGAGCCCCTTTAGGAACTGGAAGGGGCTCCAAAGTCTCTCCAGAGCCTTCTCTTCTCTAGGCTTGAGGTGGGAGGGTCTTGGCTGGACACCCAGTGCTCTCCAAGCCACTCTATCACTCCCCCTTCCCAGCTGGACAGGGGACAAAAACTCCTGTGTTGAGATAAGGGAGTTTACAACAACGAAAGCAAAAGTTTGTGCACAAGCAAAGAGGGGGAAAAAAAAGATAATTTTACTCAATTCTTCCCATCAGTGAGTGATATCTGGGCGCTTCCTGGAAAGCAGGGCTTCAGCCACAGAGAAGTTTTACTGGAAGGCAAATATTATAAATAAAAAATGTACCATCTTCCTCCTTTTCTTAGCTTTTATCTGAGCTGACATCCTATGGTATGGAATATCCCTTTGGATAATTTGGGACAGCTGTCCTGGTTGTGTCCCCTCCCAGGATCTTGGCCACTCCCAGCCCCTGGATGCGGGAAATGGCGGGACAGAGCTGAGGCTGTGCCAGCCCTGCCCAGCAGCAGCCAAAGCACTGGATGTGTTCCCAACACCTTTCCAGCTCCCAGTGCAAAGCCCAGCACTGGGAGAGCTGCTGTGGGAAAAGGAACTCCAGCTCAGCAAGACCCAACACAGGGCTAAACACCCCCAGCTCTGGCCCCAGAGCAGAGATGCTCCAGCCCTCCAAGCATTTTCCTGGATTTAATCAGTTTAAAGGGTATCTCTGAATGTGTTTGACCCAACCATCCACTCACAGCATGATTTAATTAAATCCAACTAAAATTAAATATCAGTGTTCAATCAGAGTGCTCAGAGCCTTGCTCCATCAAGTTCTGAGTTTCTCACAGAGCACCACTGAACTCAAGCTTAGTCTAACCCTAGAAATGCAGAGTGGGTCATGGAATACTCACATGGAGAAGGGAGAGTGCTGCTGTGCTTATAGGGATTTATAATGTGTCCTCAAAAGGAAGGAAATACACTCTCCACAGAAAAAAAGAAAAGTAAATGTGTTCCTACTTAAATAAAAAACAATCTTATTTTACAGAAGCATTATAAACATAAGTGATGGCAATTAAAAAAAAAAAAAGAAAAGAAAAGAAAAAAAAAGTGCAAAGTTCTCTTGTAATTTACAGCAAGTTCTGTCAGGACTCCAGAGCTCCAGCACCTGGATGGTTCCTGTCCCATGGATTGCTGGAAGTGTCCAAGGCCAGGCTGGACAGGGCTTGGAGCACCCTGGGCTAGTGGAAGTTGTCCCTGCCCATGGCAGAGGGTGGAACGTGGAACAGGATGATCCTTAAGGTCCCTTCCAACCCAAGCCCTTGGGTGGCCTCTCCTTCCCCCTCCCAGAGGGAAGCAGGGATGCACAGCAGGTGAGGAGTTATTATTTCCTATATATTCTGTATTGGATCATTTTCTATAATTTAACATCACAACCAGATTACAGGGGGAGGGCTCCTGTGACCCATACGACTTCAGTGAGGCCAAGGAGATGCCACAGGGTGAGTCCCTGGGTTTGGTGGCTCCTGGCTCCTTGAGGGTGCTGCTGGGTCTGCACAGCCATTCCAAGAAACTCTTTGAGAGGAAAAAGTATCATCAAATGCCAACACACTCAGATTTGGGCTCCTGAAGAATCTCAGCCAGTTAAAGTATTTAAATAGCAAATTACTCTCAAGAAAGCCATCACCAGAGCCAAGAGAAGGGGTAGGTTTCATTTCAAAAGGCATTTGATAACTTTTAATTTTTTGTTGTGTTTCAGTAAGCCTTTTTTAGTGTCCCAGTTTCCAGATCTCTACCCAAGAAAAAGCCATGTGTCAGAATATGAAATCCTATGGCATAACTTCTAATCTCATGGCGAAAATCATATTAATCTTTTTTTTTTCTTTTTTTTTTCCCTTCAGAGCATTAAGAATTACAAAATAATTATTTGCAACTTGGAAAAGTCTTGAAATCAGAAATTTCAACAGGCAAATTTTCTCCTCAGACCTTCACGTCTTGCCTATGACAACTGCCCACAAATGCGTTCACACGTCGATATAAACCATGGAATTTTTTTCTTTTGCCATTGCAATGTTGTGGTGCATCAGCCATGTTCAAATGCTAAACTATTCACCTTTCAACTACCTAGGTAACCCAAACCACTGATGCATTTAAGATAGACAATTTAGGGTCAGGCGGGTTGAACCTGAACTTCCGCTGCCTCGTAAGCTTTCGAAAACGTCTTTTGCTTCTAAAATTGGCAATCTAACTGACCCACTTTGAAAGGATATTTCAGTAAATGGCACTAGAGAAAACCCCTTCTGAGAGGATTGTTTCCTTTATCCTGTACACCTCTAGCTTAAAGAGGGAAACTGAAATATACATTTAATTTCTGAAACATCAGCATCTTTTCGACAAGCGGATGTAGGTCATGCGTATCCCAGAACCCGCAAACTCAATTTTACCCTTATTTGCATCCTGCTTTGGATGGCACAAGGTGAGTAGAATTTGGACTTAGGTATAAATGTTAAGCAAGTATAAAACATCTGTACCTTCTCTGCATCATTTTTATTTAAAAATCCCCACTAAAATTTGACCTGGCAAAGTTCTGATCAGCAGCTCAAGGCTGTTACACTGAGCGTCACTTCATGGGGCACACCTGAGCTACTCATAACCCACTGTTAGAGCAAAATGATGAGAGTATTTCCTAAAAAAAGAAATATCAGAGAATAGACCAGATGTTATAGAATCCTAGAATCACAGAATGGTTTGAGTTGGAAGTGACTTTGAATATAATCCAGTTCCAACCCCTGCCATGGGCAGGGACACCTTCCACCATCTCAGGTTGCACCCAGCCCTGTCCAGCCTGGCCTTGGACACTTCCAGGGATTCAGGGGCAGCCACAGCTCCTCTGGGTAACCTGTGTCTGGTGTCATTTTGCATCTCTCAGCCCTCACAAGCTTTTTCTGGAACCCCTCTGTCCACTCCCTAACTTAGGAACTGGAAGTTTAACTACATCCATCACACTTCCCAAACTCCTTTCCTTAGGAACAAAACACTGCCTCACAGCACAAGAGAAGGAAAATGAAAGCAAAATGAAAAGGTGGCAACTCAAAACAAAGTTCATTCATTTTTTTTTCCTATGTGGAGAGTGACTAACTTTTAGGAACTTGATATTACCAAGCATTCTGATCAACACTGAGATATCACACCTCAGGTTTAACAGTGAATAAAAATAGCCCGGTTCAGAGAAGAATTGAGCTTGAGCAGGGACATTGCTCCTCAGACATCAGGACAAATTACCCTCATGAATTTATAAAGGAATTAGTCTTTTAATCACCCATGGGAAGAATATGAGAGCAATTTGATGGTGGCCAGCTGTCCAACATCTGCCCAACCTGGGGTAAAAGACATCAGAGCAACCAAGGGACAAACAGATCCAAACCTGTGCCAGCGGCATTTGGGTTTGATACCTTTGACATCCCAGTTTAAAATTGAATACTATTGCACCCACAAATTTGCAACATTTGTGGTTTTGTCACCATTTGAGTGATATGGCTGAAGGAATGACATCATCTACAGAGCTAAGATATATCCTGTATTCCACCTGTGTTAATGGAACCTATATACATACACGTCTTAATTTAGGTTATGGTCAGAAACCACAGTTAAGGTTGGGGAAAAAAAACACCTACTCCAAATCATTTAGCACAGCCAAGAAACCCTTATAAAAGGTCCAGCAGCAGATGTGTTCAGACACCTTCAGCTCAGCAGAGCCCAGCACAAGCATCAGAAGCACTAAGAAGGAAGGAAGATGTCTCCAACTTTTTGCGCTTCTCTGGTAAGAACTTGAATTCTGAGTTTATTTTCCCTCAGTTTGACAGAGACGTACTTAAATTCTAATAGATGGAATAGGGGTCTGCACCCATGTTTGAAATGCTTGTTTAAATCATTAATAATTAAAAATAACTAAAATGAGAGAATGCTCATGGGGCAGCAATGAGACTGTACATCAGTGACATGGGCACCCACAGCACTCTCTGAGGCAAGAAATATATTGAAAGATCAACCTTAGAGTGTCTTTCTTTTTGTTATACCCTTTCTGCTATCTTCTTTTAATATTTAATTTAATATTATTTAATATTAAATTAATATTATTTTCTATAATTTAACATTAAGACCATATTACTACTGGGTCAGCACTGTGAGAATTAGTTAATGGGAACAAAAGTGGATGTGATATACGGCACATTTTTCAATATTTACTCCAACTTGCAGTAGGTGCTTTTACCACCAGTTCGGCAGACTGTGGACGAATTTCACACCTCAAATTGTGTCACACACTAATTTGTGTCCTAAATGTTCCAATTCTCTCCAGCTCAGACCCCTGCTCCTCGTGCTGCTGGCCGTGCTGTCAGCCAGCAGTCCTGCCCACGGGAAGGTGATCAAGCCTGGGCTCAAGCCAGAGAATCTCTTCAAGCAAACATCTGCTGGATGCCCGACCCAAAAAGACTCAAAGTTCCCCCAAACTGTGAGAGTCAACCTCAGCATCAGCAACACGAACCAGGACACCAGAGCCAGCCTGGATGTCAGCAGCCGCTCTCTGGCTCCGTGGGATTACAGGTATGATCCCTGTCCTGATGGCCTGGAAGAACACTGGATGCCCTGGCCAAGAAAATTGCTTTCATCTGTATTTTCAGTGCTTTAAAGTTGAGAGATTTTGGAAATATGAGAGTATCCATGTCCCTATAATCCTCTTCGAAAGAGAACCACTACAGAAAACAGCACAAAAGAAACATATGGCCTAGGCAATATACAGAAGACAAAGCAAACAACTTTTACAATTTAATTAATTAATTTGTATACCGGGGCAAGCTTTATCTTCTAAAGCATTTTTTACCTAAAACATAAAAAAAAACCTTAGAGGGTTAATATTGCACCAAATTCAACAGGGTTTTGAACGTGATTTCACATTTTGGGGAGGAACAGAAGGTTTGGGGATCTGTTGGTTGAAGTGACATGTTGGAAAGCACAAATCATTTCTGAAAAGTCTTTCCAAGTCAGCACCTGCTTGAAGCAAGTCCTTTGCAAAGGCAGTTGCATGCAGCCATACATTTAAAAATATCCAGTGTTTAGTTACTTACCCTTTATTTCTGAAAAACGTAGGGTTCTGGAGAATCTGCTGTCCCTCCCTAGGCAGTACACGCTGAGCAGGGAGCCCATAGTCATCCATTCTATCTTTGCCTTTGGGTTCAAACCTTCCCTCTCCTGCCACCCCCCAGGATCGACGAGGACCACGACCGCTTCCCGCGGCTGATCGCGGTGGCCGAGTGCCGCCACTCGCGGTGCGTGACCCCGGAGGGGCAGCTGGACCACAGCCTCAACTCCGTCCCCATCACGCAGGAGATCCTGGTGCTGCGCAGGGAGCAGAGGGGCTGCCAGCAATCCTACAGGCTGGAGAAGAAAATAATCACTGTGGGCTGCACGTGCGTCACCCCCTTGGTGCAGCACCAGGCGTGAAGGGAGCTGGAGGTGCAAGGGCAAGGAGCCACGGAGAACTTTGTGCCATGGAATGGGCCTGATCCAGCCCCCGAAAAGCTGAATCAAGCCATAAAAATTAGCTAGAATAAATCAGAATATACCGAAAATTACATGTTTCGGTTAAAAAACAATGTAATGTTTTCCCCCAAAACCTTGAACTCCACAAATTCAGAATCCAATGTCCTTCATGCGCCAGGCTGAAAAGTAATGGGAATTTTACCCATCCTTAGTTTACATTTTGAAATGTCTATTTATATAAATCTATTTATGCTGGTGGAAAATATTATAATAATGTATTATTCTAATATATTTTTTCAAGTATTAAGGTAACATTTATTTATCTTTGTGCAATAAAAATGTCAGTGAAAAACTCTTTGGTATTCTCCTTTCTTTCTAAAGAAGTGTTCCTGATAAGACAAGAAATCACTCAATCATGACCGTAAGAGAGATTTACATGATGCAAAAACCTCAAATTGTCTTGATAACATCTACCTCTGCAGCAGTAGAACGTAAAGCAAAATTTTTATGAAAAAAAATATAGGGAGAACACCATTTTACCAGCAGAAATAAGATAAGATACCTGGAGGAAAATTATTTATAAAGTAGCATCAAAGAGATTCACATTAAAGAGAGAAGCATTAAAAAAAAAATCTACTGTGTAATTACCCAGTTGTCCACCAAATTATCTGATTAGAAAAGGATTTATAAAGGTGGGTCCAACTCAACACTTTGAATACTTTTATGGGGGGAAAGAAACTCCCTCCCCTAAGACAGCGAGTGCATTTCCCCTACTGAGCTTTAACTCCATCCAACATTATCTGTGAATCTCAGCCCAAAGCATTTCAGCCTATTTTCCATGGAGCAGGGGCACCACGTGGGGAAGCTCAGAGAGGAGGTGGGTGACTGAAGCAATTAATCACATCTGGCTGATTGCAGTCATGATTTTCTCCGTGCTCATGCCCTTCCAGTGTGTTTTCAGCACGTCGAATGTGGAGCCCTGACGCGGCGCTTCGGCTGCGGTTGGATGGCGCCTGCGTGGGTGGGTGTCTGGCACGGCAGGTGGGTTCATCTGAAGCTCACTTGGGTTAAAAGTGCTCCAGTGAACGTGTTCCACGTTTCAGAGGGCAAGGCTTGCTGGTGAAGGGTGGATGTTTTGTTTGCTGCTGTCTCGGGAGGTGTGGCCCTGCTGAGGCACTGGCAAACGCAACAGCAAATGCGAAACTCATAGAGACGCAGAGCTCAGGGCTGAGAGTCTCTAACGAGAGGAAAGGTCCTCTCAGATGAAAGCATCTTCTCCAGATCCAGCTGTGATCATCCCAACTTTTGCAACCAAGAATTATTCCCTCCTGCTGTTCCAGTGAGCCCAAACCCTCCCTAACCTACTCCAGGTGGGTCAGGCTGTAACCTAAACCCACAGCACAGCCACACCCTTCCCTGACCTGGCAGACAAACCCTGGACCAAGGAAACATTGATTAACTCAGGCTGACCACAGTACCTGCAATCACAGCAATGAACTCCTGTCCACACCTTTAGCTACCTTCAAACACTGATATAACTTTGCCTACACACAGGAATCTAGAAGTGTGCATGATCCTAACTTAGCTAGTTTCTGACCTTATCTCCAGTTATTCTTCCTTAAGATCTCCTGCAGGTCCTGAAGTTTAACCCCGCTGACCATCCTACAAGTATTAAGCATGAATGGACATCAAACCCTTCACCCCCAAGGAACCTAAACCAAAAAACATCAAGGAACACTTATGGTTCATAGTTTTCAAAGATTTTTACAAATATCAGTCCAGGAAGATTGAAACAGAACTGACTTCCTTGTCGTTTAGGTAATATCTTAATGTCTTACACTCCTAGAAGGAATTTGGTCAAATTGTCTGCAGTTAGCCCAAGTAACAGTTAAAATCACAGCAAGTCCAACCCTTTCTTCCCTGGAAGTCATGTGCCACTGGCTGGAATTGGCACATGTGTAGTGGGGACTGGAAAATGCTGAGGGAGCTATGCTGAGGTGGAAAAACTCAGAACCAGGTCACAAAGAGATGACAGCTGGAGCATTGAAAAGCCAACAGCTTTCTGCCTACAGACTTCACAGATCAGCATCATCATCATGGAATGGTTTGGGTTGGAAGGACCTTAAATGTCATTTAGCTCCAACCCCCCATGGCCAGGGACACCTTCCAGCACCCCAGGTTGCTCCAAGCCCCGTCCAACCCGGCCCTAGTGAAGATACACCAATCTCCCTTTCACCAGCAGGATTGTTGTTGAACCATTTACCAATCCAGCTAAATCTGGGCCTTAGGACAGAACCATTTTTTATTTATTTGGACAGCTCTGTGCTCACACCTACAGGCTGCTTGGGTGTTCCACATGCTCCTGAAGAAGCATTTAATAGGTTAATTAATAAGCTGGATTCATGGGGCCAGAGACTGTTTTCTTTCCTAGTGCAAGTCCTCTCCTAACTCCTGGCACCATGAACCAAGAGATTTTCCTTCACTGATTTCCTTCCTTGCTGTGTTCTGTTGGAAAGGTGCAGAATAATCCCAAACCAATGCATCCTGACAAGGGTGACCTCAGATTCTTTATCCTTCTACAGCCAATAATGATCACCGTGAGAGACCAAAGAGTGTAGAGCTCCTCTTTCACCCATGCACAGCTCTTATCAATTTGAGGTTCAACAGGTAAAGACTGTTCGCCCTTGTTTTCAAGAGTTTTGGTGCAAATTTCTGCTAATTTGATGCTCTTAAATGATATTGTCATTGGAGGGAGCAGGGTGGAATTGCTGCAAAACCCTTTCCAACATAAAAGTTTCCAGTCCAGCACTGTTCCCCATCTCAGTTTTATGTCAGTTTGCAAAATCTGAGCAGCAATGTCTTGGCAGCCTGTGAGTAAAAACCACCAGAAAGGGAAGTTTGAGACTGGATTTTTGCAGATGATCATGCTCATCGTTGCCACTTATCAAAGCAATCTGGACAGAAACTAGGTGCTTGTAAAAGGTGCTGCAGATTCAACTGCAAGGATGCCAAGAACACAAATTTCAGAAGTCTGAAATAAATAAACAGCCACCCTGGAAAATTATGGGGTCAAGTTAAAGAGGAGATAAACCATCTCTATTCATTTACCAGAACTGGGAACCTCGATCATGATACAAATATATTGTGCTTACTAAGAAAGCAGATAAAACAGAAACACGACAGTTTGTACTGATTTTACTCACTCATAGAAAGCTGTGCCCAGAAAACAGTATTTTGTCAGTCTATGAGCCCCAAAGAGCATCAAACATATTTTGAATATTTTGTTGAAGTTGTAGAAAAAGGTACAAAGGCCGAGTCACTTTTCTGAAGGAAGAATAAATAAACAGTTACCCCAAAAGCAAGAAGGGATTTCTCTGAAGAGCTGAGGACCTGAACCTGCTGCCACTATCTAACCCTAGAAGTGTGGGGAATAGTTAGAAAATATAAAAAATGTTTTTAATCCTAGAATATCCCAAGTTGGAAGGGACCCACAAGGACCACTGAAGTTCAGCTCTTGGAACTCCTATTTGTGAGGAGCAAAGGCACAAAGTGTAGCTTGTGTCTGGTGCTGAGCCTGGCTGGCATCTTCTCAGCTCTTGACAGCCAGCACCAGGACATGTCCCACCCCTACCAAGAGCTCTGGCTCTTGTCAGGTGGTACCAGACAATCACAGACATTTTAAGGAGGTTTGGGATTTTTTTTGTCAATATATTTCAACAGTGCTGTGGAAAATGCACAATCAGCCCACTCATTCTTCTTGAGCACAAGGTTAAAAATAATATCAAAGAAGGAAAAGGGAGAAGGAGATGGAAAGAAAAGGAGATTGGGGTATGATAGAATGGTTTGGGATGGAAGGGACATCAAAGATCATCCAGTTCCAACCTCCTGCCACAGGCAGGGACACCTTCCACTATTCAGGCTGCTCCAATCCCTGTCCAACCTGGCCTGGAACAATTCCAGGGGTGGAACAGCCACAGCTTCTCTCTGCCACTGCCTCACCCCCCTCACAGGGAAGGTCAAGGAAAGTCTCCTGTTTTAGAGGTGATGGTGACACGGGAGCAGGTGTCTGCTCTGGTCTCTCAGGCCATCTCCAGAACCTGCAGCTGATACAGAAACTGATCCTGTCATCTATACCCACCATGTTGGCACCAACCCACAGATCCTCACAGGACTGGCCAGAAAATTGCTCTTCCAGAGAATTTCTGGACTGATCAGAGAATGGCTCACTGCCTTAAAATTTTATCTTTAATGTCAAACTCCCAATAAACCACATCAGCTTTCCAGCCATTAACCCTCTGGCTTACCAAACAGATAATTCTTGGATTTTTTCCAACCTTCTTGCTTGCAGCCTTTGCATTCTTTACATATTTAATTTTGTAACACTTTCCAAAACAATGATTTTTGTGGAACAGGTTGCCTGCAGTCCCTTTGAACACTCCCAGGAGCACCTGCCTGTGGTCAGGGGTCCAGAGAGGCCTGAGATGCTTTCACAGGTCTCAGGTCTGGGAGGAGACATCTCCCTGTGCTGGAGTCACTGCTGTGCCCCCCAGACCACAGTGATGTAGGGGGCTCTGCACTCTGCTCTATCCAACGTCCTGAAATATCCCCCCTGCGGCCCCCCAAAGTTCCTGTGCTAGCTCAGATCCTAGAAGGCTTTGGAAGAATATTTCAGGGACAAGGTAAAAGATTCCAAAAGAGGCTCTAACCCTCAGATGTAGTCCCAGACCTTTATTCCAGATGGTTTCCAGGGGGGAAAGAGAAAGAATGAGGAAGAAGAGGGCCTTATCTAGACTCCTGCTGAGGAAGAGATAGTTGGAACTCAGCCAGTAGGGTCAGAAAGGGGAGGAAGGGTTAAACTACATGGTTACAGACTCCAGGGGTCTCTGGGGTGGGGGGAAACCATTTCCCAGAGAAATACAACAACATCCCACGGGAGCTACTGCACCAGGATCAGCCACCAGAACACACAGCCAAGGGAGGCAGTGAGTAAAAAACAAAGGTAGGAGGTTAGGGCGAGGAAATCAGAAGAGAGGAGGAATAGGAAGGGCCAGGAGGCTCAGATACCAACCTGTGACTGGAGACTGCTTAGCCCAGCAGGTTACAAGAAGATGCTGTGGCATTGCTGCTACACTTCCAGCTGTGTCTTCTCCTGGTAAAACAAACCAGTCCCTGGAGGCTGCCCCATTTCAGAGCCAGAGCTGCCCAGCTGGGCACCCGGGGTCTGGGTCCACTGCTGCAAAGGGAACAAACCAAGCAAAGCCTTCAGCAAAGGCTGTAAATTGCACTTGCTCTCGGTGCTGATATGACTGTGCTGTTTATAAGAAGCATAAATTTGTTTGCAGTGTTCTCTGATTCACAGAATCACAGGGTGGTTGATGTTGGAAGGGACCTTAAAGATCATCTAGCTCCAAGCCCCAAGTTAATAGATTGCTGGCAGCAAAAACCAGCACCCCAAAAATAACCAGGCTGGTATTTACAAGCTGCTGCACTCTAAGAATGATGCCATTAGGAGGAAACAAACCCCACGTACAATGCAGCAGGGCGTTGTGAGAGGTGTGTGGTTTGCAGTTGAGAGCTCTGCCTGCAAAACCTCATGACCCACAGGTGAGACTTCCTTAATTAGCCACCTATCTATTTTCCTAATTAGCTACTTCATTATCCATCCAGTTAGGACCACTCTTAGGGTAAGCCTGGAGTGTGTTTAGGAGCATCAGGATGATGCCATGAACCCAGCGTCACAGTGATTATGACTGAGAGGAGAGACACAGGGTGGTTTTCTCCCTGCAAAACAAGCGGGGGCAGCCCCACAAGGCAGGTTTGTGGAGAGAAGTAGGTCAGGAGCAAGAAGCAGGTTGCGATTTCCTGGTCAGCGGTTACGGCAGAGGCGAGCAGGGGACGCCTCCCCGGGCTGGCCCTGTGCCACATGAAGAGCTGGGCGGTCATAGTGAAACAGCTGCTGCCACAAAGGGGTGCAGACACTTGTAACTGGATGAGAAGGGCACCCACGGATTGCTGAAGTGACCCACGGGGCACAGGACACACCTGGCTCAACGAGAGGCACCAGAGGAATCACAGAATCGTAAAACTGTAGAATCACAGAACCACAGAATGGTTTGGGTTGGGAGGGACCTCAAAGACCATCTCATTCCACCCCCTGCCATGGGCAGGGACACCTTCCACTATCCCAGGTGGTCCATATCCCTGTCCAACCTTGCACTGATTCCTTTAGACCCAACAACTCATCTGGCCCACCAGGGAGGAAACCCAGGGTCTACCAGCGCCGGGTGGATCTAACTTAGAGTGGTTTCTGTGCAGTCAAAATGAAATATGAGAATGTTTGCACAGGCTTGTCCTGATTTAAATGAAAAAGGAAATACAGGCCTAAAACCTCCCCCTGCAGAAACCAAAGTCAGAGGTCTGAGAGCCTGACTCAGCTCTGGATGAAAGAGGAGCAATTGTCAAAAAAAGCAACATTGCAGTAATTTGATAAAAGAGCAGACAGTTATAGAATGATGGAATGATTCAGAGACACACAAGGATCATGCAGTACAGCTCCTGAACAGTGAGCTGTGCCAGGCTGTGCAGCTCAGGGAGGGAAAGGGCAATTCCTCCTTTCCTAAGGCAGGACACCTTGGCTCAGCAGGATACCACGCCCTGCAGGTACAATTCCACTTCCTTGATGTGAGCGATCCTCATCCACCTCTTTAATTCCAGAACCTGTGAATTACCTGGTTGAGGAGCAGTGAGATGAGCATCTGACATCTCCCTGCATTCCAATCATTCAGCTGGGGGAGGAGAAGGCTGTTTATAGGGGTGAAAACTTGCCTGGAAGAGGATGGGACAGAAATCTCCCAGGTCTAATGAACCATCCCAAATTCTGGCTGCAGCCCTGGAATGTGACATCTTCCATCTCTTTTCCTACCATCCCTAGAGACCACCCCAGAGGTCTTAAAAACCTCATTCCATTGCCACCATTGCCTGCAGAACCTCCCTTCACTCCTTTCAGCCTCTTCTTTGCATCTTTTCATCTTTTTAGGCTGCAAGTTCTCTTCTGCTGCCTCTTACTCATCTCACTGCACAGGAAAATGCCCGATCTGTGCCAAAATCTCTCAGTGCCACTGCAGCACAAACCCATTCTCCGTGTCTGTTGTTATTTTGAACTACCATGAAAAACCATTTTTTAAATAAAATATGATTTTTATTCAGCAGATAAGTTATTGAATAAATACAGATTAAATTTATCCTTTTTTTTTAATACTCTGAGCACACACAGAGCCATAAATACAGCCATAAATAGAAGACATAAATAGAAATACAGATATCTGTTGGTTCGTTACCATTTCAGCACTCAACAAGTGGAATCAATTACCTCCCAAAATGTTTTGCAATAAATCAATTGCAGCAGTGCTATAAACCCAGGCTGTGGTGACATCCAGGCTGGATGGCACCAATGTCTGACTCACACCAGTAATATCTCAGTGAGCAGGGATGGCCAGAGAAGGGAAATGGGGTGGGATGAAGGGGGGAGTGAAAAGGTGCAGGATGAGGAATTTTTTGTGGCAGTGCTGGTGGGCATGGATTCAATTAGGGCAATTTACTGCCAAGGACAACTTTGGAAATTATTATTAATTTGGATCACCAAAGTGATATAAACCACAAAGAAAAAGAAAATTTTAAAAAGCACTGCTTTCTCCTCTCACTGCTTGGGGCCACAAACAAAACTCTTCCTCCCCTCCATCACCATCTAGCAATGATTCCCATCCTAAAATCCATAAATAAACACCAACAAGGATCATGACTTTCAGGAGACAATCCGCTCAGGTTCGGAAGGGGAGCGCTGTGTTGAATTCCTGGGATGCAAGGTGGGCGGCGGTGGAATTTCACCAAAGGGGTTTTTTCATGCGAAATACTGCTCCCAGTACTTCCCATAAAATACATAAATTACTTTTTTATCTCCCATAAAACACTGCTCCCCCCTCGCAGCGCCGGCTGGCCCTAGGCCTGGTGCTGGATGACGGGGGTGACGCAGGTGCACCCCACGGTGACGAGCCTCTTCTCCAGGCGGTAGGAGGGCAGGCAGCCGCGCTGCTCCCGTCGCAGCACCAGCACCTCCTGCCGGATGGGCACCGAGTTCAGGCTGTGGTCCTCCTGCCCCAGGGCGCCCGCGCAGCCCGACAGGCGGCACCGCGCCTCGGCGATCACCCGCGGGAAGCGCTCGGGGTCCTCGTCCAGCCTGGCAGGGGACACAAAACTCATTTAGTGCCCTCAGCAATCAGTTTGGTGGGATCTGCTTGTTTATATCCCCTCAGCCTATCTGCCTGTGCATCCTCACTGTGAGGCACTGTCTTGGGTTGAGAAATGTAAACAAAAAGGTGTATTCTGTTTTCATCTGTTGAAGCCGGCTGAGAGATACTGTTCTTTATCTCTTGTAACTCTAGGGGTGGAAAGAGGGCTGCTTCAGTTAATAGGACACCTGATAACACCAGATAAGGCAGGGCCTCCTTATCTCTTCCTCCACCCATCCTCCTCCAAGGGACATCCCCTGTGAATGGGCCATTGAAGGCCTCTCACATGACTGATAACATCACCTCATTCCATTGGGAGATGCTCCACCCAGTGGGAGGAGCCAAAGCCTTTCCAACAGGATAAAACAGCAATCCCACACACCAAGGGAGCCTGTTTGCACTGGATTCCCAGCGGATGACTGGACCCTTTCTTGAGGATCATCTCTACTCCAACAGAGCCACAACTGTCACTCTGGGAGGACTCACTGCGGGCTGCTTCCAACACCCTGGCCAACAGGGTGTCAGGTTTGCATTCTGACTCTGTCAGTCCTTTGTACTATTGCTTTTATTTTATTTTATTTTTACCTTTCTTGTTGTTTGTTCTCTCTCTATTAAATTGTATTTCTGACTTGAAGTCTCACTGGTTTTGCTTTCAAGCCAGTACAGACACAAAGGGTTTCCTTACCCTCAGTGTTTTCACAATGATTTCCTAGAAATGGAATCAGCATTGGGAGGGTAATGTTGCTGTATCATTCCTTAGGAGCAGAGGAATGGAGTGTAGCTGGGTTAAATAACACAGAACTCACAACTGGCCTATCAATTTTTGTTTGGTTTTAATTTCAGCATTTGGATGTTTCTTTCTGTTAGGAAAATGTGGAATACCAGTATACTCACATTATTTTTTCCTAGAGGAATAATTAATTTCATCATTACTTCAACCCCATGCAGCACTACAGGCTTGGGGCAGAGGGGTTGGAAAGCTGCTCAGAGGAGCTGGGGAAGGGGCTGGAGCACCAGGAGCAGCTGAGGGAGCTGGAAAGGGGCTCAGCCTAGAGAAAAGGAGGCTCAGGAGGGACCTTCTGGCTCTGCACAACTCCTGACAGGAGGGGACAGCCAGGGGCTGGGCTCTGCTCCCAGGGAACAAGGGACAAGTTGCTCCAGGGAAGGTTTAGATTGGATATTAAGAAAAATTTCTTCCATGAAAGGTTTGTTAATGCCTGGCACAGCTGCCCAGGGAGGTGGTGGAATCACCATCCCTGGAGGGCTTTAAAAGCCATGTGGATGTGGCACTTGGAGACATGAGTCAGTGGTGGGGGATAGACTGGACTCAAAGACCTCAGAGGGCTTTTCCAACCTAAATGATTCTGTGATTGATAAGGACTGACAAGATGATTACAAACCATTCCAGTTGTATCCCCTTGCTCTGCAAACAGCTTCCCTTGAAAAAATCTCACCCAACATCGCAACGTCAGGGTGTGTCAGGAAGTGTTTGCAGTGTTCATGGGATGGGCACATGCTGAGAGTGAACCACAGGCACCACAAAAAGCCATCTGAGACACAGCCCTCACAATTCAGAGAAAGACTGAAGAGTTACCTGTAATCCCAAGGAGCGAGAGACCGGTTCCTGACATCATGGACCATCCCAAAGGCGCCATCCGAGTTGCTGATCCGAATGTCAACTTTCACTGTTGTGGGGAATTTGGGATCCTTTTGGTTCAGGCAGCCTTCCCTCAGCCTCGCAGAGGCACCAGCCTTTCTGTGGGGTGAGCTCCTCACAGTGAGGGCTAAAACCAGCACCAGAACCAGTGATCTGAACTGGGAGAGAGAAAGGTGTCGTTAGTTCTGTCCAGTCAGGAGAGAGAGAACACAAAGAGCCAAGTCTTGGTTAGACTGGACCATCATTGGACCATCTTCATATTTATATTTGTGTGAAATAGGCAAATAGCAAAATGATGTTAAAAAATCTTTATCATAACTGGTGTGCTAAACTCTGATTTAAATTCTGGTCCATAGTTGATTCTTCACCAAGAAGAGCATCTGTCCAACAAGCTATGAAGAGCCTACTCTGCAGTCACAAAGCACCATCTTTTCATCTAAAAATTGGGGTAAGGACTCAGCTAAGGACCTAAGCTTAAAACCTTGCCTGGCCACAGCTTTCTCAGGACAGTAAACACTGGCCACACACAGCCATCTGCTGGAAATACCCCTTTTCCCAAGAAAATCTGGGATTCTTGGGCCATTTCCAGTAGGTAGAGTTTTAGTAAATAATAGAATCACAGAATATCCTAAACTGAAAGGTAACCACAAGGATCATTAAGTCCAGTTCCTAAAAAGAAGACAAAATAAATGCAGGGCTTTTAAGAAAATCACAGGAGCTGACAGTGCTGCAAATGCTACCCAGGTTGAAATTCAAATGCATAGGTATCCACAGTGAAATTTCAGCAATTTTGATAACATGTCTGCAAAAAGGGCTCTGCCAGTCCCACACCAGCAGTGCTGATGAGTAAGAGGTAAATAAATCATGGCTAGTCCAGCACACCCTTGTCATTCAATCACCAAGCAGCTACACCAGACACACCCAGCACCCCATTCAGCTCCCAGCCAGACCAAAAGGGTTTTCTGCACAAATCAGGGGATCTGCACTCTGCTTTCTCTCTTGCAGCAAATATATCTTACCCTTTATTTTAAATATAAGTACTTACCCCAGAAGAGCTGGTGAGAGCCATGGTAACCTCCCTGCTGCTTTGGGTGGGTGTTAGGGTGACAGGACAAGAGATTTCTCCTTCTCTGAGACCCTTTCAACCCTGCTTGTGTCTCAAAGCCAGTTGTGCTCTCCATTTTATAGCAGAGCTGTGGCACTGCCACCCTTTCCATTGCGGCACAGCTGGCTAACCTGACCCGAGGTTAGGAGCTGATATTGCAATTTTTAGCCCACTTCCTCCCATCAACATCCCAAATCAGCCAATACCATTTATTCAGACAGATCAAGAGATAAGGAAGAAAAAAAAACCCAAACTGTTCAGGCAGGTGGGTGTTTTTTTTTTTTTACTCCTTCTCACCCCCCTCTTTCTAATAATAGTGTTCCTTCTCCACAAACACATGTGCATGCACTTCCACGTGCCTCAAAAACAAACCCAACAAAGAGACCAGCGAGCTGCAAAGTCAGGCAGCCAACAGGGGTTTCAGAATGAGGGCAGGACGTGGCAGTTCACCATTTCACCTCCCTTCAGCTGCACACACACCTCGTCTCAGGGATGCCTGTGTCCTGCAAGGACTGGGCAGGGGAAGAGTAAACACCATGGGGAATTCCTGCTGGGGGATATCACTGGGAGCCCTGGGAGATGGGGTGCCTTCCCCACTGTGGTGACACATTGTGGAGATTTCACCAGAGGGATTTTTTCATGGGAAATATTTCCTCTTCCCAATGTTGCCTGTCCTAATGGTTGCTCCTAGGACTGGACTAGTACCTCTGAAAACTCATACATGCCCTGTTAGGGCCCTGACCACCTTCACTGGCCTTGTTACCACCACCCTGTTCTGGCTCAGCTTTGACTCCCAGTCCCTGCCTGAGCTGTGCTGTTGGAATACTGGTCCCCTGTCCTTTCTCTGGCCCTGTAAACTGGGTGGACCTTGGAGCAGCATTTCTCCTGGATGGGCTCCTTGGACATCCACGGTGGCAAATGGAGCTGAGGAAGCACCAGGAGGGGCCCAGACTTATGGAATAATCTGGAGCTAGTCCATCTTGGTATCTTTAACACTCCCACAAAGTTTCTTACTGATCCACCTTTGTCCTTTCTTTTGCACACTTTGCTCCTGCACATCCCATAAGCCTTGCACAATCCCAAAACACTCTCAAATGTCCCATGGCCCTGTAGCAGGGTGGTGTGAGGAAAGCCTCTCCTGGCTTGTCTGGTGGGACTCACATGGGATTTGGTGGGACTTGGGTTGATCATTGTCCTTGAACAGCCCTGAAAGAGCTGGGTCAGAAGCTCCATTTGAATTCCTCCACCTTGGTCCTGTTCCTTTGTGTTCATGCAATTTTTAATCCCTCTCAATCACACAATCCTCACTTAATAATTCATAGGAGAGAGGCATGAAAACAGAAGTGGAAACAGGATTCTGCATCCTGTCATCCAGAAAGGAGAAGCTACCAGCTAGAAAGACAAGTGCACGTGGTGTTTCCCTGGAGAATAAAATTCCCTTGGGAATAAAAGCTATTTTTATGGCAGGGAAAAAAAAACCAACACAAAAACAAAAACAAAAACCCCAAAACAAACAAACAAACAAACAAAAAAACCACACACACAAAAAAACAAAAACAAACAAACAAACAAAAACCCCCAAAAAAACCCCAAAAAAAATTCCACCAAACAAACAAAAAAACCCAACAACAACAAAAAAACAAACCACCACATAACAACTTTATGGAGCTTATTTGTGGAGAAAAGCCCTGAGAGAAACCTTTCACAAAGCTATGTAGCCAAGCTGGAAGCAAAGCACTGAAGTGTAGGACTCTTACTATTCACACAAATTCATCTTCAGTCACCCAGGAAATCAAGAGATTCATGACATTTTCAATCCTACTACAAAAAAAAAAAAATCAGAAGCCTCTTAAAAATTCACAGAACTTTCCAAGGAGAAGGGACTGATGGTCCCTGCTCTGTCACCTCTTGAATCACACCAACAGAAATCTCCATCAACTGATGTTTTACATCACTGCAGGATGCTGTCATGACTTTGTGGTCGGGCTCAACCCACAGCTCAGAGCCCAGAGACTCTCCTCATGTGCATCTGTCACATTTCAGGTTACCCAGCCCACCTGAGGCCACACCAGGGCTGTGACACACGTTCCTATTCTGACTGTCCCCTATATTCACCAGCGCATCTACTGAGATGCAGCACGGAGCGCAGAAGAGCAGCAGAGGGTAGAATTACCAGAAATCCACTTTTTTTGCCCCAGAAGCTGACCTCCTTTTTTTCCCCCTGAGCACTCGCCGTGAAAGGAAAGAGCACTGCCATGAAAATGGGCTGGATTGTGCAGGAAAGGGGTTGAGTGGAAATGGTTACGTGCGATGAAGCAATGACGTTACTGCGCCAATACCGGGTTATGAACCCCCACCACCACTTTCCACTCACTTCTTGTGTCTTCAGCAGCTTGTAAACTTCAGCAGGAATTCCCTCTTTGACCCAGAATTTCCTACAACTGGACTTGTCTTGAGCTGAAGTTCACTAAAAAAAAAATTAATCAAAAAGAGGCCACCAAACATGAATCATTGCAAGGGAGGAAAAATACTTTTATTCACAGAATGGCTCTGGTGGGAAGCGGCATTAAAGATCATACAGTTCCTGCCATGGGCACGGGCACCTTCCATAATCCCAGGTTGCTCCAAACCCTGGCCTTGGACACCACCAGGGATGGGGCTGCCACAGCTTCTCTGGGCAACCTGTGCCAGGCCCCCCCACCCTCACAGGGAAGATTTTTTTTTTTTTCTTTATATATAGGAATATAAATTTGTCTCAAAAAGCTTTTTCATCTCACACATCAAGGGCTTGGAGCAGGGATGGGGACCTGGAGATAAAAGATTATTTTACTTCCACTTACAAGAACTCTTCTGCTCTTGGGTTCTGCTAAGGAAACAGCACTGTCTGCAGTGCAGGGTATGTTACACACTTAGGTTCAGGTTTTCATGGATCATAGAATCACAGACTAGAATAGGCTGGAAAGAACCCTGAAGACCACCCAGTCCCACCTCCTGCCATGGGCAGGGACACCTTCCACTGGCCCAGGTGCTCAGAGGCCCTTCCACAGCCTGCAGCACCTAAAGGCTGAAATTGCAGCCCCTGAAATCTCCAGATGACAGGGTCAAATAAAAATTTCAACTGCAGCACAGGACATGGTTTGTACTTCCAGCAGCTCGCTCCTGCCTCCCCAGCCACCTCTGGCAGTTTTTTCCCTTGTCAACAAAGACCCCCCTCTCCTCATTCCGAAGGATGTGCCGAGGTGGCCCCCAGCACAATGGGGATGTAGTCACCCACAGGCTACAGCCCCGGGCTGCAGGATAGGGAAATAATCAGATTTCTCTGCCCTGGGGCTCCTCCTGGCGTCCTCTCGAGGGAAATTCAGCCTTAACTGTTCCCCGGCTGTAAGGGCGGAGAAAACACAAAATCATGGAATTGTGGAATGGGCAGGGACACCTTCCACTATTCCAGGTTGCTCCAAGCCCCTCCCAACCTGACCTTGGACACTTCCAGGGATTCAGGGGCCTCCCCACACTCACAGGAAATAATTTCTTCCCACTATCCCATCCATCCCTGCCCTCTGGCAAGTGGGAAGCCATTCCCTGTGTCCTGTCCCTCCATCCCTTGTCCCAAGTCCCTCTCCAGCACTCTTGGAGTCCCTTTAAGCAGTGGGTGGGGCTCTTCAGTCTCCAGAGCCTTCTCCAGACTGAACAATTCCAGCTCTCCCATCCCATCTCCAAAGAGGAGGATCTGTGTTTAACTTTCACCAGTATTTGCAGTTTTGAGCCAGACCTGCCTGAATGTCCAAGGTTGCTCTGCAGCAGCACAATACACACACACACACAGAGATCTTCAGGAGGCTGCAAACAGGCAAAATCTTTTCCAACCCTGCTGTCATGGCTGTGTTGGAGAAGAGGAGCTCCAAAATCTGGCTTTTAGAGCTCACCAGGCAGCTGAACTCCTTCCACAGCAGCACAAATCCCACCTGTGTAACTGCAGCTGCATCCCCACAAATGGGAATTCTCCATCCCCTCAAACAGCCAGCCATGGGGTGAAGAGTACACACATTTTTATAACCCAACTGAAGATTTATGGCACTCAGAAAGAAGAGAGCAGGAGCTGTGCAAGTGTCTGGAGATGGGCAGTGACAACAGCAAACAGGACAAAAGAACAAGAAATTAAAGGAAAATCCAAACCTTCAGCAGCTCTGGAACACAAGCAGCCAGAACTGATCTGACTGTGTGTTCAGCTTTTCTTGAAAGTTTGCAATCCCAGGCTAAAGGCAGGAGCAGGAGGAGATGGAATCCATCTGTGCCAGGGACACATTTTCTGGGCAGCTCCAAGACCTTCCAAGGTCCTTCCCTGGGGGCAAAACTCCCATCAGGAGTGTGAAATCTGAAATTCAGGCTGACCCAGGGGCAGTTGAACAGGTCAGACTACACCTGGCCCTCCATTGCCAAGAATCACCCTCCACAAGATGGGTGGGAAGAGCAGAAACAACAGGACAGGCTTTAGGGACCTTTCCCTGTTGAGACAAGCAGATCTAGGCTATATATTAGGGGCAAAATGGAAAAAAGAGGAGGAAATAAAAGCTTTACTAACAGTGGAGCTCTCATATTGCTTCCCATCACCACTACTGAATGCTGGATTCCTAAATCCAGATTTTTTTATTTAAAAGCTGGAACTCTTAACATCAAAGCTAAAAACAATACATTAAAAACACTGACAATTTGCTCCGAGGTTTTTCCTTTCGTCTCCTTGCAGAAGCTTCTTCCCAAACACTCCACTTTGAAGACAGTAAGATCTTCCAGAGCTCCTGGCTCTTTCTTTTTCAGTGCCAGCAATGCACAGCAAGGAAGTGCAGAGACACGAGCTCCCCAAAATCCAGCTCAGCCACATGAAGCAGTGAAACGTGAAGAGTCTCCAGGTTGTGAATCCATGAAAAATTTGGTCTCCTGCACCCAGAGGCTCAGATTAAGAAGATAATGTCATCAGACACCATGACCTGGTTGTCATCCTGCATGTGAGCCAGGGCCATCTTCACCTCGGCCGCCGAGAAGGGCTCGGGGTTGTCACGGTTGATGGATTCCATCACGTTCTTCAGGCCCACGGACTGGGCATGGGAAGCTTTGAACACCTCCAGGAGAGCAGCCTTGAACGCTTTCAACCTGGTCAGGGGAGAGGGAATCACCCACAAATCCTTCTCCATCGCTCCCAGCCCAGGATGCCTCAGCCCTTCCCCACTCCAGCAGCAGCACGCAGTAGGAAAGCCAAAAATCGGAGCTGGGAGCATCACAGATGCATCTCCAGCATGGGACAACAGCCTGGAGCCACTGGGGGAGGAGAACACACAGGGACAGCCCCCACTCACCTTGGCTCAGCCAACTCCAGCTTCTTCCCTTCCCCAGCTCCTGAGGCTTCGGGCGTTTTTGGAGGGTGTGCCTGAACTGGAGCAGAAGGGAGAGTTATGTTGACCCTGTGCCTGGTGACCAAGTACCCACAGAGCAAAAGTACTGGGCTCAGGATTGGGTTGATGCCAAACTGCCTCCCAACACTGCTATTTATGCTGTGGTTTGGAGGTGGATGGAAAAAAAATAATCAGCAATAGAATCACAAAATGGTTTGGGTGGGAAAGGAAAGATCATCCTGTTCCACCCCCTGCCATGGGCAGGGACACCTTCCACTAGCCCAGGTTACTCCAAGGCCCATCCAGCCTGGCCTGGGACACTTCCAGGGATCCAGGGGCAGCCACAGCTTCTCTGGGCACCCTGTGCCAGGGCCTCCCCACCCTCACAGGGAACAATTCCTTCCTCATATCCCATCTAACCCTCTCCCATAAAGATTTGTGGCTCTGAATGGTACTGTACCACGCCAGGGACCTCAGATAACAGCTGCATTGCTGCTTCCCAGGCTGTGCAGACCCAGCAGCACCCTCAAGGAGCCAGGAGTCACCAAACCCAGGGACTCACCCTGTGGCATCTCCTCCTCGGTGTCACTGAAGTCATACGGGTCGTAGGAGCCCTCCTCGCCTTCTGTGCGCGCCTTCTTCCTCCTGGGAGGGGGAAGAAGAGGTCACCCAAGGGTCTGCGTTGGAGGGACCTTAAGGACCATCCTGTTCCACCCTCTGCCATGGGCAGGGACACCTTCCACTAGCCCAGGTTGCTCCAAGCCCTGTCCAACCTGGCCATGGACACTTCCAGGAGTAGCCACAGCTTCTCTGGGCACCCTGTGCCAGTGCTATCCAGCCAGTTCCATATCCATGAAATTATGACGTGATCATGATCTACTACAAATGGGGTGGAACAAACCACCTGGCTGAGCAAAATGTGTGGTATTTCCCCAAGGCCTGTGGGAACCTCAGAAGAGGCTGGTGACCTTTGCACCACGTCCCTCCTACTCCCTTGCTGTGCTCCTACCTCCTCGTCCTGCGTTCCTCCTTGTCCTGCGACTCCTGATCTTCCTCCTTCTCAGTCTCTGAGTCATCCTCCACCGGCTTCCTGCGCTTTTTCTCCTTCTCCAGCACCTGTGTGGCAAAGGCAGGATGGACTCAGATCTCATTTTCCCTCAAGCTGCTTTTAGGGACCAACCCTAAGCACCCAAAATCCCAAAGTGGTGGCTTGATCCCACAATGTGTCCAGGAAAGTTCCCACCAGCAGCACGGGGTGCTCAGCTTGCACCAAGTGCAACCTTTCCAGTGACAATCTCAGGATCCCCTGGGAACAGAGAGACACCTTCCCCCCACCTTTTTGAAGTAGGCGAACTGCACCAGCTCCAGAGCTGCCTCAGCATCCTGCATATCCACAGTCTTGTTCATCCTGGCCTTGGCGTGGGCTGTGGAGAGGCGGATCAGGGTCTCCAGAGTCCGGGCTGTGATGGGGGAGGTCTGAGGGAACAGAGAGGTGTCTGTGTGACCCTCACCGAGAGGTGTCACATCCAAGGTGGAAAACACCCATAAGGAGATAGGCCCGTGCCTCAGCTTCCCTCCTGCTGGCCCAAGAGGGAGCTGCTCCCAGGGCTCACCCTGGCCACGTCCGAGTTCATCTGGCTCTGGCTGCGCAGGCGGGAATACTCCTCGGCGATGTAGCTGGCCGACTCCTCCGTCAGCACGGGCTTGATCATCTTTGCTACGTGGATGTATTTCCTCATGAACTCCATGCTCACGATCTTCTCCCTGCGGGAATGCACGTACAGCCACATTATCCACAGTGGGGATGGGCTTCCCATCCATTTATACCCCTCCAGGGGCATCCAGCTGTGTAGGGAATTCAGCTCCAGATGTTCCCCACCTGCCTGGCACAGGAGATCAAGCAAGGCTCCCTTAGCATCCTGCCCATGGACCAGCTGGAGCATCACTGGCACTGTCTGGATCCTCAGGCCAGCCCTGTGACCCCAGTGCTGGGCACCCTCAGGGAGCTGCAGGGGACGAAGGACTCACTTGCGGCGGTTGGGCCCATGCAAGAGGTCATCGTGCTTCTCATAGACCTGCAGCTCCTGCTCCTCCTCCTGCACAAAGTCAGGGTCATCCGTAGCCAGCATCTCCACAGCACTGCCCAGGGGCATAGCTGGAAAGAGGAATGTACAGTTAACAGGATTTTACCCTCTGGAACCACTTCTAACACTTCCCAGGAGCTGCCACCGAGGGGTGACACCGGGCTGAGGAGGGATGGGGCTCACCATCCCCGTCCTGCTCGTTGGGGTTGCGGTAGCGGTGCATCCGCAGGACGTGGTCTGAGATCTCCCTGTCCTGCTCGGGGTCCATCTGGTCCAGCACGATGAAGAGCAGGTCAAAACGGGAGAGCAGCGAGTCCTGCAGGCCAATGTTCTCCATGGGAGTCTTGTACTGGTCATACTGGGGAAGGACAGTGGGACGGGTTACACAAGACCCTCAGGGGCCAGTCCTGGCTGCCAGGGAGGCTGGGGGGACCTCCTGGAGCAAGGCCTGAAAGGATGGATGGATGGATGGAGGGATGGATGGATGGATGGATGGATGGATGGATGGATGGATGGATGGATGGATGGATGGATGGATGGATGGATGGATGGATGGATGGATGGATGGATGGATGGATGGATAGATGAATGGATGCATGGATGCATGGATGCATGGATGGATGCATGGATGCATGGATGCATGGATGGATGGATGGATGGATGTCCTGGCAGTTAGACACCACACCAAATCCAACCTGCTGCAGCAGTACAGCCACTTTTCCCCACTCTGCAAGGCTCTTAATTCCAAGGAGAACAAGTATTTTTTGCGATCCCTGATCAGGTACCAAGACTGAGGCTCGCCACCAGCATGAAGGTCCACTGGGTTGCCCCAACACTCAGGCAGAACCAAAACGGGGTGAGAAACCCTGGGAGCTCCTCTCTCCTCCAGGAGAGCCATGACCACAACAGACACCAAACCAACAAGTTCTTTGCTGTGCCACACATCCAAGTCACTGCTTTGGGGGCTCTCTCAGAGCTGCCTGCTCCCAGCACCCTCCCTCCTCCAGGGAAGGGTAGCACCAGCACTCACCCGGCCGTAGACAGGGTTGGCGGCGGCCAGGACGCTGCAGCGGGAGTTGAGGCGGGCCTGGATGCCGGCCTTGGCGATGGTGACCCGGCCCTGCTCCATCACCTCGTGGATGGCCGTGCGGTCGATGTCGGACATCTTGTCGAACTCGTCGATGCACACCACGCCCCGGTCGGCCAACACCATGGCTCCCGCCTCCAGGCGCCGCTCCCCTGGGGTGGGACGGGGGAAACAGGGTCAAACACTGGCCCCATACATCTCCTGACCTGTCGGAGTCTAGAACATCCCTCCGGCCACCCTGGAGGGTTTGGAGTACAGAGGGGTCTGGGATCTATACAAGGGGCTCAGGCAGCCTCACACAGAGCCCAGGAGGACACTGCCTCTGATCCCTGTCCATGGGAGTGAATGCCCACATTGTATGAACAATCACAAGCTGAGAGAATTCAAAATAAGTAGTAGTTAGTTTAACACAAAGTGTGAATGTAGAATCCAGGATTTTTAGTACATGGATTTGCAGAGGGAAGATGGAGGAATTGGGGAGTGGTCCTGTCTTCCTTGTTCTTGTCCCCCATTTTCTGCTGCGTTGTATCACAAGGCTTGGCTTAGAGTAGAAATGACATGTTAACATGGGTAGTAGGCATCAGTAAAATTTTGTAAATAAAAAGTTCGTTTTGGATGGTGGTTGGGTCAGGGGTACTGTACATAAGGTGCGGGGCTCTCTGATCTGCCCAGTCTCCAGCGTGTCCTGCTCTGCTGGAGATGCCTTGCAGAACTGAGAAAGAACTAAGATAAGGTACCCTGCCAGGGAGGTCTGGCAGAGCTGAGAAAGAACGGAGAGATAATGAACAATAAACAACCTTGGAAACACAGACTGGCAGACTCAGCTTGTCTTCTCTGGCTCCAGCGTGAGACCTTTTGGGCAAGAGAAGCTCAAAAGCCTGATTACCTCAGGGAACAGCAACCCCGAGGAGACTCCCAGGGAACAGCAAGCCTGAGACTGCCCTGCCAGAGCCATCACCCCTGGGATGAGGGTGAACCTCAAGGAGCAGCAGCATCCTTCTGGGATGGTCTCTGACCCAGCTCTACAGCAGAGAGAATGCTTAGGGTAAGGATCAGGGTTAGGAGTGTGTTGGAGAAGATGAAAGTTTAACAGGAAAGTTCTACAGATATGAATGCTTAGCAGAAGGCTCTCTGAATGTGGAACCTGTGAGTGAAGTAGAGATGGAAGCAAGTTTTGATTTGGAAGAATAAAGTATGTTTAAGTTAGGGATTGCTGAGTTAGTTGTTACTGAACAAAGGTTAAGATGAGTTGGAAGGAGATTTTATGACTAGAACAAAGGATATGTTGACCACAGACAAAATGTTTTTACCAAGTAAAGGTAAATCTCAGGAAAACCCTAGGCAAACAAAAAGATGTTTTCACCAAGTAGAAAAGAAGTCTAAAAACTTTCCATTGCAAGACAACTTTAAGTTTAAACTGTAACATACCAACTTGAGGTGATTGGATTGTACTAACCATAATACAGAGATGATATTAGTTGTGATAGGCTGTAGGTAAACGTAAAGGCATTGTGTGTAATGCTGATTGGTTTCTATGCATTAAGATGTTCAGCAAAGAAAACTATATAATGCATTGTAACCAAAACTAAAGTGACTTCAGACTTCACACTTCAGGATTAGGACTTCAAGCTTCAGGCACACCTATAAGCTGTAGCTGGCAACTTTTAGGCTAGGCTCTGTATCACCCACAACCCAGGACTGCTGTAACATCATCTCTGCAATAAACAGCATTTTGGAACAGAGCCACCTGGAGTCTCTCTGACCTCTCTGCACAGGGACATCTCTTACAGGAATGTCTTCCCATGAGGAAGGCTGCTGCTAGCCCTCAGATGTGGCACCAAGTGGAAGAGGAGTAAAGAAAATCACCACCTAAGAGAGGTGGAGAAAATACCCCAAACCACAGGATGCCATGATCCCGAATGACCATTACCACAAAGCTTCTGGTGGAGCAAGTCCTGCAAGCGTCACTGCAGAACAAACATCATAAAATCACCAAATTGGAAAAGACCTCCCAGACCATCGAGATCAGCAGCCTTTGGATGTCACAGAGTCCCTCCTGTCAGCCAGGAGTTACAGCCACCACCCCCCTGCCCCTCACCTGTCTCCTGGTCCGTGGTGACGGCGGCGGTGAGGCCGACGCCGGAGGAGCCCCTGCCGGTGGTGGGGATGGCCCGGGGTGCCGTGCTCAGCACGTACCTCAGCAGCTGGGACTTGGCCACAGAAGGGTCTCCTGGGATGGACAAGGGCACATTTAGGAACAGCTCATCCCCTGGATACCAACTGCACCATCACCTCGTGTCTGGTTTGGGGGTGTTCAGAGCAGGGGCAGGTGGAGGGGAAGGGGGACAGAAGGGTTTTGTTCAGATTTCATAAAATAAGGTAAGCAGGTATCTTCCCACCATCATCAATAATCCCATGGGAGGAAACAGAGAAAATGGGGATAAAGACTTGAGGTGATGGGGATGGGACAAGAGCAAATGGGGACAATTCAGACTATAGCAAACCCCAATGGAACAGCAGAAACAAAAAACCAAGTCTTGACATGGGCAAACACTGGGATAATGGCTCACAGAGGCCATGGGAACCCCTAGAACCATGGAATGGTTTGGATTGGAAAGGTCATCAAAGGTCACCACGTTCCAAACCCCTGCCATGAGCAGGGACACCTTCCACTAGCCCAGGTTGCTCCAAGCCCTGTCTAACCTGGCCTTGGACACTGCCAGGGACCCAGGGGCAGCCACAGCTTCTCTGAGCAACCTGTGCCAGGGACTCACCTCCCTCAAAAGGAGGAATTCCTTCCCAATATCCCATCTAACCCTGCCCTCTGCCAGTGGGAAGCCACTCCCTGTGTCCTGTCCCTCCATCCCTTGTCCCCAGTCCCTCTCCAGCTCTCCTGGAGCCCCTTTAGGCTCTGGAAGGGGCTCCAAGGTGTCCCTGGAGACTTCTCCAGGCTGAACAACCCCAGATCTCCCAGCCTGGCTCCAGAGCAGGGAGGGTCCAGTCCTTGCACTCCTGTCCAAGGCTTCCTCTGCACTCACTCTAAAGGGTCCACATCTTTCTTGCACTGATGACTCCACATCCGGACACATCTCCATCCCTGGATATGTTCAAAACCAACTGGACAAGTCCCACAGCAATCTGACCTACCAGTGACACTGGCTCAGCCCTGGAACCTCCAGATGTCCTTTCTAACCTCAAGTAATCCACAAAACTAAATCCAGAATCCTTCACCTCACCCCCAACACCACCACCCAAGGGTGCCCCTGCCCAGCCCTCCCAGACCTATCAGCAAGATGTTGATGTCTCCTCGGATGCGGCTGCCGTTCTCCAGGATCTTCTCCACCCCTCCCAGCAGCATGCAGAGAATGGCCTTCTTGATGTACTCGTGCCCATGGATGCTGGGAGCCAGGGATCTGGCCAGCTGGTCAAAGATATCCTAGGGCAGAAGAGGCAGAGCATGGCTCGTCACGTGGGCTGGAGCAAGCTATACCTCAAAAGACCATTTCAGCCCAAATTTCAGCTTATTCCCATCACAGAGCCACACAGATGAAAATTATTTGGAAAGGAGACGATTGTTGGCCAGAGTTTTCTTTCACAGTGGGTTTTATCTGAAGTCCAGGACCATCTTGTCACTGTCACCCAAACAAGCACTGGAAGCAGTGAGAGCAAGGCTTGCTCCTCTCTGTGCTCCAAGGAAAGCTCTGAGCATGAGAGGCTGGGGCAGAACCCCATTATCTCAGGCTGGGGTGAGAAAAGAGATGTTCCTCCTGCAGAAGGAATTCCCTGGACATCTGTTGGTAGGGTCAAGACACAGCAGAGCTGCCAGCAGGAAGGATGCTCTGCAAGCAGTACAGAAACAGCAAGAAAAATAACAGGGCCTGATTACAGCCTAAGCAGAAAATTCAAAGAAAAGAAGCTAGAAAATCCAACAACCTGCTAACAGGATTGAAGAATTACTTGTAACCAACAAGAACCTCCTTAGCCACATGCCAACTTCATGCCTGGACACAACACTTAGATACCTTGGAGCGGCTCTTGCTGAACCTCTTGATCTTGGCCACGTCTGAAGCAGAGTAGA
Organism: Prinia subflava; assembly: GCF_021018805.1. Lineage (NCBI taxonomy): Eukaryota > Metazoa > Chordata > Aves > Passeriformes > Cisticolidae > Prinia > Prinia subflava. The sequence continues at coordinate 3,473,910 of NC_086248.1, read as the reverse complement.
GAGGTCGGACGTCTTTGCTCATCTGCTTCATGTGGCAGGCAATGAGGATGGTCCTGGAGAAGGGACACAGCTGTGGTCAGCTCTGCAAACCCCACAGAGACAGAGGAGAAGCTTCCACAGGGCTCTAGGAAGCCCTGGAAGTGGGTGGGAAGCTTTGACAGCTGTAAGACCCTTGATCTGACTGTGTTGGACCATCAGTGGAACATCTTTTAAAAGCAACCAAACCCTTCTGGGCACAGCTAGGAGTCTCAGCTGCACATTGTGAGGGGAGACCTCACCACAGCCTACAGCTCCCTCACAAGGGGAAGTGGAGAAGTGGCACCCATCTCTCTCTGGTGACCAGTGACAGGACCTGAGGGAACTGCTGGAGCTGCGTCAGGGGAAGTTTGGGTTGGTATCAGGGAAAGGTTCCTCCCCCAGAGGGTTTTGGGACTCTGAACAGGCTCCTCAGGGAATGAGCATGGCCCCAAGGCTGCCAGAGCTCCAGGAGAGTTTGGACAACGCTCTCAGGGCTGCACAGGGTGGCATTGCTGGGGTGTCCTGTGCAGGGCCAGGAACTGGACTCAATCCTGGTGGGTCCTTTCCAACTCTGATTAATAGGATCAAGGTGCAAACCGCTTCCAAGAGATTTAAGATGCTGTTTGACTCAACTCTCTGATGGCCACTGCCTGACCTCACCTTGCAGAGACTCAGCCAAGCAGGGTGACAGGGCTGAAGACCCACCTGAAAGTGCCCGAAGTGTAGCCCCCTTTCTTCCCTGGCAGGCAGCGGTACGTCCCCACCACCTGGACACGGTCCCCGGGCTTCACCCTGTCCACCAGGTCATCGTCCAGAACCACATCCACCGAGCGCGGCAGCTGCCCCGCCGGCGCCTTCTCAGGCATCTCCTGGATGGTGATGGTCTGGTGGTCCTTGTAGACAGAGAGGCCAAACTCTGTCTCCAGAGGGTTGTTCTCTTCGTCCTAAAGCAGGAACCCAAATTAAAAGATGAGCACCATTCTTCAGGAGAGCAGGGGGAACACAAGCTGCATCACCCAGCCTGCACAAGGCTGCTGGAAAGGGAGGACTTGTTTAGCAGGACTGGAGGCTGGGGCTCAGCAGCTCCATACTGAAGCTGGCACATTCTCCCTAGAGGAACCTGCTGCTGCTTCACCTCACCTTTGTGGGGTAGATGGAGCTGGATGGGAAAGCATCCAGGGAGGTCATGTCTGTGTACCGGCGCTCAATTGTTTTCTTGGTAGCTGGGCAATAGTGGACGCTCCGCACGACTTTCGGACGCACCAGAGAGCCTGGGGTTGGAAAAGAGAGGACTTAGAGGCTGGGATATCCCCTCCTCTGTCAGCAAACAGCCCCCAAGAGGGGCTCCAACACTAAAATTACTTGGGTCACAACTCCCTGTCAAACATGGACAGGATATGCTGATTTTAAAGACCATCCCAACACTCAAGACCTTCAGCCAAGCCTCTGGTCCCTGGCCTAGGTTGCCAGGACACAGAATCACAGAATGGTTAGGGCAGGAAGAAACATTAAACATCACCCAGTTCCCCTCCCTGCCACAAGCAGGGACACCTTCCATTTTCCCAGGTTGCTCCAGGACCTGTCCAAAATGGCCGTGGACATGTCCAGGGATGGAAGCTTCTCTGGGCACCCTGTGCCAGGGCCTCACCACTCTCACAGGGAACAATTCCTCCCCAATATCCCATCTAACCCTCTGTTAGTGTAAAGCCATTCCCCTTGTCCCAAATCCCTCTCTATGCCACAGCTCCTGGAGGGCTCCAGCTCCTCCACAGCAACCCCTGGCCCCTCCATGCCACAGCTCCTGGGTGTCCCCCGTCTCACACTTTGTCACGATGCCCTCCACGCAGACGATGCAGCTGAGGAAACAGGCTGTCAGTGTCCGTGGGGACACGTGCTTGGAGCCAAAGCTGCCCTCCAGCCCGATGTAGAACTCCTCGTACTGCTTGGCGTAGGTGCCGTCAACAGAGGCAACAAAATCCTTCAGGGCACGCTGGAAGGCGATCAGCTCCTCAAAGGCATTGCTCAGGAGCCTACAGCACAGGGAAGTGACAAAGCAGATGGGTCAACTCCTTCCTCCTCAGCACTTTTCCCACACCCCCTCTTGCTCCATAAGTTTACCAGGAGCAGGAGGTGAAAAAAAACCGAAGTCCATCACAGCTCTGTGTGATGTGCACTGGCGGCAGCAGCCAGGAGGAGAACAATTCCAAGCATATCTAGAAAGCCTCACAGGACACTGGCCAGATTGGCAAGGCTGGTCCAAAATATCCCTGAGCATCCTCAAAAAGGTTGGGAGAAGTGGGGTTGTTCAGCCTGGAGAAGACTCCAAGAAAACCTCAGAGCCCCTTCCAGCGCCTAAAGGGGCTCCAAGACAGCTGGACAGGGTCTTGGGACAAGGGCATGGAGAGAGAAGACAAGGGGGGATGGCTTCATGCTGCCAGAGGGAAGGGTTAGATGGGATATGGGGAAGGGATTGTTCCCTGTGAGGGAGGGGAGGCCCTGGCTTTCACCAGAGGCCAAGGTTTGGTGTTTTCTTGTGACAAATGACCTGCAGAGCCAGGGCTGGACCTTTGAAACCCCTGTCAGGCCCAGTGCCCCACACCCACCTGCTGGCTCTCTTCTCGTTCTTGCGCCGCAGGTCGTTGATGTTGACGATGAGCCGATATTGGTTGTCACTGATCATGTCCCGGACCTTGCTCTGGTAAATCCCTTGGTCTTCCTGCAAGGGGGAGTGGGGGAAAGACACCGAAAAAGCAACTCACTTTGCGTGTCTGCCTGTGTGAAAACAGCCCAGGAGGCCATTCCTGCAGAGCTGGATCCCCTTTATCCCACCGGCTGAGCAGGAACGGGCAACAGAGACCAGGTGCTCCCTTACCCCTGGTAGGAAAGGAGGGACACAGGGACCAGAATCTCCCTGGGGAACATGGCAGGGAGGATCAGGTGGTTCCTAACTCCCGGGGATGTGGATTAGGGGGGACGGACGGGCACAGGGACCAGGTGTTCCCGAATTTAGGGAGGAGACATGGGGCAGGGGCGCAGAGGGATGAGATGCTCCTCAATCCCTAAGGATACAGGGGGGAGGGGACATGGGGACAGGGATCAGGTGTTCCCCAACCCCAGGGGACACGGAGGGGACGCAGCACCCGCGCCTCCCAGCTCGTCTCACCTCATCGTCCAGGAAATCGAGGTAATCGCGCTGCGCCTCCCGAAGCTCCGCATCCTCCAGCCCACCCGCCAGCGCCGCCATTCTGCCGGCCGCCCTGGGACGGATCCCTCCGCCGCTGCTGCCGCTCCTGCTGCTGTCGGGGAAGGCGGTGAGAGCCGAGGGGAGCCGGGTTGGCCCCGCGATCCGATCAGGGCCCCACGATCCGATCAAGGACCCGCGATCCGATCAGGACTCCGCGATCTGATCAGGGTCCCCGCTCCGCCCCCGCCGCGCTCCCGTTTCGCGCCAAACGCGGCTCCTTTCCCGCCACCGCGCGGGAAACACGCCCCTAGCCCGCCCGGCGGCGCTGCTGATTGGTCAGTAGAGCCCTATGCCAGCCAATAGAAGCGGCGAAAACATGATAGACAAAACGTTCAGCCTATCAAAGTTCCGGGGCGGTGCAGTGGGCGGGGCCAGGGGTGCCGGGGATCGGATGTGATCTCGACTCCGGCTCTTGGAAGTCACCGAGGGGCTGAAAATGCGGCTTGAGGAGAAAAAAAATATTTTAAAAAGCAAACACGAAAACAACAAAAACACCCAGGTAGAATCTCAAAAAAAAAAAAAAAAAAACCCACAAAAAACTCATTAAAAACTAATTTAGGGTGTTTTTTATATTGTATTCTGTGGAGCCCCGTTTCCGGGTGTTTTCACCCCATACAGGCTGGGTGGGGGTTGCTTTTTCCTTTTACCGTGGCCCCGGTGTGACTCCAGCAATTCGGGGGTGAACACACAAAATTGATAAGTCCCGTGGTATTTGGAATGGAAAAGGTGATTTTGGATGTGTCTTGGAATCACAGAATGGTTTGGGTGGGAAGCGACCTTAAAACTCATCTCATTCCAATCCCCTGCCCTGGGCAGGGACACCTTCCACTATCCCAGATTGCTCCAAGTCCCGTCCAGCCCGGCCTTGGACACTGCCAGGGATCCAGGGTGTGAAAAAGGCATATTGTATGTGTGGCTCTACGCAGATATTTACTATATGTAATCTGATAGATAGAAAAGTTATACTATATTAATATTAGAATAATGTAGTGAATGTAGTTTTGTAATTAACAATAAGTTATAGTACAATAGAAGCTGTGTATGTGTGTTATATTTTTTTGCTCAAGAAGAAAAATTCCTCAGCAGAGAGATAACATTCACAGAGGCCCCTAAACCTTACAGAGGCCTCTAAACCTTCTAGCGAAGAAGAATTTATGGCCTCTTATCCACAGAACCTAACTTTCTCAAGGACGTATGCTCTCATGTGTTCTTTTAATTAACAGAAAGCTTTTGTGACAAGAAACAGCTGAAAATTACTTGTTTTACATAAGATATGAATAGTCATAAACTGAAGGCTTAAAAAAGAAGACTTCTCTTTGTTCTGGGCCCTTCTCCTTCCTAGCCTTTGTCTGGGAGGGAGGGGGGACAAAAGCCCGGGCTACCTTCTTTGCTCTTGTTGTCTCATTATTTGTCCTGTCTCTGAAAACTTTTTTTTAAACTTTTATTATTGTATTAATATTTTTGTAACCAATTTTTATTCTTTATTAAATATTCATAAATTTCAAAAACAACGAGTGATTGGCGTTTATCACACAGGGGCAGCCACAGCTTCTCTGGGCACCCTGTGCCAGGGCCTCCCCACCCTCCCAGGGAAGGAATTTTTCCCCGTTATTCCACTTAACCCTGCCCTCTGGCAAGTTAAAACCCAGTCCCCCTTGTCCTATTATTATGTGCTTGTGTAAAAACTCCCTTTCCCTCTTTTTTCCAAGCCTCCTCTAAGTCTCTTAAGAGGCTGTTGTGGGCAGGAATCAAAAGGTGCCGCTGCCTACAGGGAAACCTGCAGCTCCCCCTTAAAAAAAAACATCGCGGTGTCCCTTAAAAATCTTTATATAAACTCTGCTTAAAAATAGAAAAAGAATAAAAAGCATAACAAAACTGTTTTGATCAGCACTGGGCACACAAACTTGGCCGTGCCCGTGGATATTGTAGCTCCCAGCAGTTTTTCCAGGGCAATCCTGGGAATAAATATAAATATCACCCCGGGGTTTGCTGGGCAGTGCAAACACTGAGGCACAGAATTCCCGCTGATCTCTGCAGAGGGAGCAGCTGCGGTTCGTGTTTCATTTCGGAAGAGGAGCAGGAAACAGCCTTTGCCCCGTTTCCCATTCGCTGTTTGTGTGCCTGGATCCGATCCCTCACTGGAAATGCCTGGTGACTGTGGCCGGTTTGGGATATGTGCAGCCCAATTCCTGAATATTTATCCTGATCCTGAGAGATTTTTTTCACATTGCTCTGTGTTAAAGTGAAAGTTCGGAGTTTCCTTTTTAGGCCTTTTAGCCCTCCTCCAGAATAACTTAATAGAGTATTGAGTTTGGCAGAAATAAAGGATCTTATGCTCTGTTGCTGTTTTCTTTTACCCTTCTTTTCCTTTTTCTTTCCTTTTTTTTTTTTTTTTTTTTTTTTTTTTTTTTTTTTTTTTTGTCTTTTCCTATCCATTTTTCTTCTTTTTTTTTTTCCCTTTAATCTTCCAGGTTGCTCTGCTAGCTCCAGAGATGTTCCCTGCAGCTGGAATAGCCTCCCTGCTTCTGTACACTCAGCAGGACCCATTTCCCTCCACCTGCTCCTCAAATCTACTCCTTCCCTCTGATTTGCTGGACATTTCTTTTTTTTCATAGCAGAGAAAGCACAAAGAATGAACAGAGAAAACCTTTGGTGTGCCCCTGGCACTTCTATTATATTTATATTTATATTTATATTTATATTTATATTTATATTTATATTTATATTTATATTTATATCTATATCTATATCTATATCTATATCTATATCTATATCTATATCTATATCTATATCTATATCTATATTTATATCTATATCTATATCTATATCTATATTTACGTGTACTCTTTTCTTAAGTGGGCACATCATCCACTGAGGATCTAAACTGGCTGGAGGAATCTGTGTAAGTCCCCAAAGGAAATATGATTTATCCCATATAAATTGCCAAAACCCGATGCAAAATTTCATCTCTGAGATGCATTTTCTCCCTCTGCAGCAGGCAAAATATTAAATCCAGCAATGGACAGTCTGCATGCTCCACTGCAGATAAAACATGGGTGGAAAAAATAAAATACGGGTGCAAAGCACCCCATGAGTACAACACCGAGCGGGTACCAGGGCGGGATTCAGGCACATCTGCACGGATTGCACAAAACCTCACCCACATTTGGATGGTCAAAACAAATCCCAGCCCACGGAGACGATGTGGATGGCTGCGTTTTTCCTCCTGCCAGGACCTGGCAGGGCCCCACCGCTCCTGGCAGCAAGGTAACAGGAGTTCGGGATAAAAATAGCCACTGTTGTTATTCATGACGGAGCCCTATGGCAACTGCTGCGTGCCTGAATAATTCATCGGGGCAGGGCAGGCCGAGGAGGACAGAGGGATGGAAAGAGGTGGAGAAGCCTGGGAAGAAGGCAGAAGCCTTCCCTGCCTCCTGGGATTCCCCAGGATTGTGCCCGAGGTCTCCCCGGGTTCACCTCCCTGCCGCATTCTGGAGGTCACAAAGTGAAAAGGCAGGACAAGCTCCCAGGGACATCCAGCACTTCCTATCCACAAGAAAAAACAGGAATTAAGCACTTAGCACACAGAAGGCCGGGTCTCCAGGGCTTGCAGAGAAACAGAAGGATCAAAGGTGGATGCAGGAGCAATTTCCATGGGTGAATGGCACACGAGGGGTGCTGGCCAGAGCAAACAGCGCTCAGCGTGGATTGTCTCATCCCTTGCTCACACCTCTGTGTGTCAGCATCCACCTGTACTTGGTTCCTCAGGTTTAAGGGTACCCTGTGATCCTTCTACGATTCTGGGATGTTGTGGGGGTTTGTTGTCGTGCTGTCACTTTTTCTTTTGTTTGTAAGGTTTTTTTTCCCTCTTAGTTCAACTAAATGTTAAATTTCAAGCCACAGTTCAATTATCAGCCATCCATTCACTTTCCTGGCAGCTGAGATGCTTGCCTCACCCATGAAGGGCAGGCTTGTGGGTCATGCACAGCTCCAAAAATGGGGGCAGAATATCCCAAATTTGATGGAGTGTCACCTGATCATCAAGCAACACATTGGAGTGGAGGTCTCAAATCTATTTGTAGTAAAATAGAAGGATAATAACATGGAATACAATGTTTGGAATGGGAAAAAGTCCCTTTTTAGAACTGAAATTATGTGAAGAAGTGAGACCACCTATGAGATGTCTTTATGAGGATAAAATTTACGTTTTCCAAGGGAATAAAGGGATTCATATTTACTGGGCTCTCCTGAAGCTGCAGTTGTAGGAGCTGAACCCTAACCAGGGGATGAATTCACTCTCACAAGCAGACTGTTGTCCTGATTCTCATTACAAATAATTTAATGTTGAAGGAGCCCTTCTCAATCCTCTCTCCTGACCTTTTCCCTAACACAGGCTGGAGAATTTCACCCCATCACATCTTCACCCAGCTCAGGCATTTCTGACATAATTTTCTTGAAGAATTTGCTATTCCCCCACACTCTGGTAAATCTTTAAACAGTTCTAGCTCCTGGGTTTTTTCCTAGCTGTGGAGAAGAAAAACACGGAAAACTACTATCAGGGTGTATAAATGAAATTTCTTTACTGAAAGACATGGGGAGCTGCTGGTATCTCACCAGGAGAGCACAGGAAAGTGGGTAAGGAGTTAAAGCTCTGACCTTCAGTGTGTTTGGATGGGCTGAAACCACCTTCTTTCTTCCCAGAGTAGGAGACCAGAGCGTATGGATTTGTTTTTCCTCCCAGCTGCCTCTAGCATGGCCCTAGCACAGCGATGGGAACATAAAATCCTTGTTGTGGTCTTGCTCCTGATGCACAACTACTCCAGATCCCGCGGGGATTCCTCCTGTTTTCCTGCTGTGCAGGAGGAAAATACAGCACTTTATAGAAAACCAAAATAAACCCACACAGGCCATGCCTGCAGGCACAAGGAAAACTGGATTCCAAATGAAACCAGAGGAGTGGCTGAATCAACAACAAAGCTCCGGAATGGGAGAACCCAACCGCATTTGCAGGGAAGTCCGAAGGGCCCAGACACAGAGCTGAGGTTTGGTGTTGCTATTTTGGTCTCATCTGCTCTCATGACTTCTGGCTGTTACTAAAGACAGTTACAGCTGATTTCCCTTTTTTTTTTTTTTTTTTTTTTTTTTTTTTTTTTTTTTTTTTTTTTTTTCCTATTCTCTCATTTTCTCCACCTTCAAGCTTGGAAATCACCCATCTGTATGCAAAACATCTCTGCCTCTTCCTCAGAATCTCTGGGAGCTGCTTTCAGCCCTGGGGCAGGATCCACTTCAGCAAGTGATGTCCAGCTTTCAAATCACAAAATCACAGAACTGTTTGGGCTGGAAGGGATCTAAAAGAACATCCAGTTCCACTCTCTGCCATGGGCAGGGACATCTTCCACTATCCCAGGCTGCTCCAAGTCCCATCCAGCCTGGCCCTGGACATTTCCAGGGAAGTGTACACCACCCTTATTATAAAGAATTTATTCCAAGTATCTAATCTAACCCTGCCCTCTTTCACCCATTCCCCCTTGTTCTGTCCCTCCATCCCTTGTCCCAAATCCCTCTCCTGGAGCCCTGGAAGGGGCTCTGAGGTCTCCCTGGATCCTCCTCTTCTCCAGGTGAACACCCCCAGCTCTCCCAGCCTGGCCCCAGGGGCTCCAGCCCTTGGAGCTCTCTGTGGCCTCCTCTGGACTCTCTCCAGCACCTCCACATCCTTTTGATGCTGGACTCCAGGGCTGGAGGCAGCTCTGCAGGTGGGGTCTCACCTGAGCAGGGCAGAGGGGCAGAATCCCCCCCTCCCCTGCTGCCCACGCTGGGGGATCAGCTCAGGACTTAGGGAGTTTCAGGGATGGGTCATGGCCAGCTCTCACCCACCAGCACCCCCAAATCCTTCTCCCCGGGGCTGCTCTGGATCCATTCCCTGCCTTGATGGGAAGCTGGGAAGCTGCAGCACTCCGTGTAAGGCGCATTAGTAACCCCCATGGGACTGTCACAATGGGCTGTCAATGCTGCGGGCAAACCACGAGGAGGCAGGAAGGTCCCGACCCCAAATTGCTACACAATCCCTGTGCAACACGTGGGGAACAGCTGATGGTGACAAAATTAACTGTATCAAGTGCTTCTTTCCGATTGCAGAGGCTGAACTTGGTAACCCAGAGCTTGTATGGATTTTTTTCCTGAATTATTCGTTAAATAAAGCCTTAGTGTTCTAATGTGTTCTTGGTGTTCTAATTCTGCATCTGCAGAATTTTTGTTTAAAACTTGCCAAACAGATGATGAGCATCAATCCTTGCCCAGTGGGAAGGAGTTCCATATGGCCAAGAACAGGGAAAAAAAAACACTCTTTTACCCAGCTACAATAACAACATGTCAATATTCCTTATTATAGGTAAATACAGGGAAAAGGTAACTCATCCTACTTTCTGGATTACATTTGGTGCTTGGAATACCTCAGATGTCTTTGGTGCAAAGCTGCTAAGTTGCTCCTCAGCAGCACAGTGTGGATGCTTCTTGGTGGAGGGAGACCCTGATCCACAACAGAAGATCCTTTTTTTGAGTAATAACTCTAAGCTCCTAAAAATAACAGGACAACCTTTTGCATGTCCCTTCCAAAGTCCCTTCCAACCCAAACCATTCTATGATGCACATTTGGGTGGGGAATTAAGGCATTCAGGACATGTTTGAGGGCACAAAGCATGTTTGAATCCTATCAGATGACTGTAGAGGGTAGGGAGAGCCCAGCCTGATACAATCCAGCTTTAACTCTGGGACTAATCTCCTGGGCAAACACAGCCACACCTGGGTTTTGACTTGGAGGGAGCTGGGTGATTCATTTCAGGGTTTAAAATGCCAATGGTAGGGAGTAATAGCGACTGCAGCAAGTTCTGAGATGAACTACAGAGTGAGGCTTGGGACCACTCACCTGAGAGCCAGTGATCAAAGAGATCTCACTGTGCAGCATCCACCAGGCTTGGGGTGCAAACCAGGCTGTCACACCCACCCAGGAGAGCAGTTATCCCACACAGAACTGCCCTTTGCCCTTCCTGTGGCTGCCCTGGGGCATGCCTTGAAGCTAAATTAGGTAAAAACTTTTCACTGGAGTAAAATAGGCTCAGGTGGCCCGGCAGCCTTGCGATGTCCATGTGGCAGCAGGGATGTCACCCCCTCACCATCCCCATCTGCCTGGGTTGTATTTTATGTCCCACCTCCTATGCCCTCTTTCACCCATTCCCTGTGTCCTGTCCCTCCATCCCTTGTCCCCAGTCCCTCTCCAGCTCTCCTGGAGCCCCTTTAGGTACTGGAAGGGGCTCTAGGGTGTCCCTGGAGCCTTCTCCAGGTGAAAAGCCAGCTTCATCCTCAGCTCTCCCAGCCTGGCTCCAAAGCAGAGGGGCTCCAGCCCCTGGACAATCTCCATGGCCTCCTCTGGAATTGCTCCAGCAGCTCCACATCCCTCTGATGTTGGGAGTCCCAGATCTGGAGGCAGCTCTGCAGGTGGGATCTCGCCAGAATGAAGCAGAGGGGCAGAATTCCCTCCCAGTTTAAGGAAAGGATGATGGTGTGGTATTATGGGTCTTTCAGGAGATGTCTTAGAGGGACAGAAAATGAGTGCAAGATGTCACTGAGGGGGTTGGTACCTGCCCGTTGTATCCCATCCACATCACTGAGTGTGATGACAGGGAAAAATTGAGGTTCCTTCCCATCTTCTTCACCCTGGATGTTTTCCCTCCTCGCTTTGGGGGCACTGGCTCTCCTGCATGCTGTGAGATTTGTACTGGGATGTGCCCAACCTTCACCCAGGCTGCAGAGATCTTATCAGAGCCACAGAGTCACATTCCTGGGCTGCCTCTCTGGGGATCCTCTCCCTGCAGAACAAGCAGTCCCTTCTGTTTCCCTCATAAACCAGCAGTTCTGACAGGCTGGAGCAGCAAAACCCGCATGAACCAGCTGAGGCAGAGCCTGGAGCGGGCAAACTCTGCACTTATAAATTAACCTGGGGTCACAGTGACTCTACAGCTGAACCCACCACCGTGGCTTTGGCATCGCTCTGTCCAGGAGGCATCAGCCTCTCCCAGACATTTCCCAGGCACAGTTCAGGAGCCCAGAAGCTGTTCCTGAAAGGCCATTTGGGTGCAAATGCCTGTTTTCTGGAGCCCAAAGATTTTAGTGCTGGCAGTTGGCTCGAGGCCATACTGCCTTTAGCCTGGAAATCCTCGGAAAAATCATCTGCTCGTCCACACTTGCCTGTCCACAGCACCGAAATCAGGGGGTTCCCCCCCGCTCCACGGAAGCCATCTGGTCCAGCCCCCTTGCTCATTTAGGGCCACACAGAGTGGGTTGCCCAGGTCCATGTCCAGATGGATTTTACATATCTCAAAGGATGGAGGTATCTCTTGCTGAACAACCTGCACCAGTTCTTGGCCACCTTCAGTAAAAAAGCATTTCCTGGTGCTCAGAGGAATCTCCTGTGCTTCAGTGGACGTCCATAGCCTCTGGTCCTGTGATTTTTACTTTAAATGTAGAATCTCCATCTGTGAGAGTGATCTCCGGGGCTGAACCCAGTGACCTCCGGAGGTCCCTTCGCATCCCCAACCACCTTGCTGTGACTTGTAAATCCTGAGGGACAGCTGAGGGAGCTGGAGGGCTCTGCCTGGAGAAAAGGAGGTTCAGGGGGGATCCTCTGGCTCAGCACAACTCCCTGACAGGAGGGGACAGCCAGAGTGGGATCGGGCTCTGCTCCCAGGGAACAGGGACAGCACACGGGGACAGAACCTCAAGCTGTGGCCAGAGGAGGTTCAGGTTGGACATGAGGCAGAACTTCTTCATGGAAAGGGCGGTCAGGCATGGGAAGGGGCTGCCCGGGGGTGCATCCCTGGAGGTGTCCAAGGAACTGACGTGGCACCCAGCGCTCTGGGCTGGGGACCGATCACAGGTTGGACTCGATGACCTTGGAGATCTCTCCCAGACTGAACAATTCTTCGATTCTGTGACTTTACACCGCTCTCCCGGATGTGTCACCGAACTCTCTCTGCAGCCACCGCTGGGGTGACGGGATCTGGGTGGTGCAGCGGGTTTAAGCCGCGCTTTGTCCGGCCGGGCTGGGCCGGGCTGGGCTCGGTCCGCGGGGCCAGCCCGGGGCGGGGCGCGCATGCGCGGGGCGGCCGCGGGGGCTCCCGGAGGCGGCGGCCCCGGGACTCGGCAGCGGGACAGGGGCGGAGAGAGCGGAGAGAGCGGGCACCGAGGCGACACCGAGGGGACACCGAGAGCCGACACGGAGTGCGGGAGGTGCGTATAGAGTGCAGGAGATGGAGAGCAGGCACTAGGTGCGGGCACTGAGAGCGGACACTGCGGGCGGGGAGTGCGGGCGATCCCCGCGGTCCCCTCCTCTCCCCCAGGACAGCCCGCCGAGGGTCCCCAGCCAGCTCCCGGTGCGCTCCGGCGGCCCCGCGCGGGTACCGCCGCTCCTGCATCCCCGCCGCGCCGGGAGCATCTTTCCCTGCGGGACAAGCGGGATGCCGGGACGGGTGCGGGCGGTGGTCGGCGGGCGGTGCCTGGTGCTTGCAGACACCGCGGGGATGCGCGATCTTTCCCTCTGTGCCACGCACAGTTGTGGTTCATCAAGCCGGGGTTGGTCCAGCGGTCAGGCGGGTGCTGGGAGAGAGCTTAAGGAGGGGAGGGATGAGCAGGGAGACGCGGATTTTGCCTTAGATCCCCCCGCTACCGGCATCTCAAGGGCTTCCTGAAGGAGAGAGGTGGGCAGTGGTTTTCCTCCGTGTTTGTTTGAAGCGGCTGTGGGCGGATTTTCCTTGAATGACTTTGACACCCGGGGAGCGCTGGAGGCCACGGGAAGGAGATGCATAGTTCAGGAGTGAGCCGGGAGAAGAACCAGCCCCCGGTGTTTGCCTTGGAGCTGCCGCCTGCTCCTTGCGCAGACACGAGCAGGGGCGCGTCTCCAAAGGGTCACCGAAGGGTTGTTCCCTGCTGATCTTCTCCAGGACACTTCGGGGTCATGTCGCCCCTACGTCCCATCTGGATTTTTTCCTGGCTGAAAACACCACAAGCATCTCACTTTTTTGGGGGGAGGGAAGTATTGTGGACAGTCTTAAAGAGTGTTCTGGTTTTGTTCAACACAACTATATAGATGTATAAGTTCAGGTAAACATTTAACAGTTGTTTGGTGTCAAACCAATTCCTCTCTGGCATGAGCAGGGTTGGGTATGGAGCATCCCAGTAGCTGTGCCTAGGTGGCTTTGACTGGGGCACACAGGTTTTTACTGGGATGGAGAAGTGCACTTGTTGTGGGATGCTGTGGATTGTGGCTCCAGAGCTGGGAAATTATTTATGTATTGCTAGCTGGAGGGTTTTTGGGTGAGATGAGGCTTGAAGCAAACTGGTCTAGTGAAAGGTGTCCCTGCCCATGGCAGGGGGGTTGGAACAGGATGAGCTTTAAGGTCCTTTCCAACCCAAAACATTTTAGGATTCTAGGATGGTTTGCTGCAGATTAGGATGAGGAGGAGTGTAATGCTGCCCTAGCAGCAGTAGCTGAAAAAGAGCAAAGTTATGGAAAGGTCATGAAAAAGGATTAATCCATCAGGTCTAAAGTCTGTTTTTGTCCTCTGCCAGGGCAGGGAGGGGACAGGCAGTCATGAATTCTGAATTCTAGCAGCAGACTGTGCTCCTGCCTTGGGGTGCTGTGCTGATGTGTGCTGCAAACAATTCCTAGAAGCCCACTCAAGGCTCATCAGGCCAAACCACACAGTTGCACATTTCCTCCCGTGCAGCTGGGGAAGCAGTGGGTTAACAGCCCTGCACCCCGCAGGATTTTCTGTTTCCTGGGCATTAATTGCTTTTATTTGTTTACGCTGAAGCTGCAGCCGCAGCCAGCGGCCAAGCAGAGGGCTGTGTCCCTGTGGATGCAGGGAGGGATGGCAGGGAGGGATGGCCGTGCCAGCGAGGCTGGGGACAAGGGAGGTGCCACCACCAGGTCACGTGTGTGAGCTTGCAGCTACTTGCACATCTTGAGTCAGGCACCAGTTTAATTTTTTATCTGCCAGTTTATGGGGTGACCCTTGCTCATGGGATCAGTGGCCCTTTCCTCACGTAAACAATTAATCATTAGTAAATTCCAAAAGAATAAATACCCAGGGAGGCTGCTGGAGGCTGCAGCTGTACAGATGCCATACCTTATAAGCTCCATCCTCCTCAGAATCATGGAATGGTTTGGAAGGGACATTAAAGGTGATCCAGTTCCAACTCCCTGTCATGGATAGGGACACCTTCTACTATCCCAGACTGCTCCAAGCCCCATCCAACCTGGCCTTGGACACTTCCAGGTAGTAAGGGGAAGCTTGCTCCCAGCTCCTTCCCACCCTCCAAGCCCCACCAAATCCTTGGGATTGAGTAGGGTTCTAAGCAAGTGAATGCAGCCCAGCCTTAAACCTTTTCATGGAGGGAATCTTCCATCCAGCTCTTCCTTGGAGTTTTGTAGCCTCCAGGAAAGGCATCACTTCTGTCACTGCAAACCTCCCAGGCTGGGAGAGGCTGTGGGGTTAAATGGGACGAGGTCCTGGATGGGGACAAAGACTTTTAGTGCAGGGCAGAGGAGAGCTCCTGGTTCCACAGGGTTGGCACAGGGCTGCTGTCTCTCTCTGGCAGTGCCTCCTCTCTGCCCGCAGCAGCCGCAGGGCTCTCCATGATTTATATACATTTTTTTCGAGTGACCAAAGCCCTAAAATCCTCAGCCTTAAAAAAAACAATGTTTTTGTGCGAGAGGCTTTTGTGGATGACAGCAAAGCTGAGCAGCCTCAGCCCAGAGGTTCTTCTAGGGATAGTTTGAACCCACAAACAGCACACAGCCAGTCTGGTTTGGTCACTCTGCCCACAGGCAGATGGTTCCAGGGTTGTCCCATCAGCAGATGGATCTGAGCAGGGAGGGATTGGCTGGCTGTTTGAGGTCTGTGCTAGCAGGAGTTCCTAGTTCTGGATGTGCACTGAAGGAAGATCAATGCTGAAGGAAATTTAGGAGGTGAAAGTGGGATTGCTGCTGTAACAAATCCAGGCTCCTTTTTCAGTCAGTGCAGGGAGAAAACCCTCACACACTTTGCTGGCACAATTCCAGTTTCAGTCCATCAGTGATCCCTGCATGGCTGAATACAGCGGGCAGGGACTGTTGGGGTGGCAGGACCAAAACCATACCCAGGAGTGTGCTGACATTTCAGCACCTTGATGGTTATAGTTTGGGACTGTGTCCCAGTCTGGTTTGATTCCTGGTGTACTCATCCAGGGATTTCACAGCCACCTGAAATCCAGCCCCAAAGCATCGGGTGCTGTGCTGGTTGTGTGTGGGAAAAGAAAGTGGTGAACTGACCAGGAAAGCACAAACAGCAAAGGATTAGTGAGATCAGGAAGAAAAGCTGCAGAATATTACCTCGCCCTTGAGCAAATTTTGATACAGGGGGAGTGGATTTGCCAGAGGAGGGAATTCTCAGCCAAGGTCTGTGAGCAGAATTAGTGAATATTAACTGGTTCTGCAGGTGGGGGGTTTTTTTGTTTGTTTTCAGGAATTATTGGCTGTGTTATCAGCAGCATCACCAAACTCTAACCCAGTTAGGCATGAGGAAACTGCAGCTGTGCTATCACAGCAAACCAGAACGGTGCCATTCCCTAACATGGTTTGGGAGATAGCACAGTCCAGGAGTTGTTCCTGGCTGACAGTTTGTGTATGGCCACCCATTTGAGGGGTGCAGCAACACAGCAACGGCCAAGCAAGCCCAGCTGATCTCTGAGAACCTGATGTTGTGAAAATCAACCCCCCTCCTTGCACGTGATGCTTGGACTCTCACAATAAAACCACCAGCCTCATGCAGCCTTTGGTTTCCTAACTTTGGGGTTCCATTCCCCTGCTTTACCTTCCCCAAACACCACAGGGCTGCCCCCCTTGTTGGGATGCTTTGCTGCAGGGACGTTGCATTTGCCAGCAGCTTTGTGTTGCTCTGTGCCCTCCGAGCACAGCGTTCCCTGCGCTGGCTCCACTGCTCTCATCCCCTGGCCCCATCCCAAAGCTCAGGCAACGCTGAGCCCATGTCAAGAGGCACTTGCTGCTCAGCACGGCTGAGCTGGCTGCTGGCCCAGCTCCCTTCCAGGCCAGGAATTGCAGGGGAGCTGACACTGCCATGGCTTCCGTGGGGGATCCTGCCACCTCCTGCTGCCTTTCGTGGCTCGTCTCCCAGCATCACGGGACATTCGTTTCCTGAGGGATGAAAGCTCGGACAAACCCTGCTTGGGCTGCACACTCTGTGTGTGTGTCTGTGTGTGTGTATAGAGAAGGGGAGAATTTCAGCCATCTTCTTTTATTTGAAATTTTCCACGAGGTTATTTTGACCTTTTTTCTTAACAGATCAGGTTGTTTGAGGACGTGCCCTTCTGTAAATCACATGGCATCACCTTTTACCTTCCAGAACATCCCAACCTGTGCAGGTCCCTGTTGGAGGAGTAATGGGAATTGGGCTGATGTAGATCTAACAGGGTACCTAAGTGCCTTGAGGGAAATAAAATCTTCTATGCAATGCACTGTCCCAGCACTGCCCAGTGCATTAGGAGCACGATATCTCATTTCCATCAGGCAGATGACGACTGCTATCCCCATTTCACAGATGGGGAAGTGTAAACCCAGTTTACAGAACTCCCAAGCACATGGCCCCTTTCTGGTTGTGGGGATTTCCACTTCTTTGATGCTGGAGTGTAGATAAGTCCTTTGCACTCTGCTGCCTTGCCCTCGCAGGGCTGGTCCCTGGCACAAACCATGGAAACACAGAGTGGTTTGGGTTGGGAGGGAGATTAAAGCTTATCCAGTTCAACCCCCCTGCCATGATGGGGACATGGCCAGGGACACTTTCCCCTGTCCCAGGTTGCTCCAAGCCCCATCCAGCCTGGCCTTGGACAATTCCAAGGCAGCCACAGCTTCTCTGGGCAACCTGTGCTGGTTGTAAATCCCATGTAAATCCCAGTAACTCCTTGCAGAAGGCATCTGAGCTCTGGGTTTTCCTGCTGCAGCCTGGAGGGAATTTTGGCACCTAAATCTGTGTGAGGAGAAGGAAGCAGGTAATACCAAGACTGCACAGGACTGCTGCTTGAGCCAGTCCATGGTCTCTTATTTTCTCAGCTCTGGAGGGGCCTTTCCAAAACACGGGGTAGAATCAGATGGAGGAGCTGGCACTGTGCTCCCAGGATGGTCTTCCAAAGTTTTTTCCAGCCCTTCAGAATGGTTTAATTACAGGAGGAGATGTTTGTGCTCAGAGAGAAGCAGCCTTCAGACAGCAGGGTTTGGGATGGGGCTTAGCGAGTGCATCTGAGCTGGGTGCAGCCCTGGTGCAGCCTCTCCCAGAGCTGCCATCCTGGTGCAGTAGGAGCTGTGACACCAAAGTTAACCACGTGTAGGAATGGGTCACAATAAAACCCCAAGCTTTAAAATGACCTAGAGTCCCCCAGGGACTTTTGCTCAACTGCCAGAAGAGAGAAATTCAGGCATTAATCACCTGCAGCTCTCCAAACCAGTCTGTGGGCCACTGCTGTTATTTTCATGCTGTCCACAACCACTTCTTTTTATTCCCCCCTGTTTTAAATGCCATGCATTTATTAAAGACTTCCCCAAAGCTGAGTACCCCTGGTCCTCCCTGCTTTGTTTACCAGGAATTACTGCCTTTTTGGAAGCCTGTGTAAACCTCTGATGCCTGAATACCAGTCTGCAAGCAAATGTATCACACTGGTCTAACCTCAATCCTAGACAGTGAACTCAGGGGCCAGACCGGTGGGAAAATCGACCGTACTCTGTAGGAAATTTTCTCATTCAAACCCTTCCATCAGACTGTGACCAAAAAGCAAAAGAGCTGGGAAAAAGCTCGGGTTTCCAATTACCCTCTTCAAAAGGGAGACAAAAATTGGAACAGGATCGTTCTCCTCCTGTGCCGGGAGTTTTTATTGTGGATGTAATGATCCAGCCTGGCCATCATCCACGCCCTCCTTCTCGCCTTGCAGCTCCCTCCCTGAACAAACGATACTTGGTTGCTGTTAATTGGAAGCAGCCAAAATAACTGAATCCCCCGGAGATGGGGGTGAGGACGGAATCTCAACGAGACACCCCGCAGATGAATGTGGCTTTCAGCTGCTCCTACGCCCCCGTGAAGGGAAAAGAATAGGGGCTCTGTGAAACAGCCAGTGCTGACCTTGGGTTTCTGGGTTGGTGTTTTTTTTTGTTGTTTTTGTTGTGTTGTTTTTTTTTTCTCTCTCTTTCTCTCTCTTTTCCAACGTTAATTGCTCGTCACTTTGTCCCATCACATGGTCGCTGGAAACTGCCAACTTTTTCTCACTCGCTCATATCACAAGGTTTGAAATAAGCAGGCTACCAGGTTCCTGATTTAGCGCTGTTCAGTCCAGTGTCAGATGTGTTTCTTGTGATTTCGGACTATTAATTTGAAAATCTCTGCCCCTCACAGCCTGTTTAAAACGGGCATTTTCCAGCTCTGAAAGCCTGCTTGGAATAATCCGTGCTGTCAGGGAGATGAGCAGTGCCCAGGCTCTCTCATGCACTGTGCTCTGGGGATGGGAGAGAGTGTGGCAAAATCCTGGCACGAGCACGAGCGGTGCAAGCTGGAGCCAGGCTGTGCCTGGGACAGAAGCTGCCTGTCTCTCTCACACCCTCGTCAGCATGCAAAGCAGGCAGGCCATGGACTGCATTCCCATGCATTCCTATTCCCAGGCTCAGTTGCCACCCTGCCATGTGTTGCCTTTGCTCTTTATGTGCAGTTTTCTGCAGGTTTTCCTGCAGGAGATGAGCACTGGCTCTGCTCTCTTGGAGCTGGTCTCTTGGACAGCGCTGTGCCCTCTTGGACCTGGTTTTCAGTTCCTGTTGTGCAGGGGTTCACTCTGGCATTACTGGTTCACTCTGTGTTCTCCAAGATGTAAGGAACTTCAGCACGTCCTTTCTTCTTCTGCCTCACCATAATGATCATTGAATCATAGAATCCCAGAATGGTCTGCATTGGAAAGATCATTTTGTTCCAACTCCTCTGCCATGGGCAGGAAAATATTCTTCCCTGTGAGAGTGGGGAGGCCATGACACAGGCTGCCCAGAGAAACTGTGGTTGCTCCATCCCTGGAAGTGTCCAAGGTTGGACGAGGCTTGGAGCAACCTGGGATAGTGGAAGGTGTCCTTGCCCATGGCAGGAGGTTGGAATGAGATGATCTTTAACATCCCATCCATGCCAAACCACTCCACAATTCCTTGATTTATGAATGATCTCTGTTAGCTACTAGAAGCCAGAATAGACTGGCTGTACATTGGAACAGGGCAGAGCGAGTTGCCTCCTGTTCACACTGTGCCCTCACAGAGGTGCCCCAAAGTGAAAATTTGCCCTGCCTCCCTAAATTTTGGCACATAACTCCATAGGGATACACAACCTGCTGAATGAACTGTCTGTCCCATCATAGATCAGGACCCTGCAGACCCTTAGGAGAGAAACAAAGTCTTTGAGTGTGCACAACATTAACTCCCCAGCAAGTGTGCTCTCTTCAGCATTACACATCTGTGAAACTAAAATGGCATTTCCAGGGACCATTTTGCCTTTTGTGGCTAAGGCAGCTCCACCAAACACAGCAGACAAAGTCCCCTGTGGCAAACAGGGAAAAAACCTCCAGCCTTGAGAGGTGCTAAGGGAGAAAGCCTAGGCAGTGTAGGGCAGAAAGAATTTTCTGGAAAATGAAACCTAATTATGACAGCTCCCCTCTGCTAGAACACAGAGGCAACATGAAAATATTTTGTCTCTTATCAGATGCTTTGGTTTCTACAGGAAGTGAGACTTGTTACCTAGTTGAAAGTCTGCTCTGGCTGTGCTCTTTGTGCTGTCTCACCCTGGGACTGCCAGGTCCCCGCTCCCAGCTTTCAGGAACTCTCTCATGGTGTTTAACACTGTCCTGTCCTCTGTATCACAGCCTAGCAGGGGTCTCCCATCACAGAATCACAGACTGGTTTGGCTTGGAAGGGATCCTAGAGCTCCTCTAGTTCCAGCTCCCTGGCATGGTCAGAGACCTCTTCACTAGACCAGGTGCCCACACAAACTATTGGTGTCTCACCTCTGGTATCTTATGTAACAGGAGAAAATTGGCTGTTTTCCACAGTCAGGCAAAATACTTACTTGTGTTTCCTGGGTTTTTTGCTACCTCCATCCACTGCAGCTCCAGCTGTGTGCATATAAGCTTAGGAGACAGATTCTGCTCCTGCAAACCTGTGTGTGTTTGTTTCACAGGAGTAACCACAGCCCTGCACAGTCTAGTGGGGCCCCATCAGCACCAATTTCAGTTTAACATGGGCATTTTGATGAATTCCCCTCTGTTTTGTATGACACAAACACCAGCAGGGAAGCGAGGTATCTAGGTTATTGGGAAACAGCAGCTATTGGGAATTAATTCAATGCCAGGAGTTGTTCTCCACACATTAGGATCCTGCTGTGCCCTGAATCTGAATCTTGCCAGCCAGAGCTTAGCAAGTCTGGAGGTTACCAAGGAGCAGAGCAGGGAGAGGAGTGCCCAGAACTGGGTTTGGTTGCTCTGAGCATCCAAGGACTTCTCTGGCAGTCCCTCAGCGTTGGCTCCCTGAATGCTCCCAAAGCTCTGATGCTGTACCCAAACTGCAGCCAGCTTCAATGTGAGCCTCTCATTTCTTCAGTCCCTTTCAGTCCTGGTGCTTCTTCCTTGTGGAGGGATGAAGGTTGCAGGTTTGGGACTGTGGATTTCTCCACCTCTCCCTCTGCCATACTCACTATAGTAATGCATAGGCAAGCTGTGTGACAGGGAAGCTTGAGTTTCTTTGCAGCCTCCATGATTTGGTTGTCCCTGAGATGAGTAATTTACATCCCCATTTTGTCCCTGAGCATTTTGTTCTGGGCTAAGGGGTGAAAAATCACCTTAGTAAATCATCAGATGCTTTCTTGCCAACTAACTGCTTCCTGCAGCCCCTTTTTGGCAGCTCGTAGCTCCTGAACATGCTCCAAGCTGAGTGCCTGAGGAAGTGGGGAGGAAGGGCAGGCTTGTGACATTGCTGTGCCC
Source organism: Prinia subflava (assembly GCF_021018805.1). Taxonomy (NCBI): domain Eukaryota; kingdom Metazoa; phylum Chordata; class Aves; order Passeriformes; family Cisticolidae; genus Prinia; species Prinia subflava. The sequence goes on along the minus strand of NC_086248.1, from coordinate 3,452,552 downwards.
ATCTGATGCAGGCAGACCTGCAGGGACAGGGCTCTGCCATCCTCCTCTGTGCTGAATTTAGGTCAGGGCACAGATACCCCTGGGAATCTGGTACTTCTCCCTCAGACCCTTCTCTAACTCCTCAGGAGATCTGGTACCCCTAAACTTGACAATATTTGTAGAATCATGGAATGGTTTGGGTTAGAAGAGACCTGAAAGACCATGTTGACCCAACACCCTGCCAAGGGCAAGGACACCTTCCTCTATCCCAGGTTGCTCCAAGCCCCATCCAGCCTTGGAAACTTCCAGGGATTCAGGGGCAGCCACAGCTTCTCTGGGCACCCTGTGCCAGGGACTTGCCACCCTCACAGGGAAGAATCCTTCCCAATATCCCATCTATCCCTGCCCTCTGGCAGTGGGAAACCATTGCCCCTTGTCCTGTCCTTCCAGGCCCTTGCCCAAAGTCCCTCTCCAGCTCTCCTGGAGCCCCTTTAGGCACTGGAAGGTGCTCTAAGGGCCAGCATCTCAATGTACCATGGTTAATCCCACCGGGAATGGCAGCATGCTCTTCTCCCCGGTGCACCACCATTAACATTTCCTCTTTCTCCCATCCCCGCAGGGCAGGAAGACGACGTTCCCTGGTGCGGGGCTGAAGGCAGCGGGATGACAGCCATCCTGGAGCGGCTCAGCACGCTGTCCCTCAGCGGGCAGCACCTCAGCCGGCTGCCCCGGCTGCTGGAGGACGGCTTCCCCAAGATGCCGGGCACGGTGAAGGAGTGCGAGGTGCCGCAGCTCTTCCGCGAGCCCTACATCCACAGCGGCTACCGCCCCACTGGCCAGGACTGGCGCTACTACTTCCTCAGCCTCTTCCAGAAGCACAACGAGGTGGTCAACGTGTGGACTCATCTCCTGGCGGCGCTGGCCGTGCTGCTGAGGTTCAAGACGTTTGTGGAGGCTGAGCAGTTGCCCGTGGATGCGTGGTCCTTGCCCTTGCTCATCTTTGTCCTCTCCTCTGTCACCTACCTGACCTGCAGCCTCTTGGCCCACCTGCTGCAGTCCAAGTCGGAGCTGTACCACTACACCTTCTACTTCGTGGACTATGTTGGAGTCAGCATCTACCAGTATGGCAGCGCCCTGGCTCATTTCTACTACAGCTCTGACCAAGCCTGGTACGACAAGTTCTGGCTTTTCTTCCTGCCAGCAGCAGCTTTCTGTGGCTGGTTGTCCTGTGCCGGCTGCTGCTACGCCAAATACCGGTACCGACGGCCTTACCCCATCATGAGGAAGATGTGCCAGGTGATCCCAGCAGGGCTGGCTTTCATCCTGGACATCAGTCCCGTGGCTCACCGGGTGGTGGTGTGTCACCTGGGGGGCTGTGAGGAGGATGCTGCTTGGTACCACACGTACCAGATACTGTTTTTCCTTATCAGTGCTTATTTCTTTTCCTGCCCTGTCCCTGAGAAATACTTCCCTGGCTCCTGTGATATTGTTGGCCATGCCCACCAGATCTTCCACACCTTCCTGGCCATCTGCACACTGTCTCAGCTGGAGGCCATTCTTTTGGATTACAAGAACAGGCAGGAGATTTTCCTGAAGAGACACGGGCCTTTCACCGTTTATCTCTCCTGTATCTCATTTTTTGGCTTGGTGGCCTGTAGTGCCATCACAGCTTACATCCTGCGACGCAGGATCAAGGCCAGCCTGGCTAAAAAGGACTCCTGAGAGTTATGGACATGACAGGCGTGACATCACCAGAGAAAATCAAGGGGGCATAACATACTAGAGACATGACTGTCTTATTTGCCTAACACGCCGTGACTAACCAGGACCCTGGATTCAGATGGAGGGCTGGACACTTCATGCTGGATGCATTTTCACAGCAGGGATTGCCATTTGCCATCCAGGGGGGGACATGGAGTGTTTTAAGCCAGAACAAGTCATTGAACCAAGGACGCTGGAATAGGCAGAGGTTCCTTGTTCATCCTGGTTGAGCTGTGGGTGAGACCTTGCTGAAGGTCAGGGAGGGCAGCCTGGAGGCTGTGGGACTGTAGAAGGTGTGCCAGGGTTCACAACACCATAAGGACCACAGCTGGATGTGATGACCTCTCTGAGTTTGCCATATCTGTGTGAGAACTGTTCCTGTCAAAGGCAGTAGGAAGGTTTTGGGAAGTCTGTGTTTCTAGGGTTTGGGTGTGAGGGCACATGTGGCACAGTGGCTGTTGGGATTCTTTTCCTGTTCCAGCCAGGTTCTCTCTGTGCTCCCCTTGTCAAGTGTGTCAATGCCAGGTCACTTAGATGGCTTTGGGAAAACAGCTTTGGAGATCCAGACTTGACCTGGGGTCCTCTGGGACAAACTGGGTCTGTGTCATCTGTCTAGGGAGCCTCACCGACCTCTAGCAATGTCCATGAAATGTGGAATAACTTGGATATTATCTGTTTGATACAGGAAAGGCTCTGCTCCTCCAACAGCACTACTGTGGTCACGGCCAAAAGGGTGTGAAGGAGAAGGAGTCTTTATTCTCCTCTTAATGGTGCTTTGTGTCCTTGGTGAGCATTGTGGGAAAGCTGACCTTGAAGCTGCAGGGCTGCTGTTCTATGACCAGTCGGGCTGTGACTCTGGCATGTTTTTACCAGTATGAGATGAAGGTGAAACAGCAAAAGGCAGGAGCAGGGTGACAACGTTAGGGTCCGGCACAACCTCAGGATGGGTTTGTCCTTTGGACTTGGAGATTCCTGTGTGGAGTAGCAAAGACAGTGGCCAGGGTCCACTTAATGTCCATGTGTCACTCCTGTCCAAGGTAACAAAGGCTGGATTACTGTGTCCCCCACTAGAAGAATTTATTCTATGCTTGCCTTGGGGGAATATTGAACATGGAGCCACCAAGGAGGCTTAAATACTTGCTGAAACCAAGGAACCCATGGGATATATGCCAGCCATGGATTTGTCTCACTGAACCCAAGGGCAGGCAAATGAATTGTGATTGCTGGTTCTGAGCAGGCAGAGTGTAGGGTTGGGGATATGGTTGATGAGGACAAGCACTGATTTCTACACTTCATCTGTGTTTTGGCACTTGAGGGGTGTGTGTGTTCATGTTCCATGCATGTGCATGGGATTTGTTATCCAGAAAGGCTTTGCCTTGGGATTTTATATCTGCAGAGCCTCCTAGTTTGGTTAAGATTAACCTGAAGGAAACAGTGCTGTCCTGCTGGAGGAGCAAGGTGGGCCAGACAAGAGATTTGTTAATAGGTGATGGAAAACAGACCTGCAGATGGGTACTTTGCTGGTCCTGTGTTTAGTAGGTAAATTGGAACTCATGGCCCTATAGAAAATTAAATACAAAGGGATATGTAAATTAAATACAAAGGGAGAGGGAAGTAAGTTTGGAGTATAGGGGAAGAAATCATAGGAAAGCCTTCAGGAGGTCATCAAGTCCACCCTTTCTCATCAGTCCTGGCCTCAGCTTAGAAATTAATTACTTAATTTCATAGGGTGTTTTTGATGGTACAGATGGTACAGCCATGCTGGCCTAGCAGAAAATCTGCCTCAGGGGAGATGCCAAGCAGGAGCGGTCCCACTTGCACCTCACTGAACCTCTTCCCATGCACAGAAGCTCATCTCACCACAGGGCGAGCCAGTGCCGGGAGAGGGACCATCGGGAAACCAATCCTACTGAAAAAATGTCAGTAATTTTCAGCTGGTTTAACTCAGAGCCAGCTCACTTGGACAATGCAGCTGCTGGCAGGGAAGGGCTGGAGTGGAGGCCAGCAGCAGTTCCTCCTTACATGGCAGCTGGCTGCTCAACTCGTTCAGCTGTACTGATGGACTGCTCTTTCCATGGCCTCTGGCTTTGTTTGTGTGTCTCCTCCCAGTTTGAGAAAAGGCTTCCAGTGGGAGCAGCTTTTTCTCACAGCCTAATTTACCTCGGTTTTGTGGTAGGTAAGGCAGAACAAGGCACTGGGTGTGGAGCTGGCTGGATGGTAGCAGTGGGTTCCTGTGTGGGAACAGAGGTAAATCAGGCTGCTCCAGAGCTCATTCCTGGGGTAAAATGGAGAAGGATTTGGCATGGCTGATAATAGCAAACCTGCTCTGCTGCTACCTGGAGTTATACTGGTACCAAAGGAAGGGAGCACCCAGGTGTTCCCTTCTCTGAGGGTTTGAAAACAGATGACATGCCCTGCCCTTGTCAAAGGAGGGTGAGTACAGTATTTCTGTCTTGTTCAGGGACAGGGAGAGGAGCCCAAGTGGCTCCTCCAAGGTAGTTTTGATCATATCTTCTCCCCCCTGGCTGAATAGAAGTGACAGCAGAAGTGACACTTCTCTGGAGCAGTGGTGTGACAGTGGAGGTGTTTTTGCACCCTCCCATGTGTTCCCCACAGGTGAAGCCGCTCCCATCTCCGCGTGGCCCTGCACTCCCACCTGGAGCCGACCTCCTGGTTACGATGATGGGTGGAGTGAGCGGGGATCTACATACGGATTGTGCTGCTGTGAGGATGCGCCCTTGTGTCACAAGGGGCTTACCAACACTGGAGCTTCCTTCATCCCTGTCTCCATCCTCCTCCTCTTCCTCCAACCAGCTCCTTTCTTTCCTTCATCCCCAGACTTCATCCTTGTGCTTTATGCACCTGGCTGCCTTCCTGGGCAGACTCCACATGCTGCAGTCTGCTGGAACTCAGCTGAGAAGTGGCTGTGGAAGCTTTGCCAGTGATCCAGAAGACACCAGAGCTGGATCTGGAAAAAGCCAAAGTGCTGCTGTGATAAATGCTCAGCTTGTCTGAGCCCCCCAGGACCTTGTCCTTGGGCTCACTGCTTGGAGCAGGTCTCCTCCATCCCGATGTTCCTACAGAGGCATGCCTGGGAAGAATGTCCCAGTGGCCAGGCTTGGTGAAGAGCTGGCTGCCAAAGGCTGAGCACACCTGAGATCCTAAAGGGACCAAGGTCGCAGTCCTCTCCCTCAGAAATCTCTGGTCCTGAGGCAGGATTCCTGCAGATCTTCAAAACAGGACAGCTCCTGAGAATTCATCCCAATGTGCCTTGTGCTATTCCTTTTGGGGATTAATCCTGAAGGAACCCGAGGATCAGGGGCAGCCTCTGCTGTCGGCTGGTCCGTGGTTGCTCTTAACAGCCAATTCCCACTGACAGGATTTGCTCAGTGTGAGGAACAGGAGAGGAGGATGGAGACAGGTGCCTTCAATTTGTATTTATGCCTAATTTGTGTAACGAGGCAAGGACGGGTTCCTCATGTGCCTTGCGATTTACATCTTTTACTGACAAGATTATTTTTAAGCACTGTTTGTTACTAAATGGAAGTACAAAAGAGTTTGTATTTTTTTCCTTTGGGAAACAGGGAAGGATATGAGTGTTCCTTATTAACCATCCCCTTCCCAGCTCCCACCTGCTGACTTTGTATTGTTGAAAACATTGACAATATTTTAAGCTTTGTACTGTACTGATCTTTATTTAAAAACTTTAGTGGAAAAAAAAATCTGTGAAAGCAAAACAATTGGTGTGGTGTGAAATCCCAAATGCACAACTACAGAAGGTTATGAGTCACCTATTAGAAAGAAAAAGGGATAATAATTACAGAGAGGATATATTAGAGTAATAATAATTACCATCATGAACAAAAGGGTGTGGTTTTATCTGTGCATCTCAAAGCACTTTCAAGGTTTCACGATACCTATTGGATTTCATTCCCTTTCCACAAGGGAAGTGCAGAACAGCTGCCTTGACACTGCTTAGAGAAATTTTAGTTCATCAGCCACAATCACAGAAGGGCTGAGTTTGGAAAAGATCTCTGGGGGCCACTTGGTCCAACCCTCAGCTCAAGCAGAGCCACCCAGAGCTGGTTGCCCAGATCCATGTCCAGATGGATTTTGAGTAACTCCAGAGATGGAGACTGTGAGATCCTCTCTGGGCAACCCATGCCAGTGCTTGGCCACCCTCACAGTAAAAAAACATTTCCTGATGTTCAGAGGAACCTCCAGTGTGTGCCCATGGCCTCTGGTCCTGGCCCCTGGACCCAGGAGGACACAGAGCCTCGCCCTCTCCAATTTGCACCCTCCCTTCAGGGATTTATATACATCTGTAATATCCTTTAAATATTCCCTGACCCGATCCTCTTCCAGCAGGGTACATATTCCATGCTCCAGCCCTCCCCCCTGGTCTCAGGGACCAGGGATTCCTAAAGGCTGATCTTGCTGGTAACGACTGAGGTGAAGAAGGCTTTACCATGTTCATTGTAGCCAGCTCCCACATCTTACTGAGCAATGGGCCCACATTTTCCCTACTCTCCCTTTTGTCACTCTACAGAAACCTTTCTGGTTGTCTTTGACATTCCTGAACAGATTCCAGTCAGACTTTGCCTCTCCTCATCCCCACACACTCAGATAATGTCTCTGTATGCATTTCTATCCGTGTCCTTGCTTTCACCTTCTCTCTGCTGCTTCTGTGTTTGAGTTTTTCCAGGAGTTCCCTGTTTATCCATGCGGGCCTGCTGGTATTTTTGCCCGGCTTCCTGTTCATCGGAATGGACTGTTCTTGAGCTTGGAGATGACTCTTCTCAGGCCTCCTTATCCCAGGGCACTCTACCAAGGAGGCAGAGGCCTTTGAAGAGGCCGAAGTCTGAACTCTAGTGTTTGATGTTTACCCTCCTCCCTTCCTTCAGGATCCTGAACTCCAGCCAATTCTGTCTTTGACCCCCACATCCACAGCAAACCATGGCTGGTGAGTCTGATGTCCAGCAAAGCACCTCTCCTTGTCGGCTCCTCCATCACTTGGAGGAGGGAGTTACCATCACTGCATTCCAGAAACCTCCTGGTCTGCAAATCACAGAATCATGGAATGGTTTAAATTGGAAAAGATCTTAAAGATCATCTCATTCCAACCCCCTGCCATGAGACACCTTCTACTAGACCGGGTTTCTCAGGGCTCTATCCAACTCGACCTTGAATGTTTCCATGGATAGGGCATCCACAGCTTCTCTGGGCCATCAGTGCCAGGGCCTCACCAACCCCACACTAATTTCTTCCTAATATCCAATCTAAATCTACTCTTTGGCTTCACTTTGAAGCCATTCCCCTTTGTCCAGTCACGGCATGTTTTTGTAAATAGTCCCTCTCCATCTTTCCTATAGGCTCCCTTCAGGTACTGGAAGACTGCAATTAGGTTACCCTAAAGCCTTCTCTTCTCCAGGATGAACAATCCCAATTCTCTTGGCATTTCCTCTTAGGAGAGGTGCTCCATCCCTCTTTAGTTGTCCTTCCAGCAGGTACCAGGGTGGCTGAAGTCCCCCAGGAGGAGCAGGGCCTGCAAAGAGGCAACTGTTCAGTACAGCATCACTCAAACTGGTTATCCCTTGAACCCTTCCCCCGTAAGCTCTCAGTTGGCTCACCATCCATGCAGAATTCCAGGCACTCCAGCTGTTCTCTCACTAAAGGGCAGCTCCCTCTCCTCACCTTTTTGGCTTGTCTGTATCCCTCTATTGCAACACTCAGGTTGTGGGAGCCATCCCACCACAAACCTTCCCGATCCCAACAAGATCCTGGCCCTGCAGAGCACCCAGATCTCTGACTCGTCATGGCCAGTCCCCACACTGCTGGTGTTCTCTGCACACACTCCAGAGAGGCACCTCAGCACACTGACTTCCCACATTTAGGGATCCCCATTTTAGGGATTTCACCTCAGCACACTGACTTCCCACATTTAGGGATCCCCATTTTAGGGATTTCACCTCAGCACACTGACTTCCCAGATTTAGGGATCCCCATTTTAGGGATTTCACCTCAGCACACTGACTTCCCAGATTTAGGGATCCCCATCTTAGGGATTTCACCTCAGCACACTGGCTTCCCAGATTTAGGGATCCCCATCTTAGGGATTTCACCTCAGCACACTGACTTCCCAGGTTTAGGGATCCCCATCTTAGGGATTTCACCTCAGCACACTGGCTTCCCAGATTTAGGGATCCTCATTTTAGGGATTTCTCCATCATGGTGTTTTGTTGATTTTCTGATCCCTTTCTGTCATATTGCTCCAGGTCCTCAACTCATCAGCCTTATCTGGGAGGGTTGTGTGTGATCGTATACACAATTCATCATTTTTTCCTGAATTTCAGAACTTAAAACCTCTAGAATATCTTATATTTTTCCTTCCAATAACCAGTAATTTTAATTATTATTTCTTAATATAGCACGCAGACCAAGGCTTCTGCAGGTTGTGTTTTTACCCACCAGAGGGCGAGTTGTCTCCATCTGTGCCCTCTAGTGCCAGGAAAGCAGAGCCCGAAAAAGAATTCCTTTTCCTTTTCATGCGTAGATAGCAGGGATGTGGGAAGCTAAAAAGGCTCATCTTAACCTTGGCAAGTCAGACTTGTCTGTACAGAAGTTGTCAAGGATGAAGCTTAATCCAGATTTTCACTTTAATTCCTTATTCCTCATTTCTCCTCTTTCCTGCTTTACAGTCACAATTCCTTAGCATCAGCTTCTGCTGTGGCTTTTCTTCTGCTTCTTTCTGTGGAATCCCAGAATGGTTTCAGTTGCAAGGGACATTAAAGACCATCTCATTCCACACCCCTGACAAGGGCAGGGACACCTTCCACCATTCCAGGTTGCTCCAACCTGGCTTTGGACACTTCAGGGATGGAGCAGCCACAGCTTCTCTGGGTAACCTGTGCCAGAGCCTCCCAACCCTCACAGGGATGAATTCCTTCCCAATATCCCATCTAACCCTGACCTCTGGTAGTTTAAAACCACTGCCCCTTGTCCTGTCACTGCATACCCTTGGAAATAATCCTTTTTTTGCTCTCTCAGAGCCCCTTTAGACAATGCAAAGGACTCCAAGGAGTTCCCAGAGCCACCTTTCCTCCAGGCTGAACATGCCCAGCTGTCATCTTTACAGGCTGTGCACCAGGCACTCTGCCACGCAGCCTCATCACAAATTTGCAGTCACTCTCCTTGGGGGTGATCCTTGGCAAGTTTCCTCCTCTGAGACAGGCCCTGTTCCCTGTTAAATGTTGCCTGGATATTGCAGCTTGAAAAATCCGAGCGAGGGCTCGATCAGGATCCTGCACCTGGGTCTAGGTCAGCCCTAACACCAACAGCTTTGCTGTCTTCCAGATTCAGCTCTTCCAGCCCTGCTCAGCCTTCAGTCCATTATTTTCCTTTCTAAGCTCATCAGCCTCATTCTTTATCTCCTTCTGTCTGGCTTTCTTCTCTCTCCCACACCGTGCTCAGACAGTCTGGCTACAATTCTCCCTGCTTAACTTCTGCTTACAAAACCCTCGGCTCTGCCGCCTGCCCTTGACTCACAGCCTGGCTTGGCTGGTGTACTGGTGATAAAGAGAACAAAGCAAAGATGCATATAAACTTCTTTTTAATGGAATCCTAGAAAGTTTGGGTTGGAAGGGACAGTCAGGATCATCTTGTTCCAACCTCTTTGCCATGGGCAGGAACACCTTCCACTAGACCAGCCCTGAACACTTCCAGGGATGAGGAATCCACTTCTTTTGGGGAATCCACAACTTCTGTAAGCAACAAACAATTTCTGTTTCCCATGGTGATGGGTTTAACTCTGTTTTCTGTCTTGCAGTTGGAAGTAACCTTTACACAGCCACCTTTTCCTTGATGGTATCCCTGATGCTTCTTTTTGCCCCTTCCTCCAGAGATAAATATCATGTTTGAAAGAGAGGAATTATATCAGTGCTAGACATGAAAAATTCACTATTTCACAACTATATACATTTTTATACATGCATATATACATCATAAACCAGCACAACCACTTCTGTTAAAGTATTTCAATCACTCCAGGTACGGATTTGTCCCTTCACAGCTGCTCCTTACCCTGGGTACTGCACAGGGCAGGGGAAACTCCCCAAAAAGAAGCAGTCCAAGTGGCACCACCCGTTTGGGAGGTTTTAATGTGAGGAGGTTATGAGCGGCTCTGAGCGGCTGTGAGGGGGATATGAAAGGTTGTGAGTGGGATATGAGCAGACTACGAGTGGCTGTGAGGAGAAAAATCCCTAATAAAACAGGAGTAACGCCTTCCACGTCATTTTTTCCACGCTGCGCGGGCCGCACTCCCCTCACGGCGTTGGGGGGGGCGGTTCGGCCCCTCAGAGCCTTCCCCGTTGCCACGGCGACCGCGCGCGCCGCGGCGCTCACTGCGCAGGCGCAGAGGGAAAGGCGCGAAGGGCGCCGCGCATGCACACTGAGCTCACGGCGGTTGCCGTGGAGACGCGTCAGCCGGGCCGGGCCCGGAGCGCCGCCGCCGCCGCCATGAGCCTGGGGCCGGAGCCGGGGACACGGCCGGGGACAGGGACGGGGCCCCCGATCGAGCCCGGGCCGGGGCTGCCCTTCCTCCCCGGCTGCGCCATCAAGGACCCCACGGTGAGCGCGCCCGCCCACTGTACTGTCGCTGTACCCCCTTCCCACGGGAGGCTCCCCGCATCAAGGTGGGCTGGCCTGGCGGGTGCTCCCTGAACGGGGCTCTGCACCTCCCCGGACCCGCTTCAGGTGGTACCTGGTATCCCCTGAAGACACTCTCTGAGAATCTGATACTCCCTCAGACCTTCCTCTAAATCTACAGGAGACCTGGAACCCCTAAACTCGACAATATTCCTGGAGTCGTGGAGTGGTTTGGGTTAGAGAACCTTAAATGGTTTGGGTTAGAAGACCTCAATGACCATCCCATTCCATCTCCTGCTATGGGCAGGGCATAGTCCATTACCCCAGGTTGTTCCAAGCCCATCCAGCCTGGCCTTGGATGCTTCTCTGGGCAACCTGTGCCAGGGTGTCACGACCCTCACAGGGAACAATCCCTTTCCAATATCCCATCTATCCCTGCCTTCTGGCAGTGAGAAGCCATTGCCCCTTGAGCTGTCCCTCCATTCCTTGTCCCAGGTCCCTCTCCAGCTCTCCTGGAGCCCCTTTAGGCAGCAAAAGCGCCTGTAAGGTGTCCCTGGAGATTTCTTTTCTCCAGGTGAACACTCCCAGCTCTCCCAGCCTGGCTCCAGAGCAGAGGGGCTTCAGCCCCCAGAGCATCTCCACGGTTTCCTCTGGACTTGCTCCAAGGTCCATGCATTTCCTGTGGTTTGGCCTCCCAACCTGGATGCAGCACTGCAGGTGGGGTTTCACAAGAGCAGAGTAGAAGGGGAGACAGACAGTTTCTTCAGGGAACGTGTTACCCCCTGAACCCACACCAGAGGCACCTGCTGTTCCCTCAGATCATCCTGACATTCCTCCCAGAGGCCTGGTACCTTCTGCATTCACCAAATATTCCTGAGACAACTTGGTGGGCTTGGAACCCATGTCCTGGGAACCTCAAACTCACCAGACCCAGGACATGACCCCTGAAGAACCCGGTGCTCTATAAACTCATTTGATGCTCCCCAGCAGATTTAATATCCACTTAACTCTCCCCCAGGGACTTGGTGTTTCCCAAAGACACCAAATACCTGCTGGACTCACTTCTGGGGGATCTGAAGGCTCTGTACCCACCTGGTGTCTCCTGATCCATCCACAGCAGACCTGGTACTCCCATAATTCTTCCAATGTTATTGAACATTGCAATCTGTTCCCAAGGGACCAAGTATCCCTGAACTAACCTTCAAGGGGCCATGGTACTTTTAATCTTCTCCTCAAGGAATCCATAGCATCATGTACCCATTTTATATATTTGTCCTGATAGCTTTGGAGAGAGACACACACACACCCATCCTCCCCCTCATTTGTGAGCCTTATTTGAAATTCCAAAAGCTTTTTCCATAACTGCAGAACTACTGTCTGCCAGCTCACCCCTTTGGATGTTCAGTTCCCCTGAGTCCATCCAATAATTCCCCCACAGTTCATGAGATACCCCAGAGGAAATCCCCAGACTTGCTTTACAGTCCTGAAACCTGATTCTCTCAGGAAAACTGCTGTTCCTCTGAACCATCTGAGGTTTCCCAAAGCAAAGTGTTCTGAACTGATACTGATACTGTCCTGAACCAAGTTCTTTAAATTCACTTGTGTCTTGGTTTGAAAGACAGATATCTGCTAGGAAGGGGCAGGACCTCCCTAGAGATGGAGAATTCAAATCCCCTCCCTCCAAATTATTCCAATTAAAAGGAAAATTAAAGGAGCTTTCAGGCAGAGGTATGGGGGTAGGAATAACAGTTCTTTACTAGTATATATGACAAAACGACAAACAAACAACAACTACAGCATCAATAATAAACAGAACCAAGAACCTTGAGGGCTTTCTTTTACAAAAGCCCAGAGCAGTTTGATCTGGGTGCCCCTGCAGGACTCCGAGAGGCCGAACTGGAAGGAAGGAAAAGTCCCGGGCTGGTGGATGAGGAGCTCTGTGCTGGCAGCTGGAACAGCAGGGGTGTCCCGGCAGGGCTGGGCAGGGCAGGGCTACAGAGTAGCAGGAGAGCCTCAAAGGTCCGAAGAAGCAGCGGCGGTGGGGGGAGAGGCTGGAGAAAGCGAGTTCAGGATTCCCGGGTACACAGCAGATGACGATAGATTTCCCAGGACGAGGCAGAGGCAGAGGGCAGCCTGACCGTCCTCCTCGGCGCTGAGAGCAAGAGTGCCTCCCCTCCCCCAGATCTGTCTTTTTTGTCTTTCCCAAAACCCATCATCTCTCACCTCTGAGGGACACTCCCAGGGACTCAAAAACAATAGGTGTAGCTTCGTGCTGCTATATCCCTCAAGCACTCTTTTTGTTCTGACTAAGTAGTCATTAAGGCTTCTTGGAAACTTATGGGAAAAAATTCTGTGAGAAGAGGAAAAAAAAAAAAAAAAAAAAAAAAAAAAAACCAACAAAAAAAAACACCAAATCTAACCCCCAACAACTTGATACCTCCTCAGCTGGATATACTCAATAGAACCAATATTGATCAAACCTTGAGCATTCTTCCACAAGGAATTAATCCTCCAAATCACCCCAATGTAATTATTTCCTGGACATAATTTATCTTGAAGTCACCAGTCTCATTGGCAATCCACACCTTTGTGATACCCCTTCCTCCAAAGCTCTGATACTTCCAAAATTGGTCTCCTGGTGTTGCCTGGAGAACTGAATCCTTGACAGGCCAGGTCTGGAACCTGATAACCTGACGAGAGAAGTGGTATCCCACCACAGAACTGGTGCCATCACAGCTTCCAGGACCATCCCCAGGAAGTGACACAACCTCAGCTGCTCCCAGGTTCCCTGGAAGAAGCAGTCTCCATCCTCATCCTCATCCTCATCCTCATCCTCCTCCTCCTCCTCCTCCTCCTCTGCACCTGATACCTAAATGAGGAATCAGCCTTTCCTTTTCCCCATCCAGTGGTCCAGGCCCTAAGGACCAGATAACCCCAAATCCTCCCAATGTCCTCTTGAGGAAGTGGTGCCACAGAGAACTGATGATTCCATTTATTTTTCTGGTATACTAAAAAAATCCCCCAAAAAGCCAAAAATGGGGGTGTTTCATGCTTGGTTTGGGCACACAAGGGATTTACAGCCTTCCTGGAGAGCATCTTTAACAGAAGACATTCCTGGCTGCATTCAGCTTTGTGTTTGAAAATTACTCATCACAGAATCATGGAATGGTTTGGGTTGGAAAAGACCTTAAAAGATAATTTTGTTCCAACCCTCTGCCGTGGGCAGGGCCACCTTCCACAGACCAGGTTGCTCCAAGCCCATCCACCCTGGCCTAAATCAGTGACAACTGAGTTCTCCAATAGTAAATAGATTAAATTACTCATAACAAATAATCATCCATTAATAAAGATTATCTCACATAATAATATTTCCTTGAAATAATTCATAACATCTTGGAAATCTGCAATTTTCCAGTCTATAAAACTGGCATGGCAATACTTGGTTTCCAAGTGAATGCTGAATTTCCTTCAAGTTCTGAAGGAAACCCCTGTGTTCAAATAAAGTGTTGTTACTGCTTAATGCTCACAGGACAGAGAAACAGGCACTAGGAGAGGGAATGGTGTTTGTGTGAAGTGTTACAGAGGTGGCAAAAAGAAGGACTTAATTCAGTGGAATTTCTTCAGATAAATACTGGCAGCAACTGAGATTAGGAGTTTACATTCTGGGCTTTCCCTTTTAAATTTGAATTAGTCATGTGAGCCTGGGAGATGGTGACTCTGGCATCCAGGCTCACTTTGAGAGAGCTTATCCACTCAGGAGCCTTATGAACCAATGAGGTGCTTTCTTTAGGCAAATGTGGACTCTTGAAAGCCTGTACATTTCTAACAAACACTGATATTGCTCAAATTAAAGACAGATTTCCTGGTTTTCCTTGAATATTTTCCCCACAGCCTTTCCTTAGTATTTATTTAACAGAAGGAAGTGGCAGTTCTGTGGCAGTTTATAAGATGTTCTGCTAAAATGTCTTCAGACAAATCTTGTTTTCATCTGTTTTCCTCACTGCTCTCTCCATTGCAAGATCTATAGTAGCAGTTTAAAGAGAAAACAGGGAATTATGTGGAATTCAAGTGGGGCTTTGAAGGTATAAATAAGATTAGAGGCTTAACCATGAGGGGCGAGGGAGGGGGTGAAGACGAAGCAGTTTGCGTGCCTGAAGTTGGACTGACTGCAAGCCTGGAGCTGAAAAAGGAGCTGGAGCTTGTTCTCTCAGCACTAGAAATGCTTACAACTCTGTTTTACTTGGCAAAAGTCAAGAGGTTTTATTATCAGGGACTCATAATTTCCCCTGCTTTCTCTGGAGCTGTCAGTGTTGAAAGCCCAGTGGGACCAGGCAGGCTCTCGGAGTGCAGTTGAGGTGCCACGTGTGGTGGAGTGTGCAGCAAGTGGAGTTTTGATGTCACCCACGTCTGATCCTGCTGTTCAGTGGTGAAGAACAAGACTGGCTGACAGAGATCAGGTCCTGTGCACAGCTCTGACTGAATGCAGTGCTGGGAGAAGGACTTGGGGCTGCTGATGGAGAGGCTGGGACCCAGAAACCCCCCAGTATGTCCTGGGCAGCAGGGGAGGAGGCAGTTCTGCCCCTCTGCCCTGCTTAGGTGAGATCCCCACCTGAAGAGCTGCCTCCACAACTGGGGTCCTCAGCATAAATACAATGTGGAGCTGCTGGAGCAAATCTGGAGGAGGCCACGGAGATGTTCCAAGGGCTGGAGTCCCTCTGCTGTGGAGCCAGGCTGGGAGAGCTGGGGGTGCTCACCTGGAGAAGAGAAGGATCCAGGGAGAACTTGGAGTGCTTTCAAGTGCCTAAAGGGGCTTCATGAGAGATGAGACAAATGTTTTAGCAGGACCTATACCAGTAGGACAAGGAATGATGGTTTTAAACTCAGAGGCTTAACTAAGATTAGATAAAAGGGAGAAGTTTTTTTTATGAAGAGGGTAGTGAGGCCCTGCACAGAGAAGCTGTGGCTGCCCCTGGATCCCTGGAAGTGTCCAAGGCCAGGTTGGATGGGGCTTGGAGCAACCTGGAATGGTGGAAGGTGTCCCTGCCCATAGCAGGGGTGGAACAAGATAATCTTTAATGTCCCTTCCAACCCAAACTGTTCTATGAGTGTGTGATTGTGTAGAGAGGCAATAAAACAACTAAGTTTTGTAGATTTCATAATTGCAGTTCTGTGGGCGTAACATGCCTTGATTTAACCCAGGAAAGAAAATCCTGCATCATGCCCAGGGGAGGGTTAAGAAAATAAATAACAATGGAATACACAGAAGTTGCACAACACTGAAGGGAGCACCAGAAGGCAATAACTGAAGTCCCATGGTGCTCTGTACTGCTGACAAATAGGGTAGGGAACAAAGAGCTGGTGAGATAAATACCAGGGCAGATAAAGTGCTGACACACTGTTCTAGGCACTGAATATGGTGACAGTCAGGAAATTCAGTGATTTAAGTTCTTCCGGAGTCTGTGGCAGTGCAAGGATCTAAGTTCACTCTCATGCTTTGTACCTCATTCACTCACTGTTTTTTCCACTTCCCTGATCTAAGTACAGAATCTGATTTTAAAAAATTGCTGCAGTATTTTATAATAAAGTGCTTGGGGATGTGTGTGGGGGGAGATATTCTTAATATTGCACTCTCTTACTGGGTTTTTTTTTTGTGCTTCCAGTAGCTGTATCTGCTAAATTCATGCAGTATTTTGATAGCTGGATTTCCTTCCAACAGAAAACATCTTTTCATCGGTCCCAGACACTGGACTTCAAAAATGGATATGCCTTTTCCCGGCTGCCAAGAGAGGGGGTTGGTGGGGACACACTTTTTGAAAATCAGCTCTCTCAAGATGAATTAGATGATTTGTGCACCAAGGGAGCCACACTGACCTATGGGCAAGTCAGGAGACCTGCACCTTCCCGCTTCACTCCAGCATTCGTGGCCTATGACAAAAAGGTATAAAGAAGCTGATTGCAGGAATATCACTGGCCAAATTCGGAGACATAAACAGTGAGCTCCAGGGTTCACAGGACTGCCTACAGCAGTTTTCAGATGCCAGAGCCCTTAGTCAGAGACAGCTGAATCCCAGACTGAAAGAGGCTTTCTTTGCTCGGGAGGAGGATTATAATACGTAAACGATGTAAGACATTCCCTGCAAGTTGGAAAAGAGGTTTGATTAGCTCTGGAAAGCTTCAGTTTATAAGCACTGCTCTGTAAACCACAGCCTGGAGTTTTGTGTTTCCAAAACTATATTGAGGTTGTAATTGAGCTTCAACTGGAAAAGTCAGTCTGCAGTGGGAACCCTGGCAGCCTGTTTGTCGTGGTCTGTCTATCCACGCTTGCGTGTCACAACCTGAACTGCTCCATCTCACATCTTGGTGATCACCTCAGACTGGGTGGTGGCTCTGTGCAGTCCTGAGATGATCCATGGTTTTCAGTGTGCCAATGGCCCGAGCTGCAGCTCGCAGCCGTGCATGGAGCAGCTGCTGCAGTGGAGCTGCAGGGCTCGGGAGCTCAGCACGTGCAGGCTGCACACACTGCCAGCCCTGCCAGAGCAGTCTGCAGCCAGCCAGCCCTCAGCCCGGCTGTGACACAGGCTGGGGAACAGATGTGCTCTGTTAATTGCTGAGGCTGTTCCTTCAGAGTAATGTAGATGTTGCTGTTCAATCTGTCAGATCCTTCTCTGCCCCCTCCTTCAAGCCACAGGAGCAGCAGGGGCCCCAGTGCTGCTGGGGATGTCACAATCCCTTGTGGGCCACTTTGCTGACTGATAGGAACTTGCTGGTTTTATCATCTCTTAATTATTGAGGCCTCTGGGCTGATGTAGGCTGGGTATGCAAGGCCTGATTGGACACCTGCACCTTCTTAGGGGCTTTGAATGCTCTTGGACAGAATATTCCTCCTACTTCTGCCAAGCAGAGGGACTGGCTGATTAGTTTCCTTGTTTCCTCAGTACAAATCAGTTTTTGTTGTCAATGCTGGATAGATAGAACTTCAGATCATGGAAAGGGACCTTAAAGATCATCTTGATCCAGCCTCCCTGCCATGGGTAGGGACACTTTCCACTAGACCAGGTTGCTCAGAGCCCTTCCAGCCTAGCCTTAAAATGATGAATCCTTTCAGATTTTAAAATCCTCAGATGTGGCTGAACCCTTTACTGAAATTTGTGGATAACTTCCCTAAATCAAGGCTGTAAAGCTGACAAATGAAGAGCCTTGTGTGTCAGTAAAGAAGATTACTGTCAGCCAAGCACCTGGCAGTAGGTGAAATAGCAAGTGATCAAGAAGTAGGGAAAAAGCTGGATTTTTACACTTGTCTCAGGCACACCAAATTTGCAAAAGGCACATCTTGATTAAGCCCTCCTGGTGCCTCTGCTTCACTCAGAGATTAGGCCAGAGTTGTCTTCGAAGATTTTTAGAATCCAATCCAGTAATTTTACACCACCAAAGCAAATTACCAATAAATTATTGGCCTTGATAGACTAATCACAGTGTTCACATTGTTCCTTTCTCTCTCCCTTTGCTATATTGTCCCTTGGGCAGGTTTTGAAGTTCGATGCCTACTTCCAGGAGGAAGTTCCTATTTCTCCAGAGGAGAATTACCGGATCCGCCATGTGGGCATCTACTACTACCTGGAAGATGACAGCATGTGCATCATCGAGCCCAAGGTGAAGAACTCGGGTCTGCTTCAAGGCAAGCTCATGAAACGCCACCGTGTGCCCAAGAATGAGCACGGGGATTATTACCACTGGAAGGATCTGAACCTGGGCATTGACCTCACCATCTACGGCCGGACCTACCGCCTGGTCAACTGCGACTCCTTCACCAAGGTGGGGACAACACTGACACAAAGGCTCCTGGCTGGAAAAGTTCCACTGCAGGGTTTTAATTACTTGTTAGAGTCCAGCAGTTTGCAGCTGTAGCTGTTGTGATATGGGTGCTCGCAGTCTTTCATTTTGCTTTTTGTGTAGATTTTTTTTTCAGGCCAAATAGGAGTTCGGGGTATGACATCTGCTGAGGGACATTAACTGCTCAGTGTTTTTGTCCCAGGACTGCTGGGAGCCCATCCTTTGTCCTCAGGACCCTGCAATACAAATTCTAAGTTCATGTCTCAGCAGTTTAACTTCTTGGAGTCCAGATGAAACACTGAGCATACATGAGAGGGAAGTGAGTGATCCTGACTCTTTTCTGATTTAATATTCCTCTGTTAGGAGCAGTGGAAGGGAGTACAAGCAGTAACTGCACACATCCACAGCCAAGCCATGATCCATGGGTTGAGAATCATGGTATGAACTGACTTTTCTAAGAAAGCTTACTCATTGCCTGCTTTTCTATTTCTGGCTATTTCTGTGCCAGTAAATGAGATAATAATGATCCAATAACAAGAAATAAGAATTACCAGTATGCTGGTGTTCTGCTAGATTGTCCCCAGTAAAATCTCAGCCCTGGTCAGCTACTATTCTTCCAGGCCAGGAGTTAGACTGCTCCAGGGACCAAATTCCAAATTCCCAATAGGTGAATCACATGCAGTCAACCTGTCCTGGAGGCTGGGAGAGTATAGGTCCAGGCTTTTCATGGTCAGTTGCCCTCAATGCCCAGGAATATTATGTATAATATATTGGTATAAATGTGGCTGTGGGGCCAGCTCTGCTGGAATTGGGTGACTGTTCAAGGCAGTCCACATCAAATGAAGGGCTGGTCCTCATGTTGGTATTGATGGAAAACATGGAATGAGCTATGTGGGTCTATATCTCAAGGCAAATAGTGTATTTATCATTTACTGACATCTTCCAGACCAGAAAATAGTGAGTCTGAAGGTGTGAACCTGCCTTGTGAGTCTGCAGGGGATCTCATATTCCTGTGGGAGATGTTTGCATGGGTGCTTCCTGGGCTGAATGTTTTCATGGACCACTTCCCAAAGCCAAAAAGGGAACAAGTCCCTTGACTTCAGAGGTTGTTTTGGGACTGATGCAAGTCCATGAGTAACACCCTGGATTTTGTTCATGGTCCAAGGTAAGCAAAAAATCCCTTTATAAACAAGCAGATTGCACTTTCTGTGGGAAATGTACTCCTGAAAGATGGAATGAAGCTGCTACTGACAAATATCCTTGTGCCTGAAGGGTCTTGATGTGCCTAGTGTGGGTGACACTAGCTTCTTCTAACTGGCTGGCACAGCTCTAAGTTCAAATTCAGGCTGACTACATCTGTGTTTATACAGCAATTTAATCTTTTTCATTTACATAAAAGAGACCAACTGACAGTTAGATTCCATTTAAAGCCTTAAGGCCAGGGAAAACTGTGCTCAAGTGAAATCTGAGTTAGGATGTTCAGGACAAGATTGCTCTGATTAATTAAAGGATAAGAAAAGATGAGAAGCAGCTTAAACAAATAGATTTGTCATCTGCTTTATTTTCCTGTTGCTGTAGAATTCGTTGTGAGGAGTGAACTTGCAGAATTCTGACCTCACTCATCCCAGCCCACCTATAACCTCTACTCAGCTCTTACCTCCAGAACTCCTGGCAGCACTAACACCTCAGATGACCTTCCTAGGTGTTCCTGGAGAGCCAAGGAATTATAGTGAACCCTCCAGAGGAACTGGTTTCGGATCCGTACACAGAACAGCGCCAGACACCTGTGCAAAAACGCGTCGTGCCCGCAGGTCCCGACCCCTTCCGGCAGTTTCTGATCTATGACACAAAGGTGAGAGAGCTGAGGATTACCCAAATTATTGTATAATTACCCACATCACACTGGTGAGGCACCTGCAGTCCTGTGTCCTGGTCTGGGCCCTTCACTTTGGGAAAGTGTGTCCAGGGAAGGGACTGGAGCACCAGGAGAGGCTGAGGGAGCTGGGAAAGGGGCTCAGCCTGGAGAAAAGGAGGCTCAGGAGGGACTTTCTGGCTTTGCACAACTCCCTGACAGGAGGGGACAGCCAGGGGGGTCAGGCTCTGCTCCCAGGCAACTGAAAATGGCCTCAAATTGTGCAAGGAGAGATTTATGTTGAATTAGGAAGAATTTTTTCATAGAAAGGGTGATTAGACATTGAAACAGGCTACCCAAGGAGGTGGTGGAGTCCCCATCCCTGGAGGTGTCCAAGGAATGACTGGACATGGCCCTCAGTACTCTGGGCTGGGTGACAAGGTGGGGGACAGTCAGAGGTCGGACTCAATGATCTTCCAACCTAAAAGATTCTGTGATTATAGTATGTGCTGTTGAAACCCAGGTCCTGTAAGTGTCTGTAACCTCACTCATTCTAAATTGTCTCAGTCTGCTGAACAGACTCCAGATTTGCTCCTTTCTTGGCTTTAGTGAGAAACAATTTTTTTTTTCTGGGCTTTGTGCCTTGTAAACAGCTCCTCTTTGGATTGCAGAGTCTGTGCTCAATATCATCCATTACTCTCTTGCTGTCTGTTGGGATGAGATAAGCCACCTGCCTCTGGAATTTAGCAGCCAGATGTAGTTCTATCAGGAATGGTCTTGCTGCATCAACTCCTCTCCTCCCCAAAAATATTGATGCCAGGTGCCAGAGCAGACAATTTCAGACAATCACAAATGCCCCTTGCTCTGACTACATCCTCCCTTTGTCTCTCCTGCCTCTTCAGGAGCTCAGCCTTGGGGAGCTCTTGAGCATCTCAGTGTGATGAGTTTGATTTCTGTGGTACCAAAAGATGGTTCTGATCCATGTTTGTCTGCTTTTTTTTTCTCTCCACCAGGTGCTTCGCTTCTATGCCATATGGGATGACACCAACTGTGCCTTTGGTGATCACCACCCCTGCATCATCCATTACTTCCTGGCAGATGACACGGTGGAGGTTCGGGAAGTCCACAAGAGAAATGATGGCAGAGACCCATTCCCGGTGCTGATGAGACGCCAGCGCTTGCCCAAAATCTTTGTGGACAAGAACAGTAAGTTCAGATTGGCTCATCCATCTGTGCTAAGGTGTCATTATTTCATGGTCAAAAAGAAGTTCTTCAGCTGGTCACTAAATTGTTTCTCTTTTGGGAAATAGTGGCAGGACAGCAGTGCCAGCATCTCCTTGTAACTATTTATACGCCTTGCTTTTTAATCTCTTTTCACTAGGAAATGTTAACATCTCCCTGATTAATTTATTTTTCCTTCCTTTATGCTCCCTTGTCTTTAAGAGAACTTCCCAAGCTGTGTGCTGGAGATCACTGACCACGAGGTGCAAGAGTGGTATTCACCCAAAGATTTTGGTATTGGCAAAACTGTCACACTCCTTGGACGCACCTTCTTCATCTATGACTGTGACAAGTTCACCCAGGACTTCTATCGTGAAAAATATGGCATCACAGACTTCCAGCCAGTGGATGTAAATAAGAAACCACTCGAAAAAGTTCCACAGGTACTGCAAACAATTTCCAAAAGTAGGGAGGAAAGGAAGCAGTTGGTGCAAGCTCTTATAGCAGAGGTTCAACTTAGTAAGAACCTGTAGAAAACAAGTTCAGCTTCAAGAAAAATATCAAGTAACTTGAAAAAGACAAGGCAAGAATGGTCATAACTGATATAAAAATGAAAGCCTGGCTGCACTCGTACTACTGAACTCTTCCTCACTCTCCAAAACAGTGTTGCCAAGTTCAAACTGCCTGCTGAGGATGGTCACAGCCCTTGTTACCTCCCAAACTGAGCCTAGAAATGATTTGGAGTTGTGGCATCCCCACAGGAATGATGGGGATTAGGTTACCAGTGTAACCTTCGATGGCTGAGTTCCTGTGCACAGGAAGGTTTTGTTGGAACTAGATGATTTTAGGGTCCTTTTCAACCCCAAACATTCTATGGTTTTTTAATATAGCCATAACCTTTTAATTCAGTGAAATTGCCTGGCTTTCTGAGTTTCAGATTTGCTTAATCCTCTTATGTTTTCAATAAATACAACACATGGCCAGGCTGGTATCATCCATGTCTACTGGGCGGGATGTCACAGCTCTTGCTACCTGGTGGCAGAATGTTTCCTTCCAAATCTGATGGGCTTTGCTAAATGTTGTAAACTTTGTCTTGTTCGTAGCTGCAGCTGTTTATGGTTGATGTCTCCTCTGGATGCAGGTAATTCCTCCCTATAATGGTTTTGGCATCCCTGAAGACTCTCTGCAGAACTGCCTCAGTCTGTTTCCAAAGCCTCCACGGAAGGATATCATTAAGATGCTGGAGAATAGTCTCAAGGTCCTGAGGTACCAGGTGGCCCTGGTAAGTGTTTTTCCTTGGTGGAACAGTGCCAGGAGGATGGGAGGAGCAGCTGCCCAGACAAGGCTGTTGGCAAACTCTCCTTTGTGCCAGTGGGAAAAGAGCTCGACAGCCAACACGAGAGTGTCCCTGGGGGGCTGCCATGGGGTTATTGTGTGCTTGCTGTGACAATTGGCAGCTCACAAAACTAGAAAAAAATATATAAAAATAAGGCCAGAAAGTACAAACCAGACCTGCTACAAACCCACAGCCATTTATGGAAAACTCCCTCTGCCACTGCTACGTGGCAGATGGCCCTGGCTGAAGCAGCCTGCACTGGGCACTGTGCCCCTGCCTGCCCTGCCACCACTGCCACCAGCCAGTGCTTGATACCTCTGCTGCTGGCTCCAGCCCCTGTCCTTCTCAGGCAGGTCCTGGATGCAGCAGCCAGCAAGGAGCTGTCCTAGCAGAGCAGCCAAATGCCAGAGTAGAAGCTGGAAAATCCATGAGGATGGTGTTTTCCACCCACACCAGCACCCAGGCCCTGGCCTTTGTGCCAGCTTTACAGCTGGTTTATGCGAGGAGCCTCTGGCACTTGCAGCAGCAGCAATGGCATTTCCTGTGCTGCCTTGTGCCTGCCCTCTCCAAACACTCCGGGTGGATAAGGGCTGGTTTCTTTTCCCCATTGTGCAGGAGTTCCCTAAAGGTCACAGCTGAGGAGTTAAGATCCACTTAGCTTTCAACTAAGCAAGTAAATCCACTGGTGTGTCAGGGGAGTGACTTCCTGTGACTAAGAGCTGAAACAGCAGCAGCCTCTCTCAGGCACTCAGCATAATGAAAAGTGCAATTTAAATCTGAATTTAACAGCCTCTCTGGGATGGATCATTCCATATAGGATATTCCTTTCTCTTGGATTACTCAGGCTATGGAAACACTGAATATACTTGGTAACTTCAGCCCAGATTCTGCTTCAGTGGCTTGAGTAAAGCAAGTAACCTTTGAAATTCAGATCCTAAGTGCTGTCTAGTGCTTTGCTACACTATGTCAGCACATCAAGTGCTTTGTTTAGTCAGCTATAAAAAAGCTCTGGGCTCTGGGTGCTTATGAGTGGGTTACTGGGTACTCCTAAGCAGCCTAGCAAGGAGAACCTGGTTCAAATGCTCTGTTCTAAACCTGCTGCCTTTGCTGTAGGAATCACCAGTGCCTGAGGACAAAAATCGTCGTTTCATCCTCTCCTATTTCCTCTCTGATGACACGATCAGCATCTATGAACCCCCAGTCAAAAACTCTGGCATCCCTGGAGGCAAATACCTAAAAAGGACCAAAGTTACCAAGCCAGGGTCTATTCCAGAGAATCCCATATACTATGAGCCCTCTGACTTCACCATCGGTTCTACAATTGAAGGTAAAATCCAAAAATTTATAACACTCTGCTCTGATATGTCATTTATTGCATGGGCAGTGCACATCCCTTCCCTCTCTTGAGAAATGTCCTGCTTCTGGGTCTCATCACTTCTGAGTTTCCAGATCAGCAGCTGGTGTACATTGATAGAACATTGTTACTGTCAATGTTTAAACTTTTCAATCAGTGAAATTATTCTTACTTCAAGAAGTGAAACAAGTAGCAGAGCTGGCTCAAAACTGAGCCCAGCCACAGGAGAGGAATCCTGCTCCCTCCTGGGTGAAGAAATTACTTTAATCCATGCTGAAACACAGGTCACACTAATTCTTTAATGCTTCTTCCCCAGTGTTTGGCCACAGGTTTGTGATCATTGATGCTGATGAATATGTGCTGAATTATTTGGAGAGACATGCAGAGAGTTTCCCTGCAGCAACAGTGCAATCCATAAGGGATCATTTCCTCCCACGGAAGGTGGTGGTGGAGACTACCAGCAGGTAGCTACAAAGAATGGGGTGGTGGGGCTAAATAAGACTCAGAGTTGACAGCTAAGGGCATTTTCAGCAGCCTCTCTGGGCTCCAGCCTCCTGCTCTGCTGGTGGTTCAGCTCCAAGAGGCTGTTTGGGCACATCAGAGGGTGTGAAGTGTGTACAGTAAAATGTTGTGGCTGCTGCTGTTCCCAAAACCTCCTGAGACAGCTCTGGCTCAGCAGCAGAGACAGAGAAGTGGTGACAGCACCGAGCCTGAGTTCAAGAAGTTCAAGACTTCCAGCCAAAATCATAGAATCACAAAATGGCTTGGGTTGGAAGGAGTTTAAAGATGAGCTCAGTCCAACCCCTGTCATGGGCAGGGACACCTTCTGCTATCCCAGGTTGCTCCAAGCCCTGTCCAACCTGATCTTAAACACTTCCAGAGATGGGGGACACATCTTTTCCCAAAAGGCATCAGTTCACTGTAACGGATGTGGCCAACTTGAGCTGCTTGATGGTTGCAGGCTCTGCAGGTGGTGGGGGGAGTCTTTTTTTTGGGCATTTATTCTTTCTTTGCTTATCAGCCCATCAGAGCCTAGACCAGATAGGTCTAGCCTAGACTAGATATCCTCCTTTTTGCTGTCTGGGCCCAGTTTGTGTGACCCAGTAACAACCCTGTCACCTCAGAACATGGTTTGGAGGCAGTTATATCATGGCTGTGTTTGAAACTCAAGTTTCCCAGTTTCTGACACTGTGGAGCACACAGGGAAATGCTCCTTTTTCACTCAAGTGTCACAGCAAGGCTGCCAAAATGAGTTTTTATATGAAATCCTGTTATTCCTTTCTTCTACAGTGGCATCCCCAAGAAGGACCTGGATGATTTAATTGTGGAGGTCCAGAAAGAACTGAAGCTCCGACAGCCCTTCAATACCAGGCAGTTTCATGAGACATTTCATCATTTTGACAAGGAGGGCTCTGGCTTCCTGGATAAAACAAGATTTTTAAATATTTGTGACAGGTTCAACATCCCATCCAGCACCATTCTACTTAAAAAGGTCAGATGGAAGGGGTGCTGTCCATGTGGAATTCCCCTCCTATGGCTCTTGCAAAAGATCTCTTCTAAAAACCAACCCTAACCAGCTACTCTAGCCCTCAAAGGGGAACAAAATCAAGAAAAGGGCAAGAGAAGAGAGTCCCAGTTTAGAAAAACTGAGCTGTTGGGCTGAGCCTGTGTCTCAGAGGAGATAATAATTGCTGTCCTCCAAGGAAAGGGTAAAAATGTGATCCAGGATGCTCCCCACGTTTGGCTGCACCTTAATGTGTGAAAATTCCTGCTGGTTCAGATCTTGGATGGGTAGAAGAGGTTGTGTATTGTGATAGAGATCAGGAATCATGACAGGATCAGGGATAGGCTCCTGCAGAGCTTGGACTGCCTGTGATGGCTTAAGCACAGCTGGATTGAGTAGAGGTGACACTGAGGTGTTCAAGGAATGTGCCTTAGGAAAGCTTAGAGACATTCTGATTTACCAGCAGCTGAAATGAAGGTCTAAGAACCAAGTTGGATTATTATTATTATTATTATTATTATTATTATTATTATTGTTATTGTTATTGTTATTGTTATTGTTGTTATTATTATTATTATTTTAGAATCATAATGCCCTGGTTAATACTTCCTGGGCACTGTGAACAACAAACAGCTCATGGAGATCACAGCCTCCATGTGCAAAGCAGAAAATGTGAGGAAAACTGAGGGAAAAATTCCTGCAGTGAGGATGGAGGAGGATCCTTTCAGGAACATGACTGGCAAGGATGTTTCCTCAGCATCATGGGATAGGAGTAGATTAGTGGCCAATAAAGGGGGACTCAGACTTTAGAGAAATCTAAAAATCAGAGGGAGTTATTTCCCCTGTTAAAATAAAAACTTTTCTAAAGCAGCCAACTGTGAGCATCACAGCCATGGTTGGGAAGGTGCATGGGCAGGGGATTTGTGTCTCTGAATGTGGGATGAATAAAGGCCCTGACAAGCACCCAGGGCTTTGCTGTGCCAGAGTTCATCAGAGCTCACTGCCCTGAGGAATTTACAGTGAGGTGACAATCCCTGCTCCACTGCTCTCCCTGCTTTGAGAGTGGGAGAGAAGTAACATTCCTAAATTTATGTGGAGAACTTGTGACAACTGAAGCTGAACTCCCACGTTTGAGCCCCAGTCTAGGATGTATGCACTAAAAACATCCATCTCCTCTCCTGAAATCTTAATCCCAGTGTTCCCAGAGCCCTGGGAAGCATGGCAGGGCTATAAATTAAACATATGGCAGAGAGTTCACTGCCTGGAGAGGAGCACAGCTGTCAGTCACTGAAGCAAACCCCAGAGAATCTGTCTCCAGGCGACAAGGGGAAGAGGAAGCCTTTCAAGGAATTGTGATATTAGACCTTTTCCATCTCGCTGGGTGTCAGAAGGAGATTAGTTATGCAATTAAAGAAACAAAAGCCTTCTTTCTTCCCCTGAAGCACACAAAGGCTGTGGCTCTGTAACACAATGCAGGGTCAGGCATGGACACCAGAACTGGCTCATTAGTGGGGCTGTCCCCGAGCTCAATTATCTGTGTCTCTCCTTTATGCCATGTGCACACACCAAAGTGACACCAGGGAACAGTGACTGTTCATACACACTGCCCCCACTCCAATTTTGGCAGGGATTTCTGCAAGATTTCCTGTGGCCCATCTCAGTCTGTGGCCACGCTTTGTATTTTGTGGCTCTGTTGCCACTCTGGTGAGGCCCAGAAGAAAATCAGTATTAAACACTTTAACTCTTCTCCTTGCATAGATTAGTGTCATCTATAAGCATTCAAGGTTGGACTTGAACCTTTAGACCATCAAGTCCAACCTTTAGATCATCGAGTTCCATCCTTAAATGGTCGAACTTGATGATCTAAAGGTCAGACTTGATGATCCTGTAGGTCTTTTCAATCCTTAATGGTTCTATGATTCCAAGTTTACCTGTGAGTCAGGACCACCAGGATGGGGAAATCCAACTGGGGGAATAACATCTGCTGTATCACACAAAGAGAACTCTGGCCACTTTCCCCTAAAAACAACCCAAATTTTGCTGCTTTTTCCAGCTCTTTATGGTGTTTGCTGTGTTTTTTGTCCCCACAGCTGATTGACTACTGTTCCTGTGATGACGACAAGGTAAACTACCGTGACTTCCTTCTAGCCTTCCCCAGTAATCTCTTCCCAGAAGCTGAAGGACAGGACCAGCAAAGAAATTTTCTGCTGCCTTGAAGACATTGTACTTCAAAAAGGATGTTCTGGGTTTCGCCCTTGTTTCACTCTCCCTCCCCTTTTCACAGACACAGCTGTGATTTTTTTTTTCCTTCCTAACCCCTTCCTGCCCTTTTAGCCACCCCCAAACTCAACCTCACAACTTCTGGATGTTGAAATGAAACTTAGAGGAGAAAAAAACCAATCTGAGAACCAAAGTCAGGTTCTTCTGCTTTCTCAACCTTTTAGTGCAGTACTTTAGAGAGCTAAAGCTCTCTGGAACCTGGAATGAAAATCACTCCAGGTTTCTCTCAGATGGGCCTTTCACCTTCAAGTAGTGAAGACTGCCAGTTTGTTACTAAAATGGCAATAAAACTGTATTTGCTATAGAAGTGTTAAAAAGTCTGTTTTAAATAGATTGGCTGGAATAGCTAAGGATTAAAATTAGGGGAAACCCACAAATTGTGATTCTGGTTCTACTCAAGACAGGGTGATGGTGGTGAGTTTGGTTATCCGGACACAAATCTGCTGACAGCAGCTCTGCATTTTGAACAAGAAGTTGGGAGAGGGGTTTTAGGACTGAGATCCCATCTAAACCCACCTTTTCCACCTGTCAGGTGTCCAAGGAAAGGAGAACACGGGCAGCTGGCACAGCAATAGAGCTCTGACACTCGTGCTCCTCTTAGAGTCACATTGCTCATCTCCCCGTGAAGGTGACGTGGCAGGAGCCTTCTCACCCCAAGTGACACCTGCCAGGTGTTGCCATGGAGCACACAGAAAAGGCAGCTGTCACACACACACAGAGAACAAAGCTCTTGGAAGAAAATGCTGCTTTAAAGCAGCTTTTGCACCGTGGATTCCCACTTCCCCTCAGACAGCTGAGAGTCTCCACATGGCAGCTCCCTCCTGTTTCCCCTTGTTTGGAAAGGTCACTGCTCTTCTCTTCTGGGCCTGTTTTGTGCTGCTGCTCACCCCGACCAAGGATCATTCCAGGGATCTCTGGTCCCCCTCGGATTTCAAGAGACCAAAAACTTACAGATGATATTGAGCTGTAGAAAGTCAGAAACTCTTTTCTGCACAGGCTATGAAACCGTAACCTAACCCTCAGCCAAGTGATGTCGTGTGCCTGGGGCCAGCTGCACCAAATATACAATATAGCTCACAAAAGTATGTGCCTAAACCACATCAGATAAATCATCTCCTACAAATACCCTTATCCTCCACTCCCTCTGATGAAAACTGCCACGAATAATGAACTCTGGAGCAGCTGCCCATGCTGTGGACATGGGAAATGTGGGAAGATGAATCCCAGCTGCAAGGGCTTGGGGTGACAGGGTAAGGGGGAATGGCTTTAAACTGAAAGAAAGTAGATTTAGATTGAATATTGGGAAAAAAAATTCTCCCCTGTGAGGGTGGGGAGGCCCTGGCACAGCTTGCTCAGAGAAGCTGTGGCTGCCCCTGGATCCCTGGAAGTGTCCAAGGCCAGGCTGGATGGGGCTTGGAGCAACCTGGGGTAGTGGAAGATGTCCCTGCCACATGCTTGGCAATAATAAAGCATCAGTGGAAACAGCACTGGAAGAATCTATGCCTTTTGTTTATTTATTTATTTGAGAAAAATACTTCTGCTGAGTTTATCACAAAAGTCATTGAACAACAAACAACAACAAACAAAATCCGTACAAAAACTGAAGTGACAGGAAGAATGAAACAAATGGGATAAAATACCAGAGACTGTTAATTCCCCCCACCCCCTCCAAAATCAGGAAATTTGCACTAAAGCATAAATATGGAAGAACAGAATTTTTCCTCGAGTTCCTTTGTTGATCAGTTGAGTTCAACATTTCCGAGTAAAAACTACACATCTCTGTCTGGCTTCTCCAACAGCCGTTCTTCCCAGAAAAACCCCACACACAGCTCCAAGGAGGAGGAACATTGCTGGGCATAAAACCTACTAAACCACCCTTCCATCCCCCATGAAGTTTCTCAGAAGGCTGTAAATCAAACCCCATCATCTCCATCCACTGTTGACACAATCTGGGGTCCCTGGACCAAGAGCCTGAGGCTGCTGTGAACCCCCAGGCACCGCAGCAAAGACAGGGCGGCTCCAAGCTCCCAGAGTCACTTGGAGGCAAGGAAGAGACATCCCAGAGTGGCCACTCTTCCCAGAAATACCTTTTAAAACACTGAGTTGAAGGTAAGGGGACCTACAGAGGAACTGGAACTTGGCTACTACTAACCCAAAGATCATGAGTAAGAAGAAAGAATCCTAAACAACAACAACAACAAGACAAAACACGACTGTAATGCCCCATAATGTAAGAGTCACTCAAAAACTGTATGTGAAATGCTACATCTGTTCTTCCTCCACCCCCTTCTCTTCCCAAGCTCCTTCTCCAACTACCTAAGACGAGAAGAGAGAACTAGTGCTGGTATTTCACAGCTCTTCTAGGCTAGGACAGGAAAACACTACACCCCAAAAACCACAGGCTGCTCAACTCCTGACCACCTTAGGCTGGATAATGGACACAGACTACTAAAGCAGCCCCAAGTCCACAGGAAGGGTGCAAGCAATCATATCCCACTGGAACTTTTGGATAATCTCCATCACCTTCTGCACTGTGGTGGACAAGAGCTCCTGCTCAGAGCTGGATCTTGGCGTTGGATTAAAGGCTAGACTTTGACAAGTTTGGAGACATTTTCCAACCTCAATCATGTTTTCTGCAGATAACACAGGGCTTCACAAGATGGGGCATGAGAAGGGCATCCACTAAAGGGAAGTGAGCTCGTGGAATTTCATAGGCAGAGCAGCCAAGGACAGACTGACCACTAAGGGCTTGCAATGAAAATGCTCCAAGAAAAAGCTCTTTGGGCTGAAAGGAAGGCTGGATCTGCTGAGGAATGACACGGATACAGGAGCAGTTACTGTGGCTTGCAGCCCAGGGATTGTGCTTGCACTACAACACAGAGATAGGAGCAGCCCATGGCAGCCCCTCCAAGGGAGAGGGGATTGCAGTGGATATTGCCTCACAAGAAAGGCTCAGCTCAAAAAAAAATCCCCACCTGCCAGGTTTGAGTCTAACAGAAAAATGGGGATTTCTAAATACAGAGTGAGGGCTAAAAAAAAAAAAAAAAGCCCCATCATCTATAGGTTTAAAAAACCAAAATCATAAAAAGAACACATGGAAATGCTTCAAAAACAAATGTCCCTTTTCCAGGTAGCTCTACCAAAAAGAAAACAAAAACCACTTAAATGTAGCATATGTTGCACATACGTAGTAACAAAAGAGGGTGTTCAGCTACTGGCATAGTGCACAGAGAGGCTACAACATAAGGCACTTGTGATACAAAGCATCACCAGCTACTGTAGGAAGAGAGAGGATTGTGCAAGTGGAAAAGCTGCCTGAAGCCAAGCAGGCAGGAGGAGGAATCATGCAGCAGACATGTTTTTGGGGACCTCTATGTGTCACCTGCTAAAAGAGTCAGCAGCTCGGCTGCTGTGAGGCACCAGCGCTGCGGAAAGGCCTGGCCAAGGCTCTGGGGAGGTGCCAGGCAGCAGCCACTCCTGGAGGGCACTGGCAGTGGATGGCAGGGGATGGGAAGAGGCAGGAGAAAGGAAAAACCTCTCACACCAGACCTTTTCCATGTCCTCCCCAACATAAAGCTCTTTTCACGCTGCACTGCGGGTCCTGTTGCTGCCTCTGAGCCAAAAAAGTGTCTTACCCTCCCAGCAAGGCTACAAGGAGCAATGGCAAGGGACCACCAAGGGCTC
Organism: Prinia subflava; assembly: GCF_021018805.1. Taxonomy (NCBI): domain Eukaryota; kingdom Metazoa; phylum Chordata; class Aves; order Passeriformes; family Cisticolidae; genus Prinia; species Prinia subflava. The sequence continues at coordinate 3,421,108 of NC_086248.1, read as the reverse complement.
TGCTCCAGCCTCCTTCCCCGGCTCCCCTGAAAACGGGGAAAGCCCTCTCCTGCCAGTATCTCACCTGACACTCAAATGTTGGAGGGATTGAGGAACAAGCGGAATTTGACCAAATGTTCTCATGTCCCTGCATGTTTTCTCCCTCCAGTGCCTCCTCAACAAGGAGAGGAGGAGGAAAGGACAAAAGACAACCAGATAAATGGGAAAAAACCCAACTCAACTCAAAGAGGGGCAGAAAATCAACTGTCACCCGTTCCTCAAAACACGAGTGGCGCGAGGGACAACAGCACCAGCCTCCAGCTGGAATTGCACTCAGAGAGATCCGGAGTTCAGATGTCCCCAAGGGCTGAGCCAGGGACACACCAAGGATCAGTCCTGCACTGCACAAGAAGAGCATCCCAGCTGTGTGTCCCTGTCCTCACCCAGCCAAGGGGACACACCACGAGTCCCCTGCTCCTGCCGTGGTGAAGCAGAACTAAAGCTACGGCCGACTTCGCTGCACAAGAGGCACCAACAGCAAAGCCCAGCTCAGGAACTGCCCCAGGGGAAAGTGTGGGGACAGAGGTGCCACTACTGCTCACCTGCCAAATCTGGTCTGCCATGGCACCCTAAAAAGAAGCCCAGTGAGATGGCACTGACCCATGAAACCCCAAGCAGGTGCTGCTCCCCAGCAGAGTCAGCGAGGGATCAAGCTGGTGGGACGTGGCTTTCCACAAAATCTCCTGCCAGCACGTGGAGGTGGCAGCGGGCAGGAGCAAGAAGGGAAAGTGGTCTGCAGCAACAGATGGCCTCTGAGGTAGATTCGAGACAATTCCATCTGCCAACAGCTACGTGTCACAAGCCAGGCTTGTTCCTAAAATGCAAGCTGCTCCTTGCAGCCCTGGCCTCCTTCCCCTTCCTTCCCTGTTGTCTCATTCACAGCTCAGAAAGGGATGAAGGGGCTAGGATTTTTGGAAGAAACCCTGGATTTGATAGCACCTTGGGTGGATACAAGCACTGTATCCTTTGGAAACAAAGAGTGAAGCTGGTGGCTGCCAATGGCTGGACTGGTACGGTAGGGACAAGGAAGGCTGAGGTGACAGCATGAGGGGCATAATCCCACTGATGCAAAAACCCTTTGCAACAAACAGTTCATCACCTGGAGATAGTGATGGGCAACCAAAACACCAGGTCCACGAGGCACAGACAAGCTGGCAAAGAGCCTGGGCTGACAGGAGCCAGGCCAGCGCTCAGAGCGGGGCAGGCCCCAAGGATTCACGTGGAACTGAGGATGCTGCTGCCCCATAACAAAACTCTGAGAGCTGCAGAGCCCTGGGCCCAGCTCTTGGGGCTGGGAGGCCCAGAACAACCACAGGGCAGCCAAAAGAAACCCTGCTGGGGCAAACAAAAGCTAGGAGGTGGACCTTCCATATGAAGAGGGAAGTTCTCTCCCTTCTTTGCTGCCCAGCTCTGGAAAATCCTCAAAAGCAGGGTTCAGAAAACCCCAGTTAACCAGAGGTCCACCAGGAGACAAGACAGGGTTGAGCTTCCTCCATCACACCCTGGTCTCTCTTTGCAGCATCACCATCCTGCTGAGTGCTGGCCAGATGTGGCCCATCCCACCTGAGAGCACCCCTGAGCCTCAGATCTCCCAGCCCCAGCACATTCCCCCAGGAATCTGATCCCATAACACACATCTGGTGCCTTCAAGCTGTCGTGGCCCTGTCCCAGGGGCTCAGGGAAGCACCATGAAGAGAGGGGAGGAACATGCTGTAGGAGAAAAAAGGATTGTTTGGAACCATCTATGATACATTTGTAACCATTAACCAAAATAACCGAACACAAAAATAGAAAAGAAAAAAAAAAAGGCAAAAAAAATGCACGCTGGTTTACGATCAAACAAAGGAAGGCAAAACCAGGAGGGCTGGAAAAGGTTCCTATGAGGGGGGTGGGAGAACAGGAAAGGGACCTTTTTGGTTTTATTGCAAATGGTTCATGAGAGCAAGAAAGGGAGGGAGGGAGGAGAGCAAGAGACACCTTGGGAAGATGATTCCGAGCCTTTCAAGACGCCGCTCGTGAGGCGCAGGAGGAGGGGCTGCTCAGTCCTGGTATCTCACCCTCCTCCCCAGGAAACAACCCTGGGCTTCTACGGAGACTTGAGCTTCTTGGTGCGAGGTGAGGTTCCGTTCTCTGCTTTCACCACTCCGTTTTCATGGTAACCTGGGGATGGCAACAAAGGGACGTGGAGCTGGTCAGGGGTCTACAGAGGAATCTGAGGGAGCTGGGGATGTTTAACCTGGAGAAAAGGAGGCTCAGGAGGGACCTTGTTGTTCTCCTGACCTCCCTGACAGGAGGGTGCAGCCAGGTGGGGCTCTGCTCCCAGGGAACATGGGACAGGACAAGATGAAATGGCCTCAAGCTGCCACATACGGAGGTTCACGTTGGACATTAGAAGGAACTTCCTCACAGAAAGGGTGATTAAACATTGGAATGGGCTGCTCAGGGACGTTTGGAGTCACCAGCCCTGGAGGTGTCCAAGGAAAAACTGGAAGTGGCACTCAGCACTCTGGTCTGGTTGACACCACGGTGATTGGTCAAAGGTTGGACTCCATCATCTCAGAGGTCTTTTCCACCCTGAACCATTCTGTGATTCCGTGCAGAAAGAAACTTTGTCCCTTGCACAAAGCAAACCCTTTATCCTCTCAGGACTGGCCCACAGACATGGATGGGGAAACCCCCATGACATCAGGACACTGCTGGGGACAGCCTGCACGGGCAGCAGCTGCTGGGGGACGCTGAACCCCAGGACTGACACCCCCACAGTGCCACCCTCCCTGCGCTCACCCGAGTCCCTCTTGAGCGGCTTGCTTTGCTGCTTGGTGCCGGCGGCGGCGGCGGCTCGCTTCCGACTGCTCTGCTCGTGCCAGTACTCCCTCCAGCGCCGCAGCTGGAAGTGGATGAAGCGCCACATCACCGAGGCCTGGAAGAGGCACACCAACAGCAGCACACTCATTCTGCCAGGGGCGGAGAAGAGGCAGGCTGAGAACACAGCAGCGAGGCCACCCCCAGCCCGGCCTTGCCCCCGGAACCGGGGCTGGTGGCCGAGGTCCCCCCATGTGGCAGATCACCTCCAGCCACCATCTCTCCTTTCGGCCACCCCCAAGCCCAGAGCAGCCACCTTCCTTTCCCTCCACACTATAAAGCCCTCAGGTTCTGATTTGTTGATTCTTTCAGCTTTAGGGCAAGAATGGATGAACAGGATCATCTCAACCAGCTCTGCCCAAAACACAACGTGGCACAGTCAAGGAACGATGCCCCAGGATGATCTAAAAGGTGGAAGGGAGGTAAGAAAGACCCTCAAATCCTCAAGTGTGCCAGCAGTCCTTGGCTTCAAAAAGCTTGGGAATGACCATGCCTAGCAAATTGTGAACTGAACCCACAGCTGCTGCAAGGGTGACAAAGGCTCCCAGACCTGACAGACTGCAAGGCATGAGGAGCTCATTCCACCCTCTGCTTCCCACATCAATGGGCAGCAAAACACGGCCAAGCAGAAGGGAAAATGCCTTTTCCTTGTACACATCCATGTAAATGCACTTACAGGTATAACAGGGAAAGCCTACAAGCATTTCTCCAAGATAGGCTTGCACTTTATGAATTCACTTGATGAACACTTATTTCCTGACTTTTCCCCTCTATTTTGGCTCTGTGTAGCCTTTAAACTCCTCCTTGCTTCTTTCACGAACCTTCAGCTCACTAAGATCTTCTCTAAATGGAATCAGGATCAGATCCCCACTGTCTGGATCCCATTTGGATGGAGCTTGGAGCCACCTGGTCTAATGGTGGTATCCATGTCCACAGCAGGGGTTGGAACGAGATGATCCTTAAGGTCCCTTCCAACCCAAACCATTCTGGTATGCCATGATTTCCAAACTCAGCAAAACCCACACTGAGGTAACACAGCCAAGGAAGACACAGGAGACATTCCTACCTGAAGAGAACATTGTTGAAGAGGAAGCTGAAGAAGTTCCCTCTCTCGGGGTCCAGGGCCTGGCTCTCCACGCGCGGCAGCCCGAAGCCGATGACCAGGATGTACAAGGTGAGGGTGAAGAGCCTGGTGACCACGAACACGACGGCCCAGACGTTAAACCTGCAGGAGGGCAAGCAGAGGTGTGGGCAGGAGCAGCCCCAGTGCTGAGCCGGGGGGGGAGAGCAAGTTCCAGGCTCTCCTGGGCTCCAAAGGAGGATGGGTGCCACGGGCAGGTCCCTGCTTACAGCTTCTCGTTGTTCTCATCCGTGAAGTAAACCAGCCGCGCTATGTGGAAGAAGAACTCGGCCAAGTACTGCAGCAGCAAGAGGATCAGCCCCAAGCGGGTTAAGCTGGCAGGGAAGAGGAAGAAAAAAGCATCACTGGGCTGGTCAGCCTTCATCCTTCAGCCTTCAAAACCAGCTAGAACCTCGGCCCTGCTGTCCAGGAGCTGCAGCACCAGCCCAAAGCCAGACTTCTGTGCAGCAGTGGGGGCAGGACTGCAAGAGGGGAAATCCCTGTCTACAAACCATCAACACAGTCCAAAACATTAGCAGAGCTAGGATGTATCCAACACAAACCCCTATGGCTGGCAAAGCTGCTCTGCTTTTTATCAGAGAATGGTTTGGGTGGGAAGGGACTTTTGAGATCATTTCATTCCAACCCCCTGCCCTGGACATCTTCCACTGCCCCAGGTTGCTCCAATGCCCATCCAACCTGGCCTTGAACACTTCTAGGGATGGGAAACCCTCTGGGCAACCTGTGCCAAGTGCCTCACCACCCTCACAGGCAAGAATTTCTTCCCAATATCCAAATCTCTCCTCTTTTAGTTTAAAACCCTCCCCCTTGTCCTATATACCTGGGTAAAAAGACACTCTCCACTGAAACAATCCCATTTATTCCTTCTAAGCCTCTCACCCCACTGAGGATTCCCAGGTGACTTACAGGGCAAAAGGAGCTGCCCAGCCCAATCCCTGGTGTGGGAGGGGATGCTGAGGCAGGGGAGTGACTCACTTGAGCAGGTAGGCGCCGGCGATGTGCAGCAGGTAGAGCGCGATGCAGCGCAGCTGCCGGGGGATCTCCTCCTGGCAGGGGCAGAAAAGCCAAATCAACCTCTCAGCCCTCTCCACCTGCCCTCCCCCAGGGCTCCCTCTCCCAAAACCTCCACCTGGCTCTCACCTTGCGGACTTTTTGGAAGTAGAGCTCGGGCAGGGCGTGCAGCCAGTAAGCCAGCTGGCACAGGTAGAAAAACTTCACCTGGTACCTGAAATGCAGGGAGGAACCACGTGAGCCAGCCTAGACCATGTCAGGATCTCAAGAACCCAAGTGCCAGGGCAGCATTGGGCAATCCCTGCAGTGTTTGGAAGCCATGGGATTTAGGAGAAATCATTTCAGGGCTGATATTATTTGTTGAGCCAAGAGAGCCACACATGGAGTTTATCCAGATGCTTGTGCTGTGGTCTCTGTGCTCTCAGCAAACCTCACTTTTGTAAAAAACCAAGAAGGAAGGGTCACCCCCCACTACATTTCTGCTGTGAAAAATTAACAGCAAAGAGACTTTACAAGGTGATGCAGGAAACAGGCAGGATGAGTAACCAAGCCCACAGAGCCTTCCTCATGAAACCCTCTGGAACACCCTCCCCAGGCTCACAAAGGAGATATCCCATTCCCACTGCAGTATTCTTGCTGCAGGCTGCATGCAGAGGGTGCTGTGCTGTCAGCACCCCACTCCCAGCAGGCAAAAACCATGGAGAGGAAGGAAGTGGCCAGCCCCACAACAAAATGCCCTCACAAGTGCTTACGGCAGATAAACATGCGGGTAGTTTTCCCACAGACTCCGGGGGTTTGAAATGTATCCTTCCTGAAAAAGAGAAGAGAGGCAAGGCTTCAGCAAAACAAAACAGCTTATGAGAAAGTGAGGTGATGGTACAGTGAAACAAGGAACTGGGGGTGACACCCAAATCTCGTCATAGCCTGCAGGAAAAAACACATTCCCTGTGAGGGCCAAGGCTGAGTTCTGCATCTGTGAGTCTCTAGCACCCCTCTAAAATTTCACCAGGCCCCTTGTTTGGGGGCTGAAGGCTGCTTGCTCAATTGCACCCAGAGTCCCAGGTTCAGGAGAGGATATTTTGGGGTTTAGAATGCTCTGGAGGTGTAGGAGTGAGATTCCTGTGGCATGGCTCAGGCAGCCATGTGCACGGTCCAGAGGTTTCTTCCCCACTGCCATTTCCAACCCCAGCAGCACTTAAGCAACAAGAAGTGCTTCTGCAGAGAAAGGGGAACAGAAAACACCAACAAAAGTAACTGGATATGAACTGGATAGTTTCATTTTCCACCTCTTGCCTTACAGGATGGGACTCCCTTCTCACTCCTGCACATGGATGCTGCCCTGGGCTTTGCAAGGACATGCTGGCATGGGAAATTCTTCCTGCCCAGTCACCATCATCCATTCCCTGTCTGCCCCAAGACCTTTCTTTTCAGCTGGGGAAGGCCAGGGAAGCACAATGGTGCTCTGGACATGCTGGGTGTCTGGGGAGCACATCCCAGCAGTGTGGGCTGTACAGCAGGCTCCAGCCCCACAGCTGCTGAGGGATGGGTCTGGCACCAGGCAAGGGGAGCCCAAAACCAGCAGCATCAACTGTTTTGCCAAAGTTTTCTTCCTCAGAGCCCTATGGGGCAGAGGCAGTGCCAGCAGATCTCTAGAAATGCTGGCCTTGAAGGGAAAAGTCATTCTCTAAGAAGGGCTGGCCTCCGAGCAGTGGGGAAGGGATCCATCCCCAGAGCATCTGGAGACCACAGCTGGACCCCAATGGCTGCAGGCAGCAAAGCATCATCACTTCACACTGCCAAAACAGTCAGATCTGTCTCACACCACCTGTTCTTGCCTCCCCCTCCCTTCCCAAAATGACAGCTTTCCCTCTGAATTCTTTGGGTTGACACATCCCCAAGGAACAGTGTGGTTTTTCTGTTTTCAAAGATTCCCTCATCATCAGTGTGGCAAGGAAGGACCCCAAAATTCTGCCTGTTAGCCCCATGGCCATGCAAAAGGCACCCCAAAACTTCAAGGCGCTGAATGTACATAAGAAGGTAAATAAGAAGCTGAGAAAGGCATCAGGTCCTGGAGCAGCAGATGGAGATGATGGGGACAGGCAGGATTTTTGGGGCCTGAGTCCAAAAATATTTCAGAGTCCATTTACCTTTGCCTTATACAATACAGGAGAAGAATTTCCCAAAACTGCCCTCACACAGTGGCTGGAAAGATCAACCACAGCTGAAACCCAAACTGACTGAAATGTGCCTGTTTTGGCCCAGAAGCTGGCCGGGGACTCTGCTGCCAGTGAGGTTTTGTGCTCCAGAGCCCACAGTTCCCCCTGGAAACCCAAATGCCAGCCAGGCCTGGGCCTTACCGTCACCACGACGTACAAGCACCAGATGACAGAGGTGAGGTGGAAGGCAACCAGCTGCCCTGACTCATTGAACTTGCTGTGTTTGACCTTGGAGAGATGCAGACGCCTGTTGATTTTCTGGGAAGGAGCAGAGACAGACAAACAACAAGAAAATGTGAGCCACAATCAACTCTCTCTCTCTCTTCTCTTCCTCATCCCAAGCAGCTTCCAGAGATGAAGGCTCACTCATCATCACCTCAGCCCCCAGACCACCCCCAGAATAGCACTGAGCTGCAGCAGGACCACAGCCCCCGTGGGATTTGAGGTGTTTGGAGGACACAGGACAGGGAAAGGCACTCACGTCCAGGATGTATTCCTGCACCACGGCGTGCAGGACGATGGCGATGAAGATGTAGAAGAGGATGGTGACCAGATCCTTCAGCCCATAGTGATACTGGACCAGCTCCCCATCTGCAAAGAGACCAAAGCATGGGTCAGACCCCCGTGGCCCAAAGGATTTCCAGGTAAGGGCTTGGATGGGGACACCAGAGAGGTCATGACTATGCCAGTGGTAGGGAAAAAGAGCTCCCTGCAGGTTTAGCTCATGGCAGAGGTGGGTGGTTTCCCCTCTAATAGGTACACACCTCAAGGGAGGGGACATTGGGGACACCAAAAGCTTCCCCCTGCTGGGGACAGCTTGCCTGTGGAGATGGAAATTTGTCACCTGGAGGGATGAAGACATGGGAGGCTGAAGCAGGTGACAGGATCAGGGATGCCCCACTGGGACCATCAGGGCTTGGGATAGGATTTCCACCCCCTCAGTTATGATTTAACACTTCCTTATGATCTCCCACTCCTCCCTGAAAACTGCTGGAGCGGGATTCAGCTGCCTAAATGCAGATGCCTTCTGCTATTCAGAGATCTGAGGCAGCAGCACAGGGCTGGTGGATGAGAAATAGGATCCCTGGGAGGCTGTGCTCTTCTGGAGCAACAGGAGATGCAACAGCACCCAAAATACCCCAGACATCTGCATTTAGGTGACTATTTGCAGCCCTGAAGCTTATGGGAAAAGGCAGAGCTGGGAGGGCTGCAGGAAGTATCATCACACAGAGCTCAGCCCACCCCACCCCTGCTGCTGCTCTCCCTCACCCTGATCCAGTCTGTCCTCTCCTGATACCAGAGCTGGGAAGAGACCGCTCTGTCACCAGCCCTGCTTACCCTAAACAAAGCTTCATTCCAGATTTCTAAGATTTGAATGGGATTTATGAACACATCCTGTCCTGAGGAGCCACTGGTGCTGTGCAGAGCCAGAGGTAAAAATGGTGCCTGAATCCCAGAGCAAGGTAAAAGACAGAATTGCAAGGTCAAAGAAAATAATATCATGTGCATGTGCTCTGCCTCCTCTCTCCAGGGCACGTCAGAAGCTCTAGCATGAGCTGTGGGGGATGTGGGAAAGCCTTGGAAAAATCTAGATTGCCCCCAAGATGCTGCTGCACCAAGCTCATATCCTATATTGACACCCCAATACCTGGTCCTGGGGAGGTGTTCCTGTGTCCCCTGGGACTTCTCGTATCAGGAACAAATAAATCCCTTAAAAACCAGCAGCGGAAGTTGTCTGGACTGTGCCACAGGGGAGAAGGGACCACAATTTAATCTGGATGATTCCTTCAGCCATAACCAAAGCCTTTAAGGGCAGAGCTTTTATCTTCCGCATGTCTGCCTCATTGTAGCTCCACTAATCCCAGCACCCTGCTCTTTCTTTGGATGATTACTCAAACACTCCCAATTAACTGCAGTTTTCTGCCACCAGGCCAGGCTTTGTGCCCCGGGCATTTGGCTCATCCTGAGCCCAGGCCTTTACCCAAACCACCTCCTGCTGTCTCCATGCCAGTGCCCATATGCCTGCCAGATCCAGAGGGGCTCTGAGCCAGGGAGGCAGCAACCAGCAGCCAAAACAGGACCAGGGGCTGAGCCTCCTGCCTGGGAGCTGAGACACGTCCCCTGGTCCATTTGGTTCCGAGCTGCAGCGGCTCAGAGCCTCCTGGAATTGACTCCCTGTGAATCAGAAGCTGCCTGGAGCAGGGGTGATGTGCACCACGTGCATCTCCACACCCTCCTCTCCAGGTGCAATCCCCAAAAATCAGCAGGACAGGGATGACATGCACAGCCCAGGGTGCTTGGCAAAGAGGTAAATCCCTCCTGCACCTCAGGAGGACCAGAAGCTGCTCCAGGCAGGCAATCACAGATGGATTCGGCCTGACCAGGCTTGGAGCAGCATCCTCACCCTGCAGGGAGCAGAGTGGCCTGGCCATGGCAGAAAGACAGAAGAAGCCCCCAGACTCCCTGGAAAGCATTTCCTCCCAACCCTGGCAGCATGAGGGCTGGCAGACATGATCAGACTGCTCTGAGCCACTCAAACTTTGCTTTTCCCAGAATATCTTATTTTTAACATCTCTGCCAAACTGCATTTACTGCCAGACAAGACCCTGAGTAGCTGATCAGTAGAAGGTGAGCCAAGCCAGCTGGAAATGAGGATTTGGGGCAGACCAGACTCAACATTCCCTCGGGATTTGTGGAGCAGAGGCATCTCTCACCTGCTGTAGGCACACTAACATTATACTGAGGTAAGATGAACAGGAAGGCAGTCTTGGCTGTCACCTGTCAAAGACACAGAGGGGAGAAGAAGCAAATCAGTTGTTAAATCCATTCCTCTTGACCATTTTTTTTCCTATCATAATGGGAAAGGCAAATCACCCAGGGAGATGTGTCGGCATCAGCTTCACTTGCAGAAACATTGAAACTCACACTGGTCACCCACAAGATCCCAGATGCATATGCAGAAAGGGAAAAAAAACCTGGGATGAGACATCAGGGCATTCAAAACACAAGGCTGTGCTGCTCACTCTTCATTTATTGAATCATAAAATTGAATCATGGATTATCCTGAGTCGGAAGGGACCAACAAGATCATTGAAATCCCACTCCTGTCCCTGCAGAGGACACCCCAAGAATCCCATCCAGTGCCTGAGAGCATTGTCAAAACCCTTCCTGAGCTCTGTGAGGCTTGGGGCTGTGACCATTCCCAGGGGAGCCTGTTCAGTGCCCAACAACCCTCTGGGGAAAGAACCTTTTCCTAACATTCAACCTAAACCTTCCCTGGCACAGCTCCAGCCCTTCCCTCTGGTCCTGTCATTGATCACCAGAGAGGTGGCCATTGACTAAATTGCTTGTAATTCAAAGGAATGATCCTCCCCAGCAGCAAAGTAGGAGGCTTTGTGGGGATGGGACAGAGCATCCACCCCACAAGACACCCCAAAACTGCACCTCTGAAACCAAAGCAACCTCAAGCTGGGGCTACAGCAAATCCCAGTGCACAGGCATCCAACACCAAGCATGCCTTCATCCCATCCAGCCCCACACTGGCAGCAGGTCACCAGATTTTCCCTTTCCAGTGGCTCCCAGCCAACCCTCCAATGCCTCACAAGCACCCACCCTCAAACACAACCATTCCCAAAAACTCCTGTGCCCGTCAAACACCGATGGAGGTGAGCTGCATTCCACACAGACACAGCTGCCACTGCTTCAGAGCTGCAGGCTATTAAAATCCCAGCTGGAAATTGCTCCACAGCTTGTGGGGGAGACAGGGGGACTTTGCCAAGTGCTCCCATCCTGCCACCACCGGCATTGAGCAACCGCTGCAGGCTGCCCCGGCTTGGGGACAGCAAACTCCATGGCGTGTTTTTGTGATGTTTGGGGATTTTATTGTTTTTTCCACTTAAAAAAGAAAAAAGGAATTCTCACATGTTGTGCTGTTTGTGGAGGAGTAGATGCAGGAGACAGAGACCATGGGCAGAGTTCGGGGTGGGAATGGAAAAAGTGCATTGCCTGGCCTCAGGCTGGCTGAGGGAGACACTTCTGGCTCCTACAGACCCTGCTGGCTGGGAAAGCCAAGTTGCTTCATCCCAGAGCTGTACAGCACACCCAGGACCTGAGCTTACATCCAAACCTTGCCACAGGTTGGCACAGGGCATGAAACAAGGGAATGGAGCCAGCGGTGGCTGTGGTGCTGCAGGGATGGGCGGCCGTGCCATGGACGTGCTAACAGCAGCAGGCACTGATGGATTTACAGCTCCCCGAGCACCTGGCTGCCATCCACTGCTGTAAACAGCTGAGAACAAGACATCATCTCCAGGTGAAGCCTCCTAACCTGCTGGAGAGGAAACAAGCCAGAGCTGTGAGTCCAGGAAAATGACCCCAGAGTATCTCCAGAGTGGGAAGCAATGCCAGGACAGAGCTCAGCCCCAAGTTTCCAAGGATTCTCCTCATCTTCTTTCCTTGGTAGAAAGGGTTCTCCATCCACTCCAGCATTAAGCAATGCTTTGTCCCATCTCCACACCTGCCTTAGCTTCCTGGGGGCTGGAGAACCACCAACAGCTTTGGAGCCACGCCAGCACTCCTCCACCTTTCCTTACAGAGGGGTAGCAGGTTGTTTCCTAAAGTCTCAGTGAAATATTTTAACAACCAAAGACAAATGTAATCTCTTAGAAGCAGGCATCTGCAAGGCAAAAATCACGTTTCCTTGGCTTGGGAAATAGGGATGAGCATCAGGGATGGCAAAACTCTTCAGAGCCTGCCTTGAACATTTCACAGGCATCCAGGGAAAGCAGAAGTTTGGAGTGGGAAGAGCAATGTGAGGATTATTCAGAGGCACAAGACTCGCTGTCATGTTTGCTCTGAAACAAGATGCTGCTATGGGAAAAGAAGTGCTGAGCACGCTTCTGCCCTGCAGGGCAGCAAGTAGAGCCAGAGCTGCCACTCAACTGCTACTGGCAGGGGCAGAATTCATGGAATCAGAGAATAATTTAGGTTGGAAAAGCCCTCTAAGATCATGGAATCCAACTGCTCCCCCAGCACTGCCAAGCCCACCACAAAACCATGTCCACAGGTGCCACATCTACACAAGTTTTGAACAATTCCAATTTTGAACAATGGTGACTCCACGACTTCCAGCCTCTTCCAATCCCTGACTGCCTTTTCAGCAAAGAAACTTTTCCTCCTATCCAACCTAATCCTTCCTGGCACAACTTTTTAGAGGATGAGAGAGGGATTTGTCTCCATGGGACACACAGAGCAAGGACCACGTAGCCAACGCTGTAGATTTGTTTCTCATCCACTCCCTGACCTGCATTAAGGGCACCTCTACACAGAGGGAGATGTTCCTCACTCATTCCAGCCTCATCCTGCCTTACACGAGGGATGTGGCACTTGGGGACATGGGTTGGTGGTGGCCTTGGCAGTGCAGGGGAAACGATTGGACTCAATGACCTTAGGGAGTTTTCCCTACATTAATGATTTTATGACTCTGTCTGCCTGCCTGAACCAGGTAAATTTGGGAAACATTGTCCTGGGAGCTCCCTACAGCCATGAAGAAGAAACCACATCTTCAGCAGTGAGTGGCTTTCTGCTGGCTAAAGCCCCTAACTCAAGGACCAAAGTGCAGATGGATGGTGAAGAGGTAAAACTCAACATGTCCACCAAGACTAGAGTTTCCTGAGATGCCTGAATCAGCCAGGACAGGGATGAGGCTGTTTCTCATGGCCAGAAATCAAATTAGCACATCCACCTTGCAGCCCTGGGTGGCAGAGCAATACATAAAGCCAAGCAATCCCAGCACTACCACACATTTACTGCCTACCATCAGGCATTTACTCCCTGATAATGTGGTGATTGGAAAAATCCACACACCCCCTAGCCTGGAGAATGCTGCCTAAGACAGAGCAGCAAAGCTCTCCCCATCGTTTTTTAGAGGATGGTTTGGGTTGGAAGAGACTTTAAAGTTCATGTTCCAACCCCCTGCCATGGGGAGGGAGGCCTTTCATAGACCAGGCTGCTCAGAGCCCCATCCTGCAATTTGGAAGATGGTGTTTTTACCCCTGCCATGAAATACTCCACATCAAAATCCCAACTCCACTTGTGCAGATGTGCAAGTGGCTTTTAAAAAGGTGTCTAAGCACACACACCCAGGCAGTTTAGCACCTCTCCCAGAAAATACCCACTGCAACTCTCAAACACTGACATTTTCAGGAATGAGGGACAATTTTTGAGCATCCTTCCTCAGGACACTCCAAGAAACTCCTGGAGCAGCTTGCCCAGATTGGTTGTGGGTTCCTCATCCCTGAAAGTGTTCAAGGCCAGGCTGGACAGGGCTCTGAGCAATCTGGGACAGATTGCTCAGAGCTCAGAAGTTGTCCCTGCCCATGGCAGAGAGTTGGAATGAAATGAGTTTAAAGGTCCCTTCCAACTCGAACAATTCCAGGATTCTGTGAAACACCTTTACCTTTTCCAAAGCCTCATCCCAGTGGGATTTATCCTCACCCCATGCCACCATCCCCACGGTCCTGCTTGAGTTAAACCACTCTGGAGGAAGGAAGCAGCTCCAAACCTCTGGCGGGGGAGGCTGGGGGAGTTTACTGCAGTCAGAGCCGGGAAATATTTCCAGGGCTTGAAAAACAACTCAAACTAATTACGAATAAAATGCTGTCCAAAGGCTTTTCTCACAACTTTGGGTTTCTTTTCCTCCCCCTAGCCAGAGCTTTTTGAAAGACAAACTTGCTGATCCACAGCATGGATTGACACAGGCTCTGAACTAAACTAAAGCCCAAACTTTGGACCAAAGTCTTTCCAAGTAAACATCTGGCTTTGACAAAAAGCCCTTCCCAAGGGCGGTGCAGCCCCTCTGCCCCCACAGACAAACTCATCCCTCAGCACGACACCATTTCCACTGCCTCACCCTCCCTCCTGTTTACTCCCTTTTTAAAAGTAAACCTAAATCCTGCTTTTTTTTTACCTTTTTTCCACTCTTCCCCAGCTACTCAACTCTTATGACGCCTGCGTGCCTCAGTTCCCACATCTGGCAAAGACCAGGGGAGGCAGGAACATATTTTGTTTTCCCTCATTAACAATGGGAGGGCCTTAATTTTTAGAGTACTACGGAGGGGAGCGGGAAGGGGAAAGTATATTTAGCAGGAAGCCTGGAAATAGCAGCTCATTCGTCAGCAGCCTTCTTCTGACAGTGTCACAACCCTGAGTTTGGGAGCCCGTGACTCACATCCCACGATCTGCACAGGGGGAAAGCCCAGCAAGGCCATGCAACCACTTCTAAAACAATGGTTTATAGCTTTATTTCATCACCCCAGGCATAAGACTGAGCCTCAGTTTCCCCACCTTAAGAGATTAAAAGAGCAGCTCCCATCTAATATAGAAACTTCTCCAAAATCAGCAAAGTTTCCCCTAAACCTGACCCAACACTGCTCACAGGAGCCACCTCGGTGGGACACAAGTGAAACCCAGCCTTAATTTTTCTGCAAAGCAGGGTAGAAAAAGATATGCAAAGTAATTTCTGCATGAGGCTGAGAAGCACCTGTTTCGCATTTCTATACAGAATCACTCAAAATAGTTTTTCACCAAAAAAAGAGAGGGGGGTGGGGTTCTTTCTGGGCTCCAGCAGCCGTGCTCATGTGGCAAAATCCCTCTCTGGCACCAGGCAGCTGCACAGCCAGGTGTGTTTTCACGGCCTGAAGGCTTAGGGCTGGGTGGGAAGGAAACACCCTTTGTAGTGCCCAGCTCAGGACAGCTCATTTTGGGGAAACTCCATCCAAGCCTGGGGCTTCCCTCCCTTAGCAACACTTCTGATCCTCAAAAACACATGCAACACTGGAATAATCAAACCCAACACACTTGTAACACCCAGGAGCAGCCTCACGCCACCAAATCCCATCGTGACTGATACCTGCTCCCTGCCACAGAGGAATTACCAGCTTGGTGAGTTGAGCGTGGACAGGGAAAGGTTGTGCACCCAAAAAGATGCTCAAGGTGTAGCTTATGCAGTGCTTGGGCAGTGGGAGACCTGTGGCAACCCCCCAGCATCACCCCAAGCAGAGTGCTGGAACAAGGGAGCAGTCTGCTCCTGAGGGATGCCTGGGAAAAGGTTAAAAATCTTATTTGTGTCTTCCCAAAAAAACCTTCCCTGCAGGAAACAGCCTATTGTGAGCAGGATTCGGCCTTTTCCGCTGAGCCTGAGCTTGGCTGTGGCCACGGGCATCGGGGAAGGTGGAAGCTCAGCTGCAGGGTGGGAAGCAGGGACGAGAGGAGGAGGGGAGGGGACAGTGACAGGTCCTCATCACCGTGGCAAGGGATCAGAGCTGCCACCAAAACTCACCACAGAGGTGGCACAAATGGGCACGGATGGTTTGGAGGGCTGGGCAGGAGCAGAGGCTGATTTCTCCTCCAGGGGAAAAGAAAGCAGAAGGAACAAATGTAACAATAAAATAAAAATAAGCTAAAGTACCCACAAGGATCAAGAGCTGTCTCAAACCTCTTGCCAAGGGGAAGGCAGGGATGATGCTGCTGGGCACAGGGAGCACTGGAAGCCACCCTGGCATGGCAAGCGTTGTCTCCCTGAGATCTGCTGGGAGAGCAGCAAACTGCTGCCTTTAGCATCCAAGGGAGACTTAATCAAAAGACATTAAAAAACCACAGAAACACCACAAACCCCTCCCTGCTGCCACCTCCACGGAGGGGTTCAACGTTTTTCAAAACTGCCCTCACCGCACTGTATCAACCAAAAGCACCACAGCAGCAAGCCCAGGTACCACCTCTCCAGGATGGGGCTCCCAATATGCAATAAAACCATCTGCAGGGAGAAACCCTCAGACAGATATGCAGCCTCTGTGGCATTTTCTTTTTAAAGAGCGAGTACGAAACTTGCAGCCCAACTTTGCAGCATTTGCATGTGGCTTTGAAATACAGCTGGCCCTCCTGGGTCGGTTTTGAAACCCTTAAATAAATATATATACATGCACAAGGACATTGAAAGAGTGCTGCAAGAGACTCGTCCATTCAGTGAGTTCGCAGTAAAAAAAAAAGAGGGGGATAGAAGAGCAGGGGGTTCCAGCGGGGAGGAATTAAGGAAATGGATTTCCTCCTCCTGCGATTTGCTACAGAAGGAGCCTTTCCTCCCTCGCCAGGCCCCCCGGCCACCCCTTTCCCATCCGGATTTGCTTTGAAACGTGGCACTGCCGAAGGGGAGGGTTCGGCGGGGGAGGCGGGGGGGGGTCCCGCTGACCACGGCCCGGTGCCTCGGCGTGGGATGCCCGGAGCCGAGCGAAGCCGCACGGAAAGGGGGAAGGAAGGAAAGCAGGCGGAGAGGGCAGGAGCAGCGGCAGAGAGCGGGGTTGGGGTGGCGGGACAGCGGCCCGGCAGGCTGGGGGTACCCGCGGCTGCCTCCCCTCGGCCCGCAGCGCGGCCGGGAAAGGCCGGGGAGTCCGCCCCAGGCCCAGGAACCCCCGGTGCTCCCACGGCGGGGTCCGCGGGCTGCGGAGAAAACACCTGGAAAAGGGCTGTTGTTGAAGAAAAAAAAAAAAGGCGAAAATGAAAGGAAAAAAAAAATCTTCACATTTCCAAGAGATGGGAATATCAGACTTCTCGCTGTGCGGGGCTGAGGTGCCCCTCAGTGCTTGGCACACCCCGGCAGCTGCGGAGGGTTTGGGGCAGGGGCTGTGACACCGCCTGTGCTCCCCCTCCCCAGGCAGGGACCCCCGGCAGAGCCGGAGCGGGGGCAGAAGGATGTGCCAGCCCTACAGCCGGCACCGGGCTGGGTCCCCGGGGCAGTGCGGGGAACCTCTGCGGTGTGCGTGAGACACGGGCAATGAATGGGGCGGCACTCCGAGCCCCAGACAGAGGCGTCCCGCACCCCACAGCCCCCGCCCCGGGCGGGATGGGGGCACCTGGCCCGGGTGGGGACAGCCCCGAGCTGCGACAGCCCCAGGGGGACACCCCATGCACAGCAAGGGGGGTCACCTCGTCCCCGGGGTGGGGACACACGGACAGCCGGTCCCGGCGGGGGGCGATGGCGGGGGGGTCTCACCTCGAACATGAGGGCGATGAGGACGCTGAGCACCAGGCAGAAGCCGATGTCGGCGTGGTTGTGGATGAGGAACTCCTGGCTGAAGAGCGGGTGGCTCTTGGCCCGCCGGCGGAAGGCCATGGCCGGGGCCGAGCCGAGCCCAAACTTCCCCGGGCCCCGCGGAACTTCGCGGAGCGCCGCGATGG
Organism: Prinia subflava; assembly: GCF_021018805.1. Lineage (NCBI taxonomy): Eukaryota > Metazoa > Chordata > Aves > Passeriformes > Cisticolidae > Prinia > Prinia subflava. Next base: position 3,403,609 of record NC_086248.1, on the reverse strand, counting down.
CCCCGCGCAGGCGCCGCCGCCTCAGCCCTCCCCGCGCCCGCCCGGCTCCGCTCGGCCCCGGCACCGACCCCGCCCCGGCCCGCACCGGCACCGCCGCCGGCACCGCCCCGGCTCCGCTGCGACCCGCACAGGGACCGGATCCGGCACCGCCCCGGCTCCGCTGCGACCCGCACAGGGACGGGACCGGCACCGCCCGACCCGCACCGGGACGGGACCGGCACCGCCCGACCCGCACCGAGACGGGACCGGCACCGCCCGACCCGCACCGGGACCGGATCCGGCACCGCCTGACCCGCACCGGGACGGGGACCGGCACCGCCCCGACCCGCACCGGGACGGGACCGGCACCGCCCCGATCCGCACCGGTACCGACCCCACCCCGACCCGGCCATCGGCACTGCCCCAGCACCGCTCCGACCTGCACCGGGACCGGCACCAGCCCTGACTCCGCTCCGACCTGCACCGGGACCGGCACCGACCCCACCCCGACACTGGCACTCGCAGCGCTCCGATCCGCACCGGGACCGGGTCCGGCATTGGCACCGACTCGCACCGGGATCCGGCCACGGAGCTGGACCCGGTCCCAAACCGGGACCCAGCACCCGATCGGGGCCCCACCCTGAGCCGGACCGGACCTGGGCACGGACACAAACCGGGACCCAGCCCCGGTCCTGGCACCGGACCTCACCCCAGCCCTGGACACGGACCCGGCACAGCCCCAGCACCGGTCCAAGAGCCAGGACCTGGACCAAGCACGCAGTGGAAAGCTCGGATGTGAGAGACCGAGACCTGGCCCCAGGTATGGACACGGACATGGACCCTACCCTGGACCAAACCCCAGCTCCTGACCTGGATCCAGCCCCTGCTCCAGCTCAGCACAGCCTGGACCCAGCACCGAACCCGGACCCAGGACCCAGCACCAGACAGAGAACCCAACCCTGGTCACGGCTCCCGCTTGCCCCACACACACCCCAGCACTCCACAGCAGGTGGAAGCACCCACTGGTTTTGGCACCCACCTCACATCTGCACCCCAGCACTGTGCACATCTGCACACCCACCCACTCCTGAACCCACCTGTTGTGTATGTGGGGATGCCCACCTGCATCTGCACCCACTGACTGTGTGCAGACCACCTCCCACCTCTGCACCCACCTCTGCACCCACCTACCACGTACCCAGCACCCACCCCCCTGGGCACACCCTACAACCCCCTGACACCTTGCCCTGCATCCCATGCTGAACTCCAAATCTCCCTCATTAACCAGGGAAAGGCCTGAGGTGCCCTCCCTGTCCCATGCCCTTCCCAAAACCACACCCCAGCTCGATGTGGGGTGTAGCAATGGGGACAGAGACAATCCGAACAGGTCTCCAGGACAAAATAGTGGAACATTTGCTGTTATTTATTGAAGTCAATCCCTAAAATCCCCCCAAAGCTCCTCAGGGAGCTCCAAGGACATGAGGGGAGCAGGTGGGGCCTTTGGTGGCTTTGCTTAGGAAAATCAAGGTATAAACAGTGTTTTGACTTGAAAAATCTCCCTTTGAGCAAAACGTAGATCCTTTTGCTTCCAGGGTCTTGTTCAGATCCTCCAGCACCCCTAGATCCCCACAAATCCCTCACAGATCTGTCTTGTGTCCAGTGAGGATGGATTCACAGGAGGGAAAAAACACTGCTCCAGTACATTGGAGAGAACTGAGCCGTCTCAAACCTGGTGCTGAGAGCACAAAGCATTTTCCTCCAGCCAAATCCAGCTGGGGAAGCACAGTCCCTGGGTCCTCATTAAGCACTCGGTCCTATTAGGCAAGTCCTGATTAGCTGGGCTTACCCTCTGCTCCCCCCCTCTGTGGTATTGTTTAGCCTTGGAGCCATGGGCATGGAGCTGCAGCCTGGGCCCTGCCTTTTACAGCAACACTGAAGGCACCAGAAAGGGATTTGCAGCAAAACAAATTTAATTAAAGGGGGAAAAAAATCCAAAGTTTCAGCTTGGAAAAAAACCCAAACAAATAACAATAGCCCCAGGGCAAACATGTCTATTTTCTGTAATGTCCAAGTATTGTGTTTCAATGTTGTTGGAAGGGAAAAGATGTTTTTTTCCAGGGAAATCTTTCTTGGGCTAGTTTGGGGGGTGTGTGTTACATCGTTTTGGAGCTGGAGGGAATGTTTTTCACCCAGCCCAAAACCTGGCACCCATGGACAGTGCTCAAAAATTGGGCTGCTGGAAGGTGATATCCCAGCAGGGCTGGGGCAGGGCTGCTGCCCCACACTCAAGCCCTGTTGGTACAACTCCATCCTGCTTTGTTTTAATTCACCTTGAAAGAGGGACAAGCGTGACCCATTAAAAATAACAAGCCAAGGGGACAGTGCCAGCAGTCAGGACAGCCACGTTCCCAAGCCCAGGCACTCACCTGGGTATTGTTTAATTTCTTAGGGACGGAGCCTCTGTTCCTGCCTGCTTGCTCCTTTTCTAGAACACCACAGTGGCACGGCCAGTTCTTCTGGGGAGCCCTTGGGTCACTCCCTGCATTGTCAAAACTCATGCTTTGTTCCTGCTCCCATGTTGCCCTTGAGAGCTCCTCTCACCTGTGGCACTGAGCTCTCCTGGGCTGGGGCATGACTCTCCACCTCTCTGAAGTGATGAAGAAGGTTTCCTTAAGAAACAAAATGGAAAAGGTTCACAGGAAGCAAATGAGCAGAAATTTTCTATTCCAGAGCAGGCAAAAGCAGTGGACAATCTGTCTGATGGAGTTATCCCCTTGCTCCAGCCCTTCTGTGAGTGGCTGAAGCCCAAACGTTGGTGATGAGCACCCCCAAAAGCTGGGCAGATCCTGGTCTAGGTCAGGATCATTCCTCGTCTGAAAACAGCTTCATGAGAGATGCTGCAGAAGGGGCAGAGGGTCTGGCCAGGTCTCTTCAAGCGTTTAGAACGTTTGAAGACAACATCAGCAGCTTGCCTGGAGCAGTTGGTCCCTTTCCCCTCTGCCAGCTGCAGTTTTCCATCCTGGGTTTGGACTGGCCCAGGCCTCTGTGCTGCTCCACACAGAGCAGTGACCTGGGATTTGTGGGATTTCTGCACCCCACGGGTTGATGTGAAGACAAAGCAGAGTGTGCAGTGACCAGGTCACCCACCTGGGCACAGCTCCAAGGGTACAGCACCAAAATCAGGACTCAGCACCACAGTGGTGACAGCTGGAGCCACTTCCACCAAACCCCCAGGGTCCCATCGTGCATCCAGTGTGGGCTGGGCCATCTCCCCTCACACACACACCTTTGGACATGAAGGCACCATGGGATATTTACAGGTCAATGACTTCTCCTGAAGAGGGCAAAGACCCTGACAGTGATTTTCAAACATTCCCCATGGCTCAGTGATGCCTGGGAAGTAAAAGGAGATGCCCACAGCCATGGTCCCATTCCTCCAGGCACTCACTGGAGGACTCCAGTGCACTCCACCTCCAATATCCCAGAGCTCACCAGTTCATTCCCACTGGCTCCCAGTGCAATGCCACAGCAGCACCCTCCTGACCCTCCCTCTCCTCTCCAGTCATCACCCCTGGAGGGATTCCAAAGTCGTGTGGATGTGGCACTTGGGGACATGGGTTAGTGGTGGCCTTGGCAGCACTGGGGAATGGTTGGACTGGATGAGCTCAGAGCTTTTCCAGCCTTAACGACCCCATAACCCAGGCACTGGAGGTGCACACAGTATCTGGACCTTGAGCAGCATCTCCCTCTGGTGGCAAAGGAGCAAGGAGTTTTGGGGAGAAACTCCTCCACAGTGTGATTTGCCCAGTCTGGCAGCATGGGGAAAAATGTGGGGGTGCATCAGGTCACTGGGACATCTTCAGTTCCACCCCTCAGAAGACAGGAAGGGTGGGGAAGGATGGGGAAGGGTGTCTGGAGCTGTGATTTGCTTCTGGAGTCCTCCTACTTCAAACAGGGCTTTAGAATTCACTAAAGAATAGGTTTAGATGGGATGTAGGGTAGAAATCCTTCCCTGTGAGGGTGGGGAGGCCCTGGCACAGGGTGCCCAGAGAAGCTGTGGTTGTCCCATTGCTGGAAATGTCCCAGGCCAGGTTGGATGGGGCTTGGAGCAACCTGGAATGGTGGAAGGTGTCCCTGCCCATGGCAGGGGATTAGAATGAGAGGATCTTTAAGGTCCCTTCCAACCCAACCCATTTTGGGATTCTCTACTTAAATACAGGTGATCTGTGACTCGGTGCTGGGACTGTACAAGCACGCAGGACATAGGTGCCACAGGGCTCTCACACAGGCTGGAAGCCTTTAAGGACAGACAATCCATATTATCCCACCTAATTGCTCCCAAGGAGAAGGTGAAGGGGAGCATGACTCACCAGTGACCAACTCTCATCCTCAGGGAGCAAAGCCATGGGAACACAGCCCTCACACAAACACCATCATCCCTACCCCAGTCCTTGTGCACCCTCTGTCCCCAGATTCTCCCCTCCTCTTCTGCCATTCCTTGATCTATCCAGGATTTCCACAACCACCTCATCCGAGGTCAGAGCTATCAGCTCACGGTGCACCTTTGCACTGTGGATGTGCTGTGAGAATCAAAGTCCACGTTTACACCTGATCCCGTGCACAAAAGTATTCTTTACTTTCTCAAAATTGTCTGTTTCTTTTCTGACTGGCCTGTGGGACAGTTTCATGCTGGCTGAATATTTTTCTACACCCATCCTTAACCTTCCCTGACATATTTTCATGCCATTTACTCAGATCCTGTTGCCCAGGTCCCTTCCTCACCCTCCCACTGGAAATCCTGACAGGCAGCTCATCCTGGGGCTGCAACAGCCAAGAGCAGGAAGAGAGATCCCTCCACACTTATTTTCTCCCCCAACACGAGACACAGACACAGCAAAGGCTGGTTTGGGGTGTTTTCAAGCATAATCATATATTATCAAAAGTAGAAAAACAAGCTAGATAAAAATTCCTGTTAACGGCCCGGCAGCACCGCTGCCTTCTGTGTGATCCACACAGTGAGAAGGGCTCTGGAAAAGCCACTGGAACTACTCCTGCCTGCAGAGCACTGCCACAGCACTGGGGGCTGGGGTCCAGATGGAGACAGGGAGCCTTCATCCCCTTGGAATGTGGCTTCACTCCATGCTCAGCACCAACTGGGTTTTCTGTGCCCTGAGGGAACATCTGGCTGGGTCAGCCCTGAGCAGTGGATGCACCATGAAAGCTTTTTTTAATATTTAATCACATGCCTGTGCCCTTCCTGCTGCCTTTCCTGCCCTGTGGCAGCACCAGAGTCCTGCCCACGGTGGGGCAACAGCTGGAGAGCACAGCCAGATGTGCTCCAGCTGGCACTCAGGAGCTTGGTGGTGAATCCAGCTGATCACAGCTCAATTAACATGTCACACCATGTCCTGGGCACAAACCTGTGCCCTGGGCACAAATCCATGCCCAGGCAGCTTGGTGGGAAGCACTGGCTATTTCTGAGACCGTGGTGTTGATGGTTTTAATTCCTGACACAAATAAACCCTGCCTGCACCAGGGGTTTTATGGTGGCAGTAGAACTGGTTTGAGATATGACCTGAGGCTAAATTTAGGAGGGAGCATCCAGATAAATGTGGACTATAACCTGGTAACCTGGTCTAGTGGAAGGTGTCCCTGCCTGTGGCAGAGGTTGGAACTGGATGAGCTTTAAGGTCCCTTCCAACCCAAATAATTCTGGGTCCTGTGCTCTGTAGCTGGAGGAGGACAAGGAGGAAGCTGGAGAGAAAAGACCACTTTGGGAAGCAGGACAGTGGGCAAGCAGCAGGACATGGCTTTTGGCTGTCATTCCAGGTTCTGAGGTTCTGGTCTGCAGGAAGAGGATCTGCAATCCTATATAACCCCCAAAAATGGAGTTGGTAAAGGCCTCAAGATAAACCTGGTGGGGGAAAAAAATCAAGCAATGCTGAGCCTTACTTGAGGCCTTACTCTGCCCCAAAGGAAGGACATCTGAGAGTAAACCCCATCATTTTTCTGATTTAGGCACTTATTTGTCCTGAGGAAACTGCTTTGGCCAGCACTGCAGCCCCTGGAGTCAGTAACCAGATCTCCACACTGGGACAGGCCAGCAGCTTGTGCAGGCACTGGTTAAAGGACACATTTCGAGTCGTTGTCACAAACACACCAAAGGCAGAGGGCTCTGCCTCCCTGGCAGGCCTGTGACATAAATAAGCTCAATAAATAACCAGCCCTGGACTTTTAGGGCCTTTTAAGGCTTTTGAAGTTCTCAAGACTGCCAGTAGAAGATGTACTGTGAGGGAAGGTGATGTCTCAGAGATGGAGGAGCACATCTGCCCCATGGCAAGGGCACTGTGGGGACAGTCTTTGTCCCACCACCTCCTGCCACACCCTGTTGATGAGACAGTCACCCCAAGGCTGACCCAAGGTGACAGTGCAGCCATTTACAGAGTCACTCTGGTAACCCAGACAGGTCTGTCCCCTCTCCTGGCTCCCCCAGTCCTCACTGGGGGCACTTAGAGCAGGCCTTAGGGGTGGAGGTGAAGCACGGTGACCTCAGCTTGCTCCTCGGCACAGTCCCCGGCGGGCCACAAGGGTGGGTGTCCCAAAGGTGATGGGACCCCACAAGGGCACCCTCTGTCCCTGAGGGCTCTGAGCCCTCTTTGGGGGGACCTGCCACCCCACAGCTGCCTGTGTTGCCAAAGGAAGAGCTTCTCTGCAGACACCTGTGGGCACAAGCACCCAGGATTGGGCTGATGCTGGCCATCCCAAGGGATAAATCCCCTCCTCTTCCTCCTCCTCCTTCTCCCAGGCAGCCCTCGCTGTCCCTTTGCACCAGGGACATGCTTGTGGCTGTGGCTGTCCCTGCCCCAGGTGAGATGATGCCTCCTGCACTTGCACTGAAATACACAGAGGAGCTCTCGGTTGAATCCGGGGAGAAGCCACTGGGATGGGACGTGGACGGGGGAAAATCAGGCTCCTGCCCTGCTCCATCCTCCTGTGCCATCTCCAGAGCACCAGCACTGGGTTTGAGGCCTCCTCCATTCCCCACTGCCAGTCCAGAGGGATGGATGTCCCTCATGGGGAGGGAAAAGTCTGCCCCAGGCTCAACACCAGGGGCTTTCTCCATCATCCATCCTCCAGGAAAAGCCTCTCCCACGCCACCATCTCCAAAGGCTGCGTTGATCATGGACAGATCTCCCGTCTTCAAGGCCAGCTTCACCAGCAGCCAATGGTGATGGTCAGTCCAGCTGTCCTCCAAACACCCTTTGGACTGCAGCAGCGATGAGCTGGTCTCATTTTTGGGCTCTGTCTTGGTCCCTTCCACTGGCAAGGACTCCTCATCTCCCAAAGTCCCTGAACTCTGCCCAGCTTGGGAGCTCTCCCCAGACACCTCCTCATCCCCAGCTGCTGCAGCACCGCAGGTTGTCTCCAGGAATCCCTGCCAGATCTCTGTGGACTTGGGATGGAGCAGGCTGTAGTAAATCACCAGCGCTGTGGCACCTGGAAAGGAGCAGAAAAGTGTCACCGAGGAGTCCCAGCAGCATTTTGGTCAGGTGTGGAGAAGAGGCCACACCTTGCTGCACCTCCAGATCAGCAAGACCTTTGCAAAGATGCTGCTGAGAACCAGGTGTATAAGCAGCACATCTATCAGGCATTTATGGGCATGCAAAAATCCCACTTGAGCAGCTTTTGGCCTAGAAAGTGCACACTCAACCCCAGATTTAATCTGGATTCATTTGCAGACTGAAAGCTGCCCAGCAGTGAGATGTGGGATGCAGGAAACCTTTCATCCCCATCCTCTGGCTTTTAAATGAGACATCAGCAGGTTTTTAAGACAGGTTCCCACTTATACCCTAAACTCATCAAGACCACAGGAACTGCTCCTTTTCCATCCCATTTCTTTAATTTGGTTGATCTGAGGGTCTGGGGAGTTGCACAACTTCCCTCTGCCCCCATCCCACTGGGAAAATATGACCCTGCTTGGCACAAAGATGCTCCAAGGGCTGGAGCCCCTCTGCTCTGGGGCCAGGCTGGGAGAGCTGGGGGTGCTCACCTGGAAAAGAAAAGGCTCCAGGGAGACCTCAGAGCCCCTTCCAGAGCCTAAAGGGGCTCCAGGAGAGCTGGAGAGGGACTTGGGACAGGAGTCTGGATGCTCAGTTCCTCAAACTACTCTCAAAATGTGCAATCTGGGCTCTAAAATCAATGTTCTCACCTATTACAGACCCTGACATGACAGCCCCAGTCACTGTCAGACTGTTCCTCAGCTCTGCCTGCAGGAACCGGGTGCCCAACAGCAGCAGGAGCGTGTTCTCCATCAGCATTATCTGCAAGGCAGAGGGAAGAGAATCATCATTTATTTCCTTCTGATGGCTTTACATGTGCCACTGATAACAGAAAACACCCAGTCTCTAGATTTTCATAGATTTTTAGAATCCCAGAATGGTTTGGGTCAGAAGGGACCTTAAGCTCATCTCATTCCACCCCCTGCCGTGGGCAGGGACACCTTCCACTATCCCAGTTTGCTCCAAGCCCCATCCAGCCTGGCCTTGAGCACTTGTCCTGTTATATTTTGCACCTGATTTATCACTGAAAACATAGAAGTTGTCAAACTGAACTTTCTACAATGTCTTCACCTATTTTTGGCCACTGACATTGTAAGGCTGCCTCCAAGGAATCAAGGCCAGTGCAGAAGGCACATCCACCTTGGTGACCACGTGGCTTTGTCAGGACACAATAAAACACTGGATTTTGAGCAAGTGGTGACGTGAGAGATGAAAATGCAGAGTCTGAAGCTGTTGCTTGTCCCCAGCAGCTGCATCCATGTGGAATACAAGACATTCCCAGGTACTCACTGCATAAAATACGGTCACCCTGGTCTTGGAGGGGCCGGGCCAGACATTGATGTAGCAGAAGATGTACACAGCCCCCAGCAGGCAGTTGAAGAGCCTCCAGCGGCACGGCTGGGCCACGATATCCGTCTGCTGGGCCCCCAGCCAGAAGGACATGAGCAGCCAGTGGGCCCCTGCAGGGAGAAGGGACTGGACTTGCAAAGCCATTCCTGGGGGAGGCTGCAAACGGTCCCAGCAGCAGGAGCAGCACAGGGCTGACACTGGGGTGGGATGTGGGGAACAGCATCTCGGGTCTCACCTGCCACAGCGAAAACCCAGAAGGAATAGAGCCTGGCAAAGAGCACCAGGGCCAGGACGCGGGTCCCCAGCATCCCTGTCCTCCAGAGCAGCAGGCACAGGATGACAGCAGCCGGTGGGCTCAGGTGCCCGGGCCTCAGCAGGCAGGTGAAGTGGCTGTAGGAGACCAGAGCCCAGGCCAGGGACAGCAGGGACAGCCCCGCGCTGACACCTGTATGGGGACAGGGGCAGTCAGGGCTCTGCTGGAGGTCCAAATGCACAGCAGGGCAAATCCTCTGTGATAAGGAGGTGTTGGTAGCACGGCACCCCCATACAAGCCAGACACCCCTTGATCCTGCCAAGCAAATCACAGAATCAAGGAATCACAGAAGGGACCTTAAAGGCCATCCAGTCCAACCCCTGCAATGATCAGGGACACCTTCACCAGACCAGGCTGCTCAGAACCCTGTCCAACTTGGCTTGAAGATTACCAGATATGAAACAGGAGTATTTCAACTAAATCCTGCTAAATCTGGTCTCTGCATGCTTGGCATCCCCCCGTGGATACCCTCTGAGTGCTGTCTCCATGGCCAGAGCTCTGCAGCCCCAGGGCAGCTCCATCCTGGTCACTGCCATCAGTGATGAGCGAGTGTGACCTTGCACATGCCGTGACTCCACACAGCAACATCTCTCTTGGCACACCTGAAAATTCACCTCTGGGGCAAAGCAGCCATCTCTGCATTCAGCCAGAGCAGATCTTTCAGCCACACTTGTCCCTGCTGCTTCACACAGAGGCTTCCCAGCCCCTTTGCAGCACATTCCTCCATCCAGAGGACACACACATATCCCTCACCCAAACGCATCACCTGAACCATCCTCCTGGGGACTCACCAGGGATGAAGCCCGCTGGGTCCACGGCCACCACAACATAGGCCTGGAGCAGAAGGTGAGGCAGGGTCTGCAGCAGGGCCTCCAGGAGCCGCAGCACACAGACATCCCCGAGCTGAGCCAGCACCTCCCCGGCAGCGCCGCCCGTCTCCGCCGCCGCCCGCACGACATCCCAGTACCTGCAGGAGTCACCGTGACGGGATGCCCGCCGTGGTTTGAGGAATTTTGGGGCTGCACCCGGGTTGTGGGGGTCGGGAGGATGGCGGGGAGGGTCTCTCACCGCTTCCAGAGGCCCAGCTGCAGGAGGTGCAGCGCCAGGAGGCAGCAGCCGGGTGCGTGTCCGTCCGCCCGGAACCAGAGGATGCTGAGGAGCTGGGCGGCGTAGCCGGGCACCAGGCAGGCGATGGTCAGCCCGAACCAGCCCAGCTGCCCACGGACAAGGTAGTGGATGATGGCACAGAGCCCTGGAGAAGGGCAGAGAGGCGGTGCTGAGGGATGACACAGCCACACCCCACCAGCAAGTGAGCGGTGCCGTTCATAACCACAGAATCCCAGAATGGTTTGGGTGGGAAGGCACCCGAAAGCTCATCTCGTTCCACCCCCTGCCATGGGCAGGGACACCTTCCCCTGTCGTTCCAAGCCCTGTCCAGCCTGGCCTTGGACATTTCCAAGGATCCAGGTGCAGCCACAGCTTCTCTGGGCACCCTGTGCCAGGGCCTCACCGCCCTCACAGGGGAAGAATTTCCTCCTAATATCCAATGTAAACCTGCTCTGTGTCAGTTTAAAGCCATTCCCGCCAGAACTCCATCTCCCAGCCCGCCCAAGGGGTTCGCAGCCCTCGTCCTGGGCTTATCTCCAGCTGCCGGCCCCCGGTGGCTTTGTCAGCTGAGGCACAGCCACCGCCACCGAGGGGCCCAGCCCCCGGGAAGGCTCTGATAAATAGCTCGGGCTCCAAAATAAACAAATAAATAAGCGGGGGAGGGAAAAAATTCGATTTTTCAATTATGAAAAAAATCCAAGAGGACAGCTGGACCCGCGGGGATGCCGGGAGCAGAACCGCGCATCTCCCACAGCTCGGGGCGCGGGGATGACGCCCCGCTCCCCGGAGGTGATTCGGGACCCCCGGGATGGCCGCAAAGGCGTCACTGCCAGCATCCCGCCCGCCTTTCCCCGTCCCCTCCGCCGCAGCGCAGCCCCCACGCCCCGCGCATCCTGCGCGCATCCTGCGCGCTCACTCACGGGCGCCGCTCTCCGCCGCCAGCAGCGTCAGGCTGAGCCCGGGGACGGCCCCGCGCATCCTGCGAGCACCGCAGGGAGGAGGAGGAGGAGGAGGAGGGAGGAAAGGGAGGAGAAGGAGGAGGAGGAGGAAGAAGGATCCGCCAGGGTCGGTCCCGCTCCGCCCGCCCCTCCACGGCCTCACCGGGCACCTCCCCCAGTGTCCCCTCCCCGGGCTCTGTGACATCACGGTGCTTGCGTCACCCCCGGGGGCTTGGGGACAGAGCCCGAGACCCCTGGAGCTACTGTGCACTGCCACAAGAACATCCCGTGTCCCCCCAAATTGTTGTGCACCGGCACAAGCCCACCCCGATGTCCCCCGGGTCCTTGTGCAGTGTCACAAGTTCATCCCGATGTCCCCCGGGTTCTTGTGCAGTGACACAAGCCCACCCCGATGTCCCCCGGGTCCTTGTGCAGTGACACAAGCCCACCCCGATGTCCCCGAGTTCTTCTGCAGTGTCACAAGCCCACCCCGATGTCCCCGGGTTTTTCAGAACCAGCTCAAGCCCACACCGTTGTTCCCTGTGTTACTGTGCACTAGGACAAGCCCATCCCGATGTCCCCCAAATTGCTGAGCACGGGGACACGCCCACCCCGATGTCCCCCTTGCGATGCCCGCCATGTCCCCGTGTCCCTGTGTCGGGGATGAGCACTAGGTGGCAGCTGGGACATGCTGTGCACAGAGCCATCAATTAATCCCCTTGTTTTCCCGCCCTACCACAGAGATGAAACCGCTGTGAAATGGGATCCCAAGCACCGGAGGTTGCAGGGGCCCTCTTGTGTGCATTTGCTTTTTTTATCCCAATTTCCAGCCCTGCAGCCTCCAGCCCTGATGCTTTTCAGAAAATAATTTCCCAGCAGGTCGCTACAGGAAAAGCCATGAAGGGGGGGGGGGATTAATTAAATCAAAATATCACCTCTGGGTTTGGTGGTTTTCGCAATACACTGCAGGAAGCTCCCACAAGTTTGCACATCAGCTGAGCTGTTGGATGTGTTCTGGGACTTTCATACATTTATTGTTGCTTTTTAAAATTTTATTGACAGTTTTTTGCAACTCTGGCAATAAAGCCCAGTCTCTGCTGTGTAACAGGAGCACCAGACTGCTCAGAAATGTCCTTGCCTGGTTTTCCCCACTCGTGGGAGCATCCCCAGGCTCTCTGTGGGTCTCCAGCACTGCTTTTTACCAGGAATTTGGCATCTTTGCAGCCCCAGCTCCATCTGATTGGGTTTGGGGGCCCTTTGGGTGTAAAGGACAACTCACTTTTCCTGCTGTCCCCCTGCCCTGCCTGTATTTGTGTTTCATTAATTAATGGTGTTGGGCTGCTGGGCCCACCTCCAGCCAAGCATTTTTATAAAGTCAGGGGTGTAATTAGGGCTCTGGAGCTGAGTGAAGCTCAGCCTTGGCTGTCTCTGTCCTCCACAGCAGCAAATACCACGGCTGCCAAGTGGCCCATTCCTAGAAAACCCAATTTTTAGCATACAAAGCACAACTCAGCCTCTAATGGGCACCAAAGCCTCTCCCAGACCTGAGAACAGGATGTGGAAAAGCTATTTTTGTAAACTCAGCAGTGCAGATGCTGCCAGGGTCCATGCAGGCACAGTGTGACTCTTCTTGTCACCCACAGAAGACACGAGACCCTCATCATCTCACCCCCCCTTCTCTCCATCACCACCGTTCCCACCCTGAGGTGTCTCAGCTGCCTCTCCTCAGTCTCTCCTCCTGTGTTCCAAGCCAGGAATAAATCCTGTGCCATCATCACCCCGGAACTTTGCCAGGCAGAGAAGGAGAGAGCCAGAAGCCCTTGCAGAAGATATTCCCAGAGCCAGCCACCCTCCCCAGATTCTCTGGCAGCTCCCAGTTGCTCTGGCTGCCTCCCAGCCACCGGTTTGGCTGCACTTTTCTCTGCTGGATTTTAGCACCCAGGAGCCTCTTTTGCTAAAAAACTCCTCAAGCCTCCAAGAAAGCTACATCCTGGAGGAGAGAAGGCTCTGGGGAGAGCTCAGAGCCCCTTCCAGGGCCTAAAGGGGCTCCAGGAGAGCTGGAGGGAGACTTGGGACAAGGGATGGAGGGACAGGACACAGGGAATGGCTTCCCACTGCCAGAGGGCAGGGATGGATGGGATATTGGGAAGGAATTGATGGCTGTGAGGGTGGTGAGGCCCTGGCACAGGTTTCCCAGGGAAGCTGTGGCTGCTGCTGGATCCCTGGAGGTGTCCAAAGCCAGGCTGGATGGGGCTTGGAGGAATCTGGTCTGGTGGAAGTTGTCCCTGGCCATGGCTTCAGCCCTTGGCCTCCTCTGGATCCCTCCAGCAGCTCCAAGCCTTTCTTGAGTTGGGGACCCCCAGATCTGGGCTCGGTGCTCCGTGTGAGCTGCCCACAGGTGACATCACACAGACCCAGCTGTTCCTCAGGTGCTGAGCCACTTTTCAGTCCAGGTGTTTGGCTGCACATCTGTCTGCAAACACCTCACAACACCTCCGGGAAGGGTTTCAGCAACAGCCCTGCCCTAAAGGGCTCCAGGGCACATCTTCTGCAGGCCCTTCCCTTGCCTGAGGTGATGAAGAGCAGATCTGACAGGTGACTGTGGATGATGCCAGGAGATGCAGACATTAGATTTTTCCTCTGTAAAATGTACGTTTTTATTGCTGTACAACGGTGATTGTTAGAACAGCTGGTCCTGGCATCCACAAGAACATTTGCCTTCCTGGATTAGGTGCAAAGGACCCAATTCCAAAGCTGTTTGTGGGAGCTGCTCTGTAAAAGTGACCACAGCACAATTATGTGTAACCGCATTGTGGGACCAAATACATTCAACATGCGAGTATTCAATCTCAAAAAACAGCAAAAATGAGGAAAGAAAAGCACCCAAAGGAGCAGCCCAGAGAAACAAGAAGCCCGAGGGCAGCCTGAAAGCTGCTGAAAAGGCTGGGCTGGAAACCTCAGTGAAATAGTTGCTTTGATTGGGAAAGAAAACAAAGAGATCTAAGAAAAATCCCTGCAGGGCACGAAGGGCGAGCCCAGGGAGGCTCTCGCAGGGATGAGCTCAGCCGTGCTCCAGCAGCTGCCGGAGGAGAAGGGCAACTCCCACCCGGATTCAAGCAGGAAAGAGGAATAAAAGAGAAGTGAAAATCCCTTTGCAGCAGGCACCTGAATTTATAAAAATGTCTGTAAATGCATAAAAGGCAGGGAGCTGCTGGAGGAATCCTTGGTGAGAAAGGAGGATGCTTAGGAGTGCTGTGCTCAGAGAACTCTTCTGCCCATGGCAAGAGAGTAAATAATAAAACTAAAATCACTGGGCATGGTCTGTAATAATTTCCATAAATGGATATGACATAAAATATCTTACGTGCCATGCAGGTAACCTAGTAATAAAAATGTTTTGGTACAAAAATGTGAAAGAAAAACAAAACACTTTTTCCTTTTTTATTCTTAAGTCTTAGATTTCTGTTTTCCTCTCCTACTTTTTTTCCTACCATTTCCAAGTGCAGATGTTTTCCATGTCCTTAATTGTCCAGCAGTAATGATGTAGAATTAATGACAGCCTGTTCACCCTCCTCCCGAATTTCCAAAGAAGAACTAACTTCCCATTTAACGTAGGTTTGGTGGGTTTTATTTTAACACAATTCCAGCTGATGCTTATTTTACTTCTATGGTGGCACATTGTTCATTTTTGTAAGGAAATATAAAACCTCTGAAAACAGGTGGAAACAGAGACCTTGAGTGAGCTGCTGTGGCCAAAGGGTTGCTCAAAGGGAAGAGGCCCAGGGTGGTTTTTCTCATCTCAACAATTTCCCGAGGCGATGCTGCAATGGTTTGAAAGTCAGACCTTGGTTCCTCTTGGGACAACAGCAGAGAGGATTCATTGGGTGTCTCCAGAGCTCCCCAAAGCCTCATTGGCCACCAGAAGGCTGTGGAGGTCAAACCCCCCTCACCACCCTCCAGAAACAGCACAAACCCACGCTCTGCTCCTTTATCTGCGTGGCTGACACTGATCCTGGGACTGTTCCAGCCTAGAGCTCCTCCTGCCCGGTAACAACCAAAATATTCTCATTATTCAGCCTCTCTCAAAAGGTTTTGTCCTTATTAACCGGGCTGGAGGCTTCATATCTTTCATGTTTATCTGTATTTTGTTTTATAGCCTTGAGTGTGCAGTGAT
Source organism: Prinia subflava (assembly GCF_021018805.1). Taxonomy (NCBI): domain Eukaryota; kingdom Metazoa; phylum Chordata; class Aves; order Passeriformes; family Cisticolidae; genus Prinia; species Prinia subflava. Next base: position 3,388,189 of record NC_086248.1, on the reverse strand, counting down.
TCCAGGCTGAGTCATGAGCCAGTTCTAGAGGTGTCAAATGTTGATAAGGTAGAGGAGCTTTTGTTGGCTGCAGGAAATGCGAACACTCAAAAATTTATCCTCGATAATGTAATTCTTGAGGGGAAGAATAAACAACAGCCTCCAAGCAAGAATAAGGAGAAGCTGGCTTTTGAGTTAATTAGGGAAAAATTTTGCTTTTTCTGCTCTTTTTTTTTTAGTAGAAAAGCTTGAGAAAACCCATGGGGTTGTTTTGTATAAATCTAGCAAAAACTGTCTTATTTTCTGAATTACCAGCTTTAACTAACGTAAGGCAAATCAAATTTATTGCAATGCATTGCAAGTTATCAAGAAATCCAGGATAAATCACTGGTCATTTGATGCATTAATTAAAAGGGGATTTAAAATTGAATTTTTTGCATGGAAGTTTTTTTCTATGCGATCCTATGTGTGCTCCAGGAAAATCTTAGGACAACTGACATGATCCTAACAAAAATGTGTAATAACCTCTTTTAGGTAACTTCAAGGTCTTAAAGAACATTTCTCTGTGTCACTCCTGGGAGTATGGAGGGACAAGGCTCTAACCAATGTCCTGGGCTCCTTTCTCTGCAGTGACTCGAGATCCCAGGCTACCCTCTGCCATGAAAATCCTTCCTTTTCTCCTTGTTCTCCTCTTGGTGGCATTTCACGGAGCTGCAGGTAAGGTGAGGGACTAAAGGGAAGATGTTGGCGTCTTGCAAAGGTCTCCTGTCCCCTTTGGGATGTGGCCAAGCTGCCTCCTGCCAAGAACCTTCACCTAAATCATCAAAACTCATTGGAGATTACAGATGAGAAATGAAATTAGCAGGCAAATGCTCCAAGCATCACTTTGAAAGGGGCAACCCCAACATTACCGTTCAGCACCAGTGTTTTTCCCCATTAAACACTGCAGGCTTGTACTTAAATCACTTTGCCTCTGAGTCACCCAACAAACAAATTAAATCATGATCAAATATTCTTAAATCACACAGAAAAAAAAAAAAGAAAATGTAACCTGGCCCCATGTTCTCTAAATATCCTTTGCTTTAGGAGTTAGGACATAGAGTGAAGCAGCACAACATCATGAGTTAAGGTTTAAATGCTACTGGCAGCATCTCCTTGGTGGAGAAACCTGTTCAGCCTTAAGTGCTGGTGTAGGCTGTGCTTGTTGGGGGTGCAAAGGACTCTGGAACCCCAAACAACTCTATTGTCCAGAAAAAGAGATTGTATTTTAATATTGGCCCTGAAAACGGCACAGCTACAATTTCAGGGTGCTCTGTGCACAAGCAAGGGCTGGTGGAGTTTTGATCTCTGTTTGAACAGGGTGGAAAGTGTCCTCTGAGGATGCCAGGATGGGAAAAGACTGTGATGAACTGCAGCAGACCAGAAATGTGGGAAAAGTGCCATATGTACCCCTGGAGGGATTTAAAAGCCATCTGGATGTGGCACTTGGGGACATGGATTAGGGGTGGGCTTGGCAGTGCTGGGTTAACAATTAGACTTGATGATCTTAAAGGTCTTTTCCATCCTAAATGAGCCAGTGATTCTGTGATTTTATGTGGTTGTCTGATGTTATTCTTACCTGGGCCTCTGCCTGTGCCAGTTCTCTGAGGCAGGACACTGGCAAAGAGTTCCTCTGGTCTGTTTTATGTCCTTATTTAACACATGGTGGATGTTTGGCCTGTTTTCAGCAGGACCTTCTGGGTATATTAAAGCCAGAAATTTGTCTGTGTCTGGGAAGAAAAGTATTTCTGAGAGCTCAGACTGCTCACAGCCACCTCTGCAGTGCCCCACAGACTGCTAGTTTGAGACCAGGAGTGTTTTATTCACCCTTTAAAGCACTCCCTTATTCCTCCCTGGGATTTTCTGGGTATACATATATCACTACTCACCTGCAGGGAATCCAGCACACCAGGGATGTGCTGGATGCACTGTCCATGTGTAATATCCATTATCTGTTTGCTGGAACAAGCTCCCCTCTCTCTGAATATGCTGCATTTACGTTGTTCCATGGATGAGCTGGAAACTGGAATTAATTGGTTCGTGTGCACTCAGTCAGGTGCATCCAGAACACTTCAGCTGCCAGGCTGCATCCTGATTAATCCACCAAACAAGGCCAGGCAACCTCCTGCCTAATTGCTTGTCTGCTCCCTGGGGTTGTTTTGATCCCTGACAATTAGCACCTTCATGGATAAAATGTGTTCTGGGAATAGCATAGGCTGGTGGCTGCTTCCAAAAGGCATTTTGGGTGTGGGTGTTCTGTTCTAGCAGGGAATTCCATTTGGACATGCAGGGAAGGGCAGTTCCAGACAGTTCAGCCCCAGACCTAGAGGGCAATGCCTGGTGTGGTGGGTTTGGTGGTATGGAAATGTTGTTCTGCATGGATTGATGAATTTGTGCATATATGGGAGCCATCCCTATGGACTGCTGGACACCAGGACCTGCTTGAGACATGGGTGAATGTACAGGGAGGGAAACAGCCAAATCTGTGGAACCATGGAATTGTGAAGTGGTTTGGGTTGGAAGGGGACCATAAGGATCATCTCATTTCATCCTCTGCCATGGGCAGGGACACCTTCCACTACCCCAGGATGCTCCAAGCACCTTCCAACCTGGGCCTGGACACTTCCAGGATAAAGCTGAAATCCAGGGATCCAGGGACAGCCACAGCTTCTCTGAGAAACCTCAGCCAGGGCCTCCCCACCCTCACAGGGAAGAATTCCTTCCTAATACCTAATCTAAACCTCTCCTCTTTTAGTTTAAAACCATTGCCCTCTGTCCTATCACTGTCTGTTCTCATTAAAAGCCTCTTCCCTTCTTTTTTATACAAGTGGGATTCTCCCACATGAGCTGCTGCATCTCTCCTGAATTGTGACCTACAGGGTTTTAAGAGCTGCTGAGTGCCTCCTCTCTGTTTTATATCAGATCTCTGATGTCCATCCCTAAAATCTGAGTTCCTAAGGAAGTCCTGGGCTTGGATTCACATCAGAAGAAGGAATTAGAGTGTTTGCTTTGTCGTTGTGCCCACAAACCTCCTCCTCTGAGGAGTGAACTGTCACGACCTTGTCAGTTCACAGGGATTAAGCAAAATGCAAATCCCTGCCAGAAACAAAATGTCTCTCATCTTTATTTGTTGGTTTATTTGTTCTTTTCAAAGGTAGAAGCTTGGCAAGACGCAGGAGACCTTACATGGAGTGTGGATATCGTGGGACCTTCTGCCACAGGGGGAAATGCCCTCGAGGCAACGATTACCTGGGGTCATGTCGTTTTGGGTACAACTGCTGCAGGTGGTGAGTTTAGGATTTATCTAGGGAAAAGGTGACTTCCCAAATTACCATTTGATCCCAAGCAGCAGGATTTTCCTCATAATCGTAATTCTGAAACCCCTGAAATGTCCTTTCCTTTGTGTAGGTTGTAGTGTGGCTAATTGTGGAGAATCTCCAGGAGTGATCGTTTTTGACATCGTTGGATTCAAGGAATTGTTGTACCAGCCAGCAAGGATTTGTCATTCTCCTCTCAATAAAAGCAAGATCTGGGGAGGTTGCATGGCTGCCCTGTGTGGTGTTGTCATTAATTTCCAGAAGTAATTCATTTCCCATTCATTTCCCAAGTCCTACTTCCATTAAGAATTTTAAACAAGAATTCTGAAATCAGTCTAAACCTGCCAGGAATGTTTACCCTTCCTGGGCTGCTGACTGAGTGAGGGCTGGCAAATTCTCCACACATGCCTACCAGGGAATTCTCTGTCATGATTAAGACTGAGATCAGTCACCATTTCCACTGGGAGCACAAAAGTCTTCTCCAGTGTGACACTTCAAAGCACTTCTGCTCTGAAAACTTTGGGTTCCCATCTCCTGATCCAGGGCTTTCAGACCTGAGAACAGCATCTTCTTTTATTATGAGAACTAAAGTCACACTGAGCAGGACAAATTGGTAATCTGAAATCTGATTTTACCCGTGGCATTTCCATCTGATATAAATTTGGAGTGAATCTGCAAAATTTATATTGGCTGCAGCTGCAAATCAGGAGATCAGAGTTAGACCCATGACATTGCTTGGGGCGATTATAGAAACATGTGAGAGAGGCCAACCCCACTGTAACTCTGATCACTTCTAAGAGAAGTGATCCTGTCCTGCCCTGGATCACAACAGAAAATTCAGAAGGTGCAGGTTGCTCAGAGAGCTCCTGTCTCTGCAGCTGCTCCTGCATCAGGAGCATCCTTGTGCTGACAAGGAATCCTTGGTGCCCAGAGAAGCTGTGGCTGCCCCATCCCTGGAAGTGTCCAAGGCCAGGTTGGACAGGGCTTGGAGCACCCTGGGATGGTGGAAGGTGTCCCTGCCCATGGCAGGGGGTTGGAATGAGATTTAAGGTCCCTTTCAACCCAAACCATTCTGTGATTCTTGAAGAGAGGAGCAGTAATGGCTGACTTTTTAAGGGAAGCAACCAACCCAAGTGCGAAGGACTGACTCAACGCCCTGAGCTGCCCATTTGTTGCAAAGCATTTGCCCACCCTTCACAGAACCACAGAATCACAGATTTTTTAGGGCTGGAAGGCACCTCTTGTGATCATCCAGCCCAACACCCTTGCCAAGGCAGGGTCACCTGGAGCATGTGACACAGGAACAGGTCCGGGTGTGTTTGGAATATCTCCAAAGAGGAAACTCCACACCCTCCCTGGGCAGCTGTTCCAGTGCTCTGCCACCCTCAACATAAAGAAGTCCTTCCTCAAGTGGAGGTGGAATTTCTTGTGTTTCAATTTATGGCCATTGCTCCTCATCCTATGGCTGGACACCATTGAAGAGAGTCTGACACCGTCCTCTGACACCCCTTGGGGATATTTGTATGGATTACTGAGATCTTTACTGGATTACTGGATCCCTCTCAGTCTTCTCCAGACTGCACAGGCCCAGCTCCCTCAGCCTCTGGGCCTGTTCAAAGCAGATGTTTCTGCAGATGACTGTGGCACCACTGAACCACAGCCCCGTGCAGGGCAGGAAGCGGGGCCAACAGCCCCAGGGATCTCCTGGCATGGAAACCTGAGGAAATTGCCAAGTGCAGCCAAACCAGCAATCCACTGGTGATGTCCTAAGAGGGTTTTGCACAATCCACGGTAGGTGAATGTTTCACAAACTGGAATGGCACAAGATTTTTGCTCAAGGACTGAGGACTTTGCAGGGAGGGTTCAGACCTTGTAATTTTAGATTCATCTGATCTGTAGCCAGCGTCATGCAGAATCCAGTCTCATCATGCATTTAGCTCAGCACCACAAAGAGCTGGGAAATGGCTTCAAGAGCCAGTTTAGAGTGAAACAGGTTGAAACCCCCTAGGATCCATGCTGCACATCTCCTCCCTGCTTCTTATCCCAACCCCATCTCCCCAGCACTCTACATATTCAGATCCATAGATTCAGAAAATCATAAAACAGTTTGGGTTGGAAGGGACCTTTAAATCATACAGATCCAACCCCCCTGCCATGGGCAGGGACACCTTCCACTATGCCAGATTGCTCCAAGCCCTGTCCAGCCTGGCCTTGGACACTTCCAGGGATTAAGCTGATGTGTGTGCTAAAGAGCAACAGCACAGAGATGCAGCTAATTGCCACCCTAATGAAGCCTTGTAAGGAACCTGACTTCTGGACATAGCTGCTCCCAGTCCCTTGCCTCCTGGGGTTTTGATGCCAAGACAGCTCAGCAGATATAAAAACAAACAAAAACAAAAACAAAAACAAAAACAAAAACAAAAACAAAAACAAAACCAAAATGGGACATGACCTTTTCCCTTTTTCTGGCTGTAGCTGTAAGATCAGGATTTCCTTCAGTGGTGAAGGAAATAAGAAGCTGCCCTGAATGCTCTGACTACCACGGCAGAGTAGTAGTGATCCCCCTGGGTACAGATCTGCAAACAGTTTGTGCAATGTCCCTCACTGGGGAGTGAAAAAACAATGAAATATGGTGAGTTGTTTGGACCAAAGGCATATTCACGTATTGCCCAGAGGAGCTGCAGCTGCCCCATCCCTGGAAGTGTTCAAAGCCAGGTTGGGTGGGGCTTGGAGCACCTACTGGAAGGTGTCCCTGCCCATGGCAGCTGGTTGGAGCCTCCTGATCTCTTCCAAACCAAATCATTGTGTGCCTCCACAATCCTTGTGACCGCTCAGTGAATACCCCACCAGGCACGAGTGTGTTTTTAACATCCATCCCCACACATGGACCCACAACGCTTGATGAAAGTGCAGCAAGGCTGGAAACGTTTACAAAGATGCTCCATTGATCAGCAAAGGGTTACAAACTCCACCAAACAAAGCCACAATTAGGGATGTCATCCCGAGTGGCGTCTTCCCAGTTATTTTTCAAGCGGAGCATAGAGAGCGCGCTTCCCGTGGGGGGAGGAGGACAGAGCTCCTTTGTGTGGGGAAAGCTGATTGTTTGCCAAGGCCTAACGAACAGGGCTGCTGTGTGTGCATCCCCGGAGGTGTCCAGCAAACCGCAGCACCGAGCAGCCCTTACGCAAGACGGGATGACACAAGATCCCGGGCTGGAGGCCTGGGAATCCTTCTCAGGTGTCAGATGAGGAAAGCTCCGCTTGTTTTTCTCTGCAGGGGAAAGAAACAGAGAAAAGGAGCTTTGGGGCTGGACATTTTGAGGATTCAGCTGTCCCGAGGGATATTGTGCGACGTGAAGAGACCAAACTGCTGCTGCTGGTGCCGGGAAGCTCCCGGGGTGCCGAGCGCATCCTCCCAGCAGTGACCGGTGACATCCCCTCTCCTCCATTCTGTCCCCGCGCAGGTGCTGCACGACCTGCAGGGAGGGACCCAACCTGCAGGGAGGGCCCTGCCCATTCACCTCTGCCTCCTTTCTCTTCTCCCCAGAGCTGCGACTCTGCTGGCGAGTCCCAGGCATGCGGATCCTGCCTGTCCTCTGTGCCCTGCTCCTCTTGATGCTCCGGGGAGTGACAGGTAAGAACTGTGGAGGGCTTGTGCTTTGTCAGTGTTTTTTAGGGAGGATTTGTCACCTCGGCGGATGAGTCACGGGTGAGTTCTCCTGGTGGCTGTGCCGTCCCCGCCGGCGTCCCTCTCACCCCACAGCTTTAAGGAAAGACTCCAGGTTCTGCTTTTGGGACCAGAGCTGGGGCGTGGTATTAAAGCTTTCATCCCTCCAAAACTGGGATTTGACCCCTCTCCATGTCTCCTGACCCTGAGGCAGCAGCACTGGGCACAGCAGTCTTGTTGGAGAGGAGGAGGAGGAAGGGAAAGCCTGCTTCCACGCTTGGAGTTCTCCCTTGTTCCAGGAAGGAGGCAGCAGGCACCAAGGAAAGCTCTCCCAGAGCCTGCTTAGGGGTGTAGTGCCTGCCTCCCATCCAAGTGCCATAAACTCACCTGGATTTCTGCTGCAGGCACCTGCTCAGCAGTCGTGGCAGGGGACAAGCAGGGCTGGGCTAGCGCTGGCCGCGCAGGGACCGGGGCTGTGCTCGGCATCTCGGCTGAAAACCTCCTCTCTCCGTGCCCTGCAGGGCTGCCCCCGGTTCGAGCATCAGCGCAGGACTGCGAGCGCCGCGGGGGATTCTGCTCCCAGCGCTCCTGCCCGCCGGGCATCGGCCGCGTCGGCCTCTGCTCCGAGCGGGAATTCTGCTGTCGGATGTGAGTTCAGGGCTGCCCGGAGGGCTCCTGTTGAGGGTCCCCGGGATAAAAACTGGGAATGTACAGCCCAAGGGTACAGGGACATTCCCGACCCTCCCTGCTGCCCTGGCTGGGACAGGCACTGCCAGAGCTCTCCTCCCACAGGCGCTGGTATCCCTGACGGGCTCCTGGACCCCCGGGCACGACACCAGCCCGTGCCCTCGCTGCGTGGTCGGGACGATGCTGCCTGGAGGCACCGAGCACTGCCAGAGGCAGCAGCAACCCTGCACAGCCAGACCTGGATCCCACGGGAATCCCATCCCCCAGTGTCCCCAATACAAGGTGGTGGTCATTCCCACTGCCAAGATGTATCCTGGGCGTGCATCTCTTTGGGGTGAATTCCTGGCAGACATGGACACGCACACACTGTCCCACCATCCACCCTCTCTCCGTGCTGGCCTCAGCCACACCAGCATCTCTGCCTGTGGTGGGAGAGGGGACACGTGTGACACTCACAGGGACCCCAAGCCAAGCCTTTTGTCTCAGCAAGGGGACCCCAGCACCTCTCACACTGAGATGGAGGGGTTGCTATGACCATCTTCATTTCAGTGGGGACCTGCTGGTTGTCCACTGGCTCCCAGGCTGGGTCAGGAGTCCTTGTGGGGCTGTTCCATGGGTCACACACTGCCTTGGTGTCCTTGGGTCCATCCCCAGCTGTGGGGCCTGGGTGTGGGGCACCGGGGGCTGTTGTGGGGTCCAGGGGGTGTGTGGGGGGTGGGAGAAGTGATTCTGCTCCAGAGGGAATAGGGACTGATGGCTGTGCCATGGGGCTTCTCAGGAGCTTGGGATGGAGTTGGGGGTCAGTGCTAGGGCTGGGGGCTCAGCTAGGAGCCCAGGTGGGTCATTGTGGATGATTGGTAAGGCAGATCCAGGATGCTCAGCTCAGGGGTGCCATGGGGGTGGCCCCTGCTGTGTCATGGGAGTAGGGGCCACAGGGATGCTGGGGCAGGGGACACCCACTGCTCCCCTCCAAGGAGCAGGGCAGCCAGGGGTGGGAGCAGCCTCTCCTGGGGTATTGGGCATTGCTGTGGGTACAGGGAAGGTCAGACCAGGGTGCCAGCTGTGGGTCCGAGTCCGGGTCTGGATCAGCAAGGCCAAGCTGCAGCTCTGACGGGGTTGAGGTCAGAGCAGCTCTTGTGCAGCTTCCCAGGGCAGGGCTGGCCCCAGCCATGGCCTCCCTGCAGTGGGGTTATAGAAGTCCTTTCCACACCATAAGCAGCAAACCCTGGCTGTGCTGGCCCTGGGCTCATCCTGAATCTGGTTGCAGACCTCCAGGAGCAAGGATATTCCAAGGACCCAGCAATGGACACACAATCTTACTTCCACAGATTTCCTGATGCTCGAGGAATCCCACCATCAGGCATCAAGGACAGGTTGGACAGGGCTTGGAGCATCCTGGGATAGTGGAAGGTGTCCCTGCCCATGGCAGGGCTTGGAATGAGATAAATTCTAAAGTTTCTTCCAGCCCAAACCACTCCATGATTCCATGCACCTCTCTGAGAGATGACAGCAGACCCTGTGTCCCTGATGTATCCAACCTCAAGTCCCATTCTCTCTCCAGGATCCAGCTCCAAGAGCTTTGGTCTCTCTGAGCAATGGACCAGCACCCTGGAGACACACCACAGACCAACTGTACAGAAAAGGGTTACAAATCAAGTTTACTAGGGTAAAAAAATAGATGTAGGGCTTGGCCAGAAAGCAGCCATGGATACATTGCTTCTTTCTCTCTCATGATCTTTCCTCCATGAGCCACCTTGGTCTTTATCTTTCTGAAACACCACAGAATTCCTATAAATCCAGAAGCTCTCCCGATCAAGTCCACACGTCTAAGGCCTGATGAGGCTCTATTCACCTTCCTCCACTAATCTCCCATGGATTGCACATTTTTATACAGCATTTTGCTGCTGTTGAACCCCATTTGTGGATTTTGTACCAAGTAGGGCAATTTCAGAAGCAGTAGATTCAGACAGAATGAGGTGAAGTGTGGTCTTCCCTGACTGAATTTCCTCTTTGCACGGCTTGACTATTTGAGTAGACATCAGAAAAGCATCCTTAGGCTTATCACTTCCTGGCAGGTGGAATGCAAGTCACCTTGGCAGGGATTAAGCTGTTCTTGTGATGTTAAAAGAGAAGGAAAGCAAAATTTTTTTAATGTTTCTGTGTATCACACAGCACCAGCTCCCTAAGCAAACTGACAGGACAGAAGAGACAGATATTTTGTCAAAGAATCTCAGAACGGTTTGGAGAAGAAGGGACTTTTAAGGTCATCCAGTTCCAACCCCCACCATCATCAGGGACATCTTCCACTATCCCAGGTTGCTCCAAGCCCCCTCCAACCTGGCCCTGGACACTTCTAGGGATGAAGCAGCGACAGATTCTCTGGGCAACCAGTGCCAGGGCCTCACCACCCTGACAGGAGAGATTGGTTGGGACTGGTTCCTACTTCTGCCTGCCCCACCAGCCTGGTTTATCCACCCCAGGCAGTTCCTGCCATGCCACCACAGCCTGGGTGCCTCTGAGCCATGGGTGTCACAAGAGGTGTTGCATGAGGACAACGGTGACATTGATTGCAACAGCCCCAGGAGGCTCCTCAGCCTCTGCTGTTGCATCAGAGAGGGACAGGGAGAAGCCCCAGCATCCCCACATGGATGGGTGGCTTTCTGATTGGCCAAGGGGAGATGTGTCAGCAAAAATCAGTGAATGTCTCCATAGCTTGCAACAATATAAAATCAGAGTGTTTGGGCCAAAAAAGTGCTCCTTGAAGCCAAGGACCGCTGGACACAGTGATTCTTGTTGGGTTTGTTGCTGCCTGAACACCTGAACTTCATCAGGTAGGTGACTGTGGGGTCTCCTGGAAAAGAGTCAGATGAGGTAATGGATTTCCCAGAGACTGAAACATCATGAAATGCTCCTGAGTTTGGCAGGGTGGCACAAAACACAGAATCCTTTTTAAGACAAAAGTAGAGGACACATGGTTGGGAGCTGCCCATCTGCAGTCTGGTGAACCACAGCCCAGGCTCCTGCCCCATCTTGGGTTCCTGCATGTCCCCATTGCCTTGGTGTCCCCTCTGCAGCCCTGTGAAGACCCGTGAGAGGCAGCAGCCATGAAGATCCTGTTCCTGCTCTTCCCCCTGCTCCTGCTGTTGGTCCAGGGTGCTGCAGGTGAGAGGAGAGGAGGAGAAATGGGGGAAAGAGTGACCACCCAGCAGTGGGAATTCAAAGTCCCTTGAAGTGGGTGTGGGAGTGTTGGGAAGGTAACAGGAGACTGAAGTCAAGGGGTTTCTCCAGTGATAGTTCTATAGGACACACGTGGGGTGGAAAAACCCAGTTGAAATAAAATACTGGCATCTTTGGTGGGTCAGGACGGTGTTTGGTTTCAGGCTCCCACCCAGCTACTCCTGTCTGGGTGTCTCTGAATGTTCTTTTGCCCTGTGTGTGATCTTTGCTGTGGGGAGGTTGGAGCTGAATCCATCCACTGGTCAGAAATGCACTAACACCATCAGTCTTTTGCAACCACACACTGCTCTCACAGATAATTGCTTTAATTTTTCTGTATGTTTCTTTCCCCATGGAAACCCAAAATGCAGCTGGATGCAGGAAAAAAGGGGGATACTGCACTTATGGGAGATGTGACTTCCCTGCGAGACCCATTGGAAGATGCTCACTGTACAGTGTGTGCTGCAGGAGATAAGGTCTGGCATCCTGCCTGAGGAGAGAGCTCCCTCTTTTGTCCACAATGTAATATGTAGCAAATTTATTGCCTATGATTGTCTGCTACATAATTTCCTTATCTATTCCTTGTGGGAGAGATGCCCAAATAGGGAGGGAAAAGCCCTTGGGTGTTTTGGAGCTGCCCTGCGTGGAGCTGCAGGAGCTCCAGGTCAGCCAGGACCTCCCCACTCTCCCCCAGTCCCCAGGGCCTCACTCAGCCTCTGCAGAGGACTCACCAAAGCCACCAAAGAGGGAAACATTCCCTGTCCTTGGGCAGTACCCAGGACATGATCCAGGTCTTGCTGCATCTGCACACACCTGGAGCCAGGGCTGCCAGCACTGAGACAGCCCAGCTCCAACCTGTCTGCACCAAGGACTGCACCTCACCTCCCCTCAGCCTGACTCTGCTGCTCCACACCCGGGGCATGGCAGGGCAGGGGGACACAGTGGCAGGCAAAGTTCCACCAGGTGATGTGCTTGTTTCCTCTCTTCCTACAGCATCTGGGGTTGAAACCCTGAAACTGCCAAACAGGACACGGCCCTCTCTTCTGGCTCCTGCACCCATGTCCTGCTGTCCCCTCCCCTCCCTGCCTGTGCCCTGCCCAGCTGGCTGACAGCAGCAGTGGCAGCTGCTCCTGCTGGGTGCTGCTGGGCTGGAGCCCTGTGGTGCCAGCCCTGCTGTCTTTGGGCCAGGGGCTGCTTTTGCCAGCTTGAATAAAGAGCACTTTGGCATTGCAGGGCTGTGTGTGCGTGTCCTGCTGCTGGAGGGGTGCTGTGCCTGCTGCCTGTGGGGCTGGCACTGCCTTGGTGGCAGCACAAGGCCCTGGGGATGGTGCTGGGGCTGAGCAGCGGCTGTGTCCCTGGGGATGCTCCTGCCTGGCCGTGCTTTGGGGACACTGAGCCTGTCAGTGCCTGCTGGGCCGGGCTCTGGGGGTGCCTGTGGTGGGGCTGCCCTGCAAATGCTCCCTCTGGGGAATTGGGATCCCTGTGCTGGTCCTGTCAGTCCCAGATGTCCCTTGCCCCTGACAGCCACAGCCTCATGTGCAGGGCTGTGCTGGGGCAGTGTCCCTTGAGTGGGCATGGCCATGGTGACCCACAGGTGCTGTCCCTGCTGCTCCTCCTTGTCCTGTTCCAGCACCACAGCCCTCCCTGCTGTGGCTGTGCTGCTCCACACCCCATCCCACCAAGCAGGATGAGGTGGAGGTCATGCAGCTCCTGCTCTGGGTGACCTGTGAAATGGCTCCAAATTGAGCGTGGCCAGGAAATGTCCAAATTTTTACATACAGGTAATAAATGTTTTTTCTTTTCTCTACCCATCTCAGGCAGTCTGGGGTGACAACACTGCTCCATCCAAAGCAGTGACTTGTCCATGTCTGCAATGCAATGCTCAGGCATTAGGATTTGAGGGGTTCAATACCTTTGTGTGTGTCCATGTCCACATGGCCATGGGAGCAACTTGTGACCCTGCCTGTTGCAGTGAGGACTCTCCATCCCAAAAGCCATAAACTCAGAGAATTATTGATGTTTAGAAAGCCTGTTGAGATCATTGGGTTCCACCATTACCCCAGCACTAACACATATCCCCAAGCACCACATCTACACAGCTGTTAAATCCTACCAGGAATGGTTACTCCTTCACTGCTCTCGGCAGCCTGATCCAATGTTTGACCACATTTCTTCCAAGAAATTATTCTTAATACCCAATCTAAACCTTCCCAAGTGCTACTTGAGGCCATTTCCTCTGGTTGTCTCAACTGTGACATGAGAGAAGAGACTGACCCCCAAAAGGCTTCCACTGCCATTGCCATTCCAGAAGGGGAGGGACGTTCAGATCATCCCTGCGTGCCATGGCCTTTGCTCAGTGGGTTCTCACCTTTCCTGGCACTGAACCTGGAGGTGTCACCAGAAGCTCTCTTCACATCTGCTGGACAGATTTGTTATCCCATCCCATCCCATTCCATCCCATCCCACCCCATTGCCGTTGTGTCATGGGTGTCATAAGAGGTGTTGCTTGGGGACAACGGTGACATTGATTGCAACAGCCCCAGGAGGCTCCTCAGCCTCTGCCCCTGCAGCAGGGAGGGACCAGGGCCAGCCCCAGCACCCCCACACACGTGGGGCACTCTGGGCTTGGCCCAGGGCACTTGTGCCAGCAGCCACTGGGGCCTGTCCCACCCACCAGCACTGCTATAAATCCAGCCTGTCTGGGGCAGGGCAGCATTCTCTGGCCTCAAGGGCATCTGGACACAGCGATTCCTGCTGGGTTTGTTCCTGCCTGAACACCCAGACTTTTGTCAGGGAGATGAATGCAGGGTCTCTCTCTGCAATCCTGCCCACTCAGAGTCTCAGCTCAAAGCCCAGCACCACCGAGTCTCTGAAAAGACAACGTGTTGGAGTATCCAGATGGAATATCTGCCCATCAGAGATGGCTGGGTGTAGTGGATCTAGTGCTGGCCAAATGCCCATGCACCCACTAGAATTATTTACTCATTTTCTGCTGTGAGATAAGGAGGAAAGCAAAGCAGGCTAAAACTTTAAAGGGTATAAAGATAACATTTTTAACAGAATTAAAATAAAAAATAATAAGAAATCAGAATAAACTTTCAGAACACTTCTCCTCTGCCCACATCATCTTTTCTTTCCCACTGACAATGTAAAGAGACAAAACCTGGGACTTCCAGTCAGTTTACCCCCTCTAGAATAGTCTTTCTTCAGTTCTCTTAGGAAGAGAAGTCTCTCTTGCCATGCCATGGAGACCTCTCCACAAGAAACAGTTCTGTCATGGCTTCAATGTCACAGTGAATCAGCCGCCCAAGAAAGGAAAATCTGTTTGCAGTGTGAAAGTCCCTCCCAGTGCCTTGCAGATTTCCTACAGCTGCATTCATGGACCATGTTAACTTATGGGATACTATTTTAAGGATGAGCTGTTCTAGCATAAAAGCAAAAGTTCTCCTCATCCATCTCTTGAAAAACAGAGGTTTTTTTCTTTTATTCCTGGGGCAAAATTTCTCATCTCTGTGTTCAAGCTTCTCATTGGATCACAGCTACTGCAACATCTGCTGATTTCAACACTGGTGCTTCTGCTCATGGCTGCAGTTAGAACTCTATATCCCCCCAAGGCATTCCATAAAGGGAAAAGACAAAGTCTGATATATCAATTATATTTTCACCATAGCCCCACAAGAGAACTTCAGCCCAAAAACTAAGGCATCTCCTCAATCTCCTCCCATCTAAAACTCCTTCCTCACTGACCTCAATGTCCCATGTTATTTTCTCTATGTGTCTTCATCCTTTCCTTTTCCTGATTCAGGAGAGAACTGGTATTTGTAGGCTCATTTGTTCTCAAGCTTTATCAATGGAAGCAGTGTTTACAGAGTTCTGCAGCACTGAAAGGTTGATCTCATCCAGGCTCTGCATTGGGAAATTATTCACCGTGCCTCTTGCTGCTGGTCCTGAGGTCTCCACCCACACCGTGCGAGCCGTGCCGGCCGCTGGCTTTACTCAATGACTTTCTTCATGCAGAGCACTGAAAACAACAAAAACTGCCGCTGCTGTTTTTGTCCTTCTGTCCGCAGCATGGCTGGCTAACAGTGGCTGAACAAACAAAGCTCATTGCGAGCCATGCCCTCGGGCCAGCCGTGCCAATTTTGGCTGTGCCAATTTCAGCCGCGCAGTCCCGGCCGTGTGGCCGCTCCCAGACTGAGATGGTGGCGGCCACGTGGCCACTCCGGGCCCCGGCTGCTCCTGCCTCAGGACCACGCCCGGCACTGGGCCTGTGTGCTGGTTTGAAAGCAAAACCAGTGAGACTCCAAGTCGGAAATACAATTTAATAGCGAGAGAACAAACAAGAAAGATAAAAACAAATAAGACAAATGCAATAGTACAAAGGACCACTGATGGAATCAGAATGCAAACCTGACACCCTGTTGGTCAGGGTGTTGGAAGCAGCCCGCAGTGAGTCCTCCCAAGTGACAGTTGTGGCTCTGTTGGAGTAGAGATGATCCTCAAGAAAAGGTCCAGTCATCCTCTGGGAATCCAGTGCAAACAGGCTCCCTTGGTGTTTGGGATTGCAGGTTTTATCCCTGTGGAAAGGCTTTGGCTCCTCCTGCTGGGTGGAGCATCTCCCAATGGGATGAGGTGATGTTATCAGTCCTGCGAGAGCCTTCAATGACCCATTCACAGGTGATGTCCCTTGGAGGAGGATGGGTGGAGGAAGAGATAAGGAGGCACTGCCTTATCTGGTGTTATGATTGGCCCATTAAAAGAAAACATCCGCTCTCTTTCTACTGCTGGAGTAACAAGAGATAAAGAACAATATCTGCCAACCGGTTTCAACAGATGAAAATAGAATACACCTTTTTGGTTACATTTTTCAACCCAGGCCTGCCTGCATGGTTGCTTTCAGGACCAATAAAGCCCCCAGCCGGCATGGCCTGGTGGAGCTGCTGGAAAAAGGACTGTGAGGGGAACCCTGCCAGGAAGGGACCCAGCCTTGCTGGGATGGGGCCCCACCTGCCCTGCCAGGACAGGGCCCGGCAGGCTCCCTGGTGAGGGGCTCAGCAGCCTGTTCACCACCCCTCAGAGGACAGAAATCTCAGCTGAGCCTCTCCCAGCCGTAGGTAGAGCCGACCTGACCACGACCACAGCCAGTTGCCTGTTCAGGGGCCAAAAGCCAGAGAGGCTTTTGCCGGGCTTAGTTCAGTTTTAAACGGGCTCTTCCACAGAGGCGTGTTCAACTCTTTTAAGTGGTTGAACTGGCTGTCAATCTTCACAACTAGCCAGCTGATTGGTTCTTTATAATTGAGCAGCTGATTGGCTCTTCAAAACTAGCCAGCTGATTGGCTCTGCCAGGCCCCCACAGGGAACCGCCCCCGCTGCCTGTGGACTCCTCCACAAGGGCAAACCAGACTTCGTTAAACTACTGGGAAAGAGAATAAAAGCCTTCATGTGAGTCTGAGAAGCCAAAACGTGGAAGTTTCCTAAGTACAGGAGAGACTGGAATGGTGCCTTGATGCTGAAGGAGGGAGATGAGATCTTCTTCGCTAGGGGAATGGGGACTTGCCCTGGGAAAGGAAGGAGATTCTGTTCCCACAGCACTACAGAGATTTCCCACCATTTCAGGCCTTCAGTAATTCCAATTTCAAAAGCAATTTTATCTGCCTCTCCCAGATCTCACTGGTCATTTATCTGGTTTGAATTGGCAAATGCTGGCCTCAGTTTTGTGGTCTGTGCGCTGGGGAAAGGATTTGGATGTGCACTGAGGAAGGTCATGGGAACGAATCCTCTTAGGTCATCAATTTCCTATAGACTGAGACATAGTGAAATATTCCAGGTATTGAAGGGTGGCACAGAAAGAAGAATTGTTTTAAAGAGAAAGGTAGACGAAACATCATCTCCCGTGGTTGGGAGCAGCCCCTCTGCAGTTTGGTGAACCACAGGGCCCAGGCTTCTGCCCCACCTGGGCTCCTGCATGTCCCCATTGCCTTGGTGTCCCCTCTGCAGCCCTGTGAAGACCCAGGAGAGGCAGCAGCCATGAAGATCCTGTTCCTGCTCTTCCCCCTGCTCCTGCTGTTGGTCCAGGGTGCTGCAGGTGAGAGGAGAAGAGGGGAAATGGGGGGAAGTGTGAGGACCCAGCAGTGGGAATTCAGTGTCCCTGGAAGTGACTGTGTATGTGGGAGTGATGAGAAGGTAATGGAGTATCAAGGTCAAAGCTGTTTTTTGTGTGAGTTTCCAACTGGGCACTGATTTGGGGTGGAGAGAGCCCAGGGGAAAAAAGCCTGGCTTGCTCTGAGGGTCAGGAAGGTGTTTGCTTTCAGACTCCAAGCCTGGACCCAGCTATTCCTGTTTAGGAGTCTCTTGGCCTGAACAGGGATGTCAGAGAGCCCCAAGGGCTGTTTAGATGGAGGAGTTTCCTGGGGCACAAAGGTGTCCCTTTCTTATCGAGTGGTTCATCCACCAAGTGTCCCAAATCTTCATCACTCCATGGGATAATCGCTGCTGGGGCTGGACAAGGACTTTCCATCAGAGGTCACACAGCCAGGACAGGGATGTGGGATGTGAGGAGTCCCTGCCTGCCAGCAGGACTGCCAGCACACCCTGTTCTGCCAGATTATTGCTGTGATTGTTCTGTGTTTGTCTTTCTCGATGGTAACAGGGAGTACACTACAATGCAGACAGAGAAAAGGAATCTGTTCTTCTGTAAGATGTCGCCCCCCTCTAAGAACTATTGGGAGATGTACAGCAATAGATGTGTGCTGCAAAAGGTGAGATCTAGATTTCCTGACGGAGGAGGGTTTCCTCCTTTTTGCCTCCTGAGATGCCTCAGAATGATCTGTTACAAATTTTTTCTTGACAACTCATGATAAATATTCTTCTGCCTTTGGGCTTTGAGAGAGATGCTCAAGAAGGAAGGGAAAAGTCCTTGAGTGGTTTGGAGCTGCCCTGAGTGGGGATGAAGGAAACACAGGACAGCCAGGGCCCTCCCCACTCACCCAAGCTACCAAAGAGGGAATCATTCCCTGTCCTTGGGTAGCACTGAGGACATGATCCAGGTCTTGCTGCATCTGCACACACCTGGAGCCAGGGCTGCCAGCACTGAGACAGCCCAGCTCCAACCTGTCTGCACCAAGGACTGCACCTCACCTCCCCTCAGCCTGACTCTGCTGCTCCACACCCGGGGCATTGCAGGGCAGGGGGACACAGGGACAGGCAAAGTTACACCAGGTGATGTGCTTGTTTCTTTTCTTCTTGCAGCATCTGGGGTTGAGACCCTGAAACACCCACTCAGGACATGGTCCTCTCTCCTGGCTCCTGCACCCATGTCCTGCTGTCCCCTCCCCTCCCTGCCTGTGCCCTGCCCAGCTGGCTGACAGCAGCAGTGGCAGCTGCTCCTGCTGGGTGCTGCTGGGCTGGAGCCCTGTGGTGCCAGCCCCGCTGTCTTTGGGCCAGGGGCTGCTTTTGCCAGCTTGAATAAAGAGCAAGAGCCCTTTGGCATTGCAGGGCTGTGTGTGCGTGTCCTGCTGCTGGAGGGGTGCTGTGCCTGCTGCCTGTGGGGCTGGCACTGCCTTGGTGGCAGCACAGGGCCCTGGGGATGGTGCTGGGGCTGAGCAGTGGCTGTGTCCCTGGGGATGCTCCTGCCTGGCCGTGCTTTGGGGACACTGAGCCTGTCAGTGCCTGCTGGGCCGGGCTCTGGGAGGTGCCTGGGGTGGAGCTGCCCTGCAGATGCTCCCTCTGGGGAATTGGGATCCCTGTGCTGGTCCTGTCAGTCCCAGATGTCCCTTGTCACTCACAGCCACAGCCTCATGTGCAGGGCTGTGCTGGGGCAGTGTCCCTTGAGTGGGCATGGCCATGGTGACCCACAGGTGCTGTCCCTGCTGCTCCTCCTTGTCCTGTTCCAGCACCACAGCCCTCCCTGCTGTGGCTGTGCTGCTCCACACCCCATCCCACCAAACTGGAAGGAGAGGAAGCTGTTCATCTCTTGGGCTGGATGACCTGTGAAAAGGTGCCATATTGCTTTAGAAGTGACAATATTTGTTTGCCCATGGGAATATGCACAATGTCCTTGCCTCTCTGCCCATCTCAGGCAGTCTGGAGGGACACTTCTGTGTTCTATGAAAGGCAGGGGCCTCTCCCAGTCTGCAAAGCAAACCTCCGACACTAGCATTTGAATGGTTCACTACAAGTGTATGTCCATGTCCACTTATAAGAGTAAGTGGGGTCCCTGCCTGGTTCCAGGACAGCTTTCCCTCTGAGGAGTCAGAGAGTCATACAATTACTGATGTTGGAAAGACCCTTTAAGCTCATTGAGTGCAACCATTCCCCCAGCACTGCTAAGGCCACCATTAGACCAAGTCCCCAAGTGCCACATCTGCATGTCTTTTAAATACCTCCAGAGCTGGCAATTCCACCATTGCCGTGGGCAACCTGTCCTAACATGGATTATTGATTCTACAAAGAAACTGTTCCTAATACCCAATCTAATCCGTCTGTGGGGCTGCTGGGAGCCATTTCCTCTGGTCCTGTCAATTGCTACATGTGAGAAGAGACCGACACAAAAAATTTTCTGTTGTCATTGCTTTCCAGAACTGGAGAGTGTGGTGAGGGATGTTCATATCAACCCTACCTGTTGTGGCATTTCCTTTCCCTCTGCTAACCCCGAAATTTTATTTTGCCCCTCTTCTTCACCAATTATGCACACAAACCTGTTGAAGTGAAGTGAGAGGTAAAGCTTTCCTCTCACTGCACAAAGCTGAGCCCGTCTGCCATATTCAGTCCGATCTTCCACATCCCACTCTGAGTATTTATAACATCAATAAAATGAGAGGAGAAAAAGAAGGAAACCACTTCCACATTTCTGCTCTTCCCAACATCAACCCACCTCCCTTGTCCATCTCATCCCTCTCCTGCCCAGCCCATTGCCGTTGTGCCACGGGTGTCATAAGAGGTGTTGCATGGGGACAACAGTGACATTGATTGCAACAGCCCCAGGAGGCTCCTCAGCCTCTGCCCCTGCAGCAGGGAGGGACCAGGGCCAGCCCCAGCACCCCCACACACGTGGGGCACGCTGGGCTTGGCCCAGGGCACTTGTGCCAGCAGCCACTGGGGCCTGTCCCACCCACCAGCACTGCTATAAATCCAGCCTGTTTGGGGCAGGGCAGCATTCCCTGGCCCCAAGGGCATCTGGACACAGCGATTCCTGCTGGGTTTGTGGCTGCCTCAACACCCAGACTTTGTCAGGAAGGTGAGTGTGGGGTCTCTCTCTGAAATCCTGCCAACTCAGGGTCTCCACTCAAAGCCCGGCAGAGCAGAGTCTCCAAAAGGACAAACAACTGGGAGCATCTGGTTATAAAATTTGGACATCAGAGATGGCTGGGAAAGAGAAAAAAGCCTTCATGTGCGTCTAAAATGTCAGAACATGTGGAAAGTGAAATTTTGGTTTCCTAAGTGCAGGAGATACTCGATTGGTGCCGTTGCTGCAAGAGGGAGATGAGATCATTGTTGGGAGAATGGGCACTTTCAGTAGCAAAATAGGGAGGCACTTTTCCGAAATCAGTACGGAGATTTCCCGTAATTTTAGGCTTTCAGGAGCTGGAAAGGTTGATTTCAGTTTCCATTTTTAGGCACCAAGACACTTCCCTGCCCTCTGGCTGCTCCCTGGGTTGGTGCTGCCCAGGACAGTGGCAGCAAGTGCAGGGCTGGGGAATGTCCTTGCTGGCAATCCTGGGAATGCTCTGGAGCTGGGCATGGGCACTGCCAAGCTGAGCTGGGAGGATTTTCCTGAGCCCAGGGAAGCACAGTTGGTTGTTCAGGATGTTTGGGGCATGTGTTTGATACATGAAGCCCAAAGGCAAAACATCTCTGTAGTTCCATTGGCAATTTTATCTCTGCATTTCCTAATTTTCACAGGCCATTTATTTTGATTTCATCATCAACAGTGGGTCCCAGATGTGCAGTCTGTGCTCTGGGAAAAGGTTTGAGAAGACATATGAGGTAGGAAATTGAATCAGCATAGACTGTCAATTTCCCAGAGACTGAGACAGTGGAATGCTCCCAAGGTTTAGCAGGGTGGCACAGACCTAAGAATTGTTTTCAGAGAAAGGTTAAGGAAATGTGATCATATGTGCCTGGAGGCCACCTCTCTGCACTTTGCTGAGCCACAGAGCCCTGCAAACCAGGCTTCTGCTCCACCTGGGGTCCTGAATGTCCCCATTGCCCTGATGTTCCCTCTGCAGTCCTGTGAAGACCCAGGAGAGGCAGCAGCCATGAAGATCCTGTTCCTGCTCTTCCCCCTGCTCCTGCTGTTGGTTCAGGGAGCTGCAGGTGAGAAGGGAAAAGGGGAAATGGGGGAAAGTGTGAACCTGCACCAGGGGGAATTCAGTGTCCCTGGAAGTGACCATGTTTGTGTGAGTGATGAGAAGGTAACAGGGCATTAAGGTCAAAGGGGTTTCTCAAGTGAGTTTCCAACTGGACAATGATTTGGGGTGGAGAAATCCCATGGAGACAGAATTCTGGCTTGTTCTGTGGGATGAGAAGGGGTTTGGATTCAGGCTCCAAGCCTGCACCCAGCTATCCCTCTTTAGGTTTGGAGGCCATCCTGCACAGGGATGGCAAAGAGCCCCAGGGGCTGCTTGGATGGGAGTGTTTCCTGGGGCACAAAGGTGACACTTTTTATCCAGTGGTTCATCCACTGAGTGTCCCAAATCCTCATTGCCCCAAAGGATGATCCCTGCAAGGGCTGGACAAGGACTTTCTATGTGAGGTGACACAAATCATGGCACAGCCAGGACGGGGATGTGGAAAGGGAGGCGTCCCTGCCTGCCAGCTCTGCTGGTGCAGGCAGAGGTGGGAATGCAGCTGGGAGCCCGCACAGCTCTCCCTCAACCTCACACTGGTCCTTTCCACTCCGTGCCCTGGTGTGCCCCCAGTTTAGGGGTACAAGGACCTTCTAGAGGGAACACCTTGCAATTGGAGATGTGGCTGTGGGGGGCTTGGAGCTGAGCCCTTCTCTTGGCCTGAAATGCATGGGGAGCATCAGCCTGTCCATAACTACACTGCTGTCCCCAAATATTGCTTTAATTGCTCCATGTGTGTCTTTCTCTGTGGAAACAGGAAGTGAACTTGAGTGCAGACGCCGAAGAGGATATTGTTATTTTGGGAGATGTGTCCTGCCTGCAAGGCAAATTGGAAGATGTACAGGACAAACTGTGTGCTGCAGAGGGTAAGCTCTGGAATCCTTCCTGGGGAAAGAGTTTCCTTCTTTTTCCTTAGAATGTTATGTTGCAAATTTTTATCCTGCCAACACCTGAAAATACTCTATTGCATTTATACTTTGTGAAAGATGTCCAGAAAGAAGGGAAAAGTCCATGAGGGGTTTGGAGCTGCCCTGAATGGGGCTGCAGCAGCCCCAAGTCAGCCAGGCCTTCCCCACTCAACCAAGCCACCAAAGAGGGAAACATTCCCCGTCCTTGGGCAGCATCCAGGACATGATCCAAGTCTTGCTGCATCTGCACACACCTGGAGCCAGGGCTGCCAGCACTGAGACAGCCCAGCTCCAACCTGTCTGCACCAAGGACTGCACCTCACCTCCCCTCAGCCTGACTCTGCTGCTCCACAACCTGGGCATGGCAGGGCAGGGGGACACAGGGGCAGGCAAAGTTCCACCAGGTGATGTGCTTGTTTCTTTTCTTCCTACAGCATCTGGGGTTGAAACCCTGAAACTGCCAAGCAGGACACGGCCCTCTCTTCTGGCTCCTGGACCCATGTCCTGCTGTCCCCTCCCCTCCCTGCCTGTGCCCTGCCCAGCTGGGTGACAGCAGCAGTGGCAGCTGCTCCTGCTGGGTGCTGCTGGGCTGGAGCCCTGTGGTGCCAGCCCCGCTGTCTTTGGGGCAGGAGCTGCTTTTCCCAGCCTGAATAAAGAGCAAGAGCCCTTTGGCATTGCAGGGCTGTGTGTGCGTGTCCTGCTGCTGGAGGGGTGCTGTGCCTGCTGCCTGTGGGGCTGGCACTGCCTTGGTGGCAGCACAGGGTCCTGGGGATGGTGCTGGGGCTGAGCAGTGGCTGTGTCCCTGGGGATGCTCCTGCCTGGCCGTGCTTTGGGGACACTGAGCCTGTCAGTGCCTGCTGGGCCGGGCTCTGGGGGGTGCCTGTGCTGGGGCTGCTCTGCAGATGCTCCCTCTGGGGGAACAGGAATATTGTCCTGGTGTTTATAGGCCCAGATAGCATTCTGTTCTCAGGAACCTGCTCCCATGCCAGGAAGACATGGACTAGGAGCTGTGGACATAGTGGCAAAACCTCATCCCTAAAGTATTGAGAGCTTTGTTACAAGGTCCCAGCTCCAGTCCAGGCTGCAAAACCTGCAGCAGGAGATATTCCTTCAAGGAATGGAAGTGAGAAACCTCAGGGACGATGGCACGGCCACCAGGAGAACTCACATGTGACTCATGAGCTTGATAGAGATAAAATAAGTACCTGAACCAAAAGGTTTGCTGTGCATTCTTACATCTGCATTATGTCTATATGGAATACTCAGCATCCACAGCACAACTTCATTGTAGTATCACTTAAATCCTCCATTTTTCCATACATTCAATTCATTATTCTCTTCCCTGTTGCTCCTTGCAGTATCAGGAGGGGGAGAGGACTGAGGGCAGGCTGGAGTCACCGGTAGTCCAAAAGTTCCTTTTCCTTTTTCTCCCCTTGCACCAGAGAAAAGGATTTTTCAGTTTCCTCTTCTAACACCTCTGAGGAGGATTCCCAACCCAGGGCCTTGTTTCATCCTGACGTGTGCAAGAAGTCCTTGTGGTGTGTGGTTTGTTGGAAAAACGCAGGGACACACACAGACCCTGCTCACTGGAAACCAGCACCAACCTGCTGCTGTGCCACAGAGTGGAACCTTTTCTGAATCCCTTCTAGAAACCCTCCCGGTAAATCCTACCATTGGTTATGTGGACAGCTGGACTCTCTGCTTCTGCTGAGCATGCAGAATCCATCTCCTGCATTTTTTGTGATTGTCACCTTGTCACTGTGACTTCATGTCTCTGGGATGTGTCTGAGAAAAGGCCAAGATGTATCACTTGCAAATCCCCAACGCTGTAACCCTTGTTGTTGTGGGGATCAGGAGGCTCTGCCACATTGGGCACATGGCCCATACACTCCTGCCCAGCAAGGACTGTCACTTCTCCCACTGGCGTGGCTGCCATCAAACACATTGGATTCACAAGTGATGGCTGCATCCAGCTTGTATTTATTCACCTTGGCTGGCATTAGAAGGAGGCACAGTTTTGTTGGCTCACCTGGTTTACAGAACTTGTCACCTGTCCTGGTGCTGCTCTCACTTATTCAGAAGAGCCATGAGAGAGAACCCTGTTTATCCCCCTGACATGTCAGGTGCACAGACTGCTTGTCTAACAAAATGTTCTTTAATCTTCCAAAGTTGCTTTCCATTTTCTGTGAATATTTGCACATCCACACCAACTGGTTATTCAGTCAGAGTAGGAAGGACAAAGGGTAGGAGAGAAGGAAATGTTTTCACACTGACAGAGTTTAAATCCGATATTAGGAAGGAATCCTTCCTGTGAAGGTGGTGAGGCCCTGGCACAGGTTGCCCAGAGAAGCTGTGGCTGGCCCATCCCAGCAACTGTTTCAGGAAAAGTTGGACAGGGATTGGAGCAACCTGGGACAGTGGAAGGTGTCCCTTCCAGTGGCAGGGGGTGAAAAGAGATTATGTTTAATGTTCCTTCCTACCAAAGCATTGCAGAGGTGACCCCGTGAGCCTTGGCAAGAAGGATTCTGCTTCCCCAGGACTGGCCTGGTTCCTGTGCCTGCACCCACCAGTTCCTGTGCCCATCCCAAAGATTTCACAGCTGGGTCTCACAGCCCATTGTGCCATGGGTGTCACAAGAGGTGTTGCATGGGGACAACGGTGACATTGATTGCAACAGCCCCAGGAGGCTCCTCAGCCTCTGCCCCTGCAGCAGGGAGGGACCAGGGCCAGCCCCAGCACCCCCACACACGTGGGGCACGCTGGGCTTGGCCTGGGCACTTGTGCCAGCAGCCGCTGGGGCCTGTCCCACCCCCTGGAAACAGGTCAAAAGCAGCCTGTGTGGGGCACAGCGATACTCCCCGATCTGCACTCTTCACACAAGTGGTTCCAGGTACGTTTGTCACAGACCATTTCTGCCTTGCTGTGCTCTGAACCAACACCTCCACCAGGTAGGTCACTGGGGAGTCACTTCCAGCCCACCAAGACATTTCCTGCACTCTTGTTTCTTCCTGGGTCAGCACTGCCCAGGGGTGGGGAGTGGGCTTGCTGGGAATCCTGGGAATAATCTGGAATTAGGAATAGACGCTCCCAAGTGAGCTGGGAAGACTTTACTGACTTCAGGAAAGCAGAGGGGATTGTGCTGGGTGTTTGGGCAGCAAGCTTTGGGCTGGCTGGGGGGATGGACAGCCTGGGATAAGACTTGATACAGCTTGGCCTCTCCAGGCACAAAGATTCCCCCAAACCCTTGACCCTGCTTTGGTTCTTGGTGTGTCCCCTCTGCAGCCCTGAGAAGACCCAGGACAGGCATCAGCCATGCGGATGCTCTACCTGCTCTTCCCCTTGTTGCTCCTGTTGGTGCACAGTGCTGCAGGTGAGAGGGACACAGGGGACATGGCTGAGGTGTGAACCCTCATCACTGGGGTTTTCCAGGTCCTGCTAAGCAACCACAATTCTCAGGTATTTCCAACATTTGGGAGGGACTTGGTGTGAGGAAGGTCAGGGCATCTGAGGATCCAGCACAGCAACTCCTGTAGCTCATTCTGGTCTTTCCCTCTGTCTTTCCCCACATGCACACGTTGCTGTAGGAAAAACAAACTCTGACGGGAGAGTTTAAGATGTTGGGTTTGGTGCTCATTTCCCATACAAGACTGGGACTCAGAGCCAGCAGCAGCTGCTCAGGAACCAGATCCATTGTTACAGTTATGCCACACTCACTTTGACCTCTTTCACTGTGCAGGATCCTCCTTGGCTCCAACAAATAAGAAACAATGTGAGAAAGAAAGAGGGTACTGTGGATTTCTGAAGTGCTCTTTCCCCTATATCATAAACGGAAAATGTTCCAGGTTCTTCTTTTGCTGCAAAAGGTAAGTTTTAGAATTACAAAAGCTGCTGTCGTGGCAGAAGGTGCTTAAGTTCCCCTGAGAAGCTGAAGGCTCATTGTCCCTCATGCTCCAAGGCAGAGTTGAGGGGATGGGAGGGGAGGGGAGGGGAGGTGCTTGGCGCTGCTCTGAGAGGAGCTGCAGGAGCCCCAGGTCAGCCAGGGCCTCCCCACTCTCCCCCAGTCCCCAGTGCCTCACTCAGCCTCTGCAGAGGACTCAGCAAAGCCACCAAAGAGGGAAACATTCCCTGTCCTTGGGCAGCACTGAGGACATGATCCAGGTCTTGCTGCATCTGCACACACCTGGAGCCAGGGCTGCCAGCACTGAGACAGCCCAGCTCCAACCTGTCTGCACTAAGGACTGCACCTCACCTCCCCTCAGCCTGACTCTGCTGCTCCACAGCCGGGGCATGGCAGGGCAGGGGGACACAGGGGCAGGCAAAGTTCCACCAGGTGATTTGCTTGTTTGTTTTCCTCCTACAGCATCTGGGGTTGAAACCCTGAAACTGCCAAGCAGGACACGGCCCTCTCTTCTGGCTCCTGCACCCATGTCCTGCTGTCCCCTCCCCTCCCTGCCTGTGCCCTGCCCAGCTGGGTGACAGCAGCAGTGGCAGCTGCTCCTGCTGGGTGCTGCTGGGCTGGAGCCCTGTGGTGCCAGCCCCGCTGTCTTTGGGCCAGGGGCTGCTTTTGCCAGCTTGAATAAAGAGCAAGAGCCCTTTGGCATTGCGGGGCTGTGTGTGCGTGTCCTGCTGCTGGAGGGGTGCTGTGCCTGCTGCCTGTGGGGCTGGCACTGCCTTGGTGGCAGCACAGGGCCCTGGGGATGGTGCTGGGGCTGAGCAGTGGCTGTGTCCCTGGGGATGCTCCTGCCTGGCCGTGCTTTGGGGACACTGAGCCTGTCAGTGCCTGCTTGGCCGGTCTCTGGGGGGTGCCTGTGCTGGGGCTGCCCTGCAGATGCTCCCTCTGGGGAATTGGGATCCCTGTGCTGGTCCTGTCAGTCCCAGGTGTCCCTTGTCACTCACAGCCACAGCCTCATGTGCAGGGCTGTGCTGGGGCAGCGTCCCTTGAGTGTGCATGGCCATGGTGACCCACAGGTGCTGTCCCTGCTGCTCCTCCTTGTCCTGTTCCAGCACCACAGCCCTCCCTGCTGTGGCTGTGCTGCTCCACACCCCATCCCACCAAACTGGAAGGAGAGGAAGCTGTTCATCTCTTGGGCTGGATGACCTGTGAAAAGGTGCCATATTGCTTTAGAAGTGACAATATTTGTTTGCCCATGGGAATATGCACAATGTCCTTGCCTCTCTGCCCATCTCAGGCAGTCTGGAGTGACACTTCTGTGTTCTATGAAAGGCAGGGGCCTCTCCCAGTCTGCAAAGCAAACCTCAGGCACTAGCATTTGAATGGTTCACTACAAGTGTATGTCCATGTACTTGTGTATGTCCATGTCCACTTATAAGAGTAACTGGGACCCCTGCCTGGTTCAGGGACAGCTTTCCCTCTGAAAAATTAGAGAGTCATAGAATTACTGATGTTGGAAAGACCCTTTAAACTCATTGAGTGCAACCATTCCCCCAGCACTGCTAAGGCCACCATTAGACCGAGTCCCCAAGTGCCACATCTATATGTCTTTAAATACCTCCAGAGTTGGTAATTCCACCTGTCCCAACACTGGTTAGTGATTCTACAAAGAAACTGTTCCTAATACCCAATCAAATCCTTCCGTGGGGCTGCTGGGAGCCATTTGCTTTCCAGAACTGGAGAGTGTGGTGAGGGATGTTCATATCAACCCTACCTGTTGTGGCCTTTCCTTTCCCTCTGCTAACCCCGAAATTTTATTTTGTCCGTCTTCTTCACCAAATATGCAGACAAACCTGTTGAAGTGAAGTGAGAGGTAAAGCTTTCCTCTCACCGTACAAAGCTGAGCACGTCTGCCATATTCAGTCAGATCTTCCACATCCCACTCTGAGTATTTATAACATCAATAAAATGAGAGGACAAAAAAAAAGAAACCATTTCCTCATTTTTTCTCTTCCCAACATTAACCCACCTCCCTTGTCCATCCCATCCCTCTGCTCCCCAGCCCGTTGCTGTTGTGCCATGGGTGTCACAAGAGGTGTTGCATGGGGACAACGGTGACATTGATTGCAACAGCCCCAGGAGGCTCCTCAGCCTCTGCCCCTGCAGCAGGGAGGGACCAGGGCCAGCCCCAGCACCCCCACACACGTGGGGCACGCTGGGCTTGGCCTGGGCACTTGTGCCAGCAGCCACTGGGGCCTGTCCCACCCCCTGGAAACAGGTCAAAAGCAGCCTGTGTGGGGCACAGCGATACTCCCCGATCTGCACTCTTCACACAAGTGGTTCCAGGTACGTTTGTCACAGACCATTTCTGCCTTGCTGTGCTCTGAACCAACACCTCCACCAGGTAGGTCACTGGGGAGTCACTTCCAGCCCACCAAGACATTTCCTGCACTCTTGTTTCTTCCTGGGTCAGCACTGCCCAGGGGTGGGGAGTGGGCTTGCTGGGAATCCTGGGAATAATCTGGAATTAGGAATAGACGCTCCCAAGTGAGCTGGGAAGACTTTACTGACTTCAGGAAAGCAGAGGGGATTGTGCTGGGTGTTTGGGCAGCAAGCTTTGGGCTGGCTGGGGGGATGGACAGCCTGGGATAAGACTTGATACAGCTTGGCCTCTCCAGGCACAAAGATTCCCCCAAACCCTTGACCCTGCTTTGGTTCTTGGTGTGTCCCCTCTGCAGCCCTGAGAAGACCCAGGACAGGCATCAGCCATGCGGATGCTCTACCTGCTCTTCCCCTTGTTGCTCCTGTTGGTGCACAGTGCTGCAGGTGAGAGGGACACAGGGGACATGGCTGAGGTGTGAACCCTCATCACTGGGGTTTTCCAGGTCCTGCTAAGCAACCACAATTCTCAGGTATTTCCAACATTTGGGAGGGACTTGGTGTGAGGAAGGTCAGGGCATCTGAGGATCCAGCACAGCAACTCCTGTAGCTCCTGCTGCTCTTTCCCTCTGTCTTTCCCTACATGCACACGTTGCTGTAGGAAAAACAAACTCTGACGGGAGAGTTTAAGATGTTGGGTTTGGTGCTCATTTCCCATACAAGACTGGGACTCAGAGCCAGCAGCAGCTGCTCAGGAACCAGATCCATTGTTACAGTTATGCCACACTCACTTTGACCTCTTTCACTGTGCAGGATCCTCCTTGGCTCCAACAAATAGGAAACAGTGTGAGAAAGAAAAAGGGTTCTGTGGATTTCTGAAGTGCTCTTTCCCCTTTATCATAAACGGAAAATGTTCCAGGTTCTTCTTTTGCTGCAAAAGGTAAGTTTTGGAATTAGAAAAGCTGCTGTCATGGAAGAAGGTGCTTAAGTTTCCCTGAGAAGCTGAAGGCTCATTGTTCCTCATGCTCCAAGGCAGAGCTGAGGGGAGGGAAGGGAAGGTGCTTGGACCTGCCCTGAGTGGAGCTGCAGCAGCCCCAGGTCAGCCAGGGCCTCCCCACTCTCCCCCAGTCCCCAGGGCCTCACTCAGCCTCTGCAGAGGACTCACCAAAGCCACCAAAGAGGGAAACATTCCCTGTCCTTGGGCAGCACCCAGGACATGATCCAGGTCTTGCTGCATCTGCACACACCTGGAGCCAGGGCTGCCAGCACTGAGACAGCCCAGCTCCAACCTGTCTGCACCAAGGACTGCACCTCACCTCCCCTCAGCCTGACTCTGCTGCTCCACACCCCGGGGCATTGCAGGGCAGGGGGACACAGGGGCAGGCAAAGTTCCACCAGGTGACGTGCTTGTTTGTTTTCTTCTTCCAGCATCTGGGGTTGAGACCCTGAAGATCCCAAGCAGGACATGGCCCTCTCTTCTGGCTCCTGCACCCATGTCCTGCTGTCCCCTCCCCTCCCTGCCTGTGCCCTGCCCAGCTGGCTGACAGCAGCAGTGGCAGCTGCTCCTGCTGGGTGCTGCTGGGCTGGAGCCCTGTGGTGCCAGCCCCGCTGTCTTTGGGCCAGGGGCTGCTTTTGCCAGCTTGAATAAAGAGCAAGAGCCTGTTGGCATTGCAGGGCTGTGTGTGCGTGTCCTGCTGCTGGAGGGGTGCTGTGCCTGCTGCCTGTGGGGCTGGCACTGCCTTGGTGGCAGCACAGGGCCCTGGGGATGGTGCTGGGGCTGAGCAGTGGCTGTGTCCCTGGGGATGCTCCTGCCTGGCCGTGCTTTGGGGACACTGAGCCTGTCAGTGCCTGCTGGGCCGGGCTCTGGGGAGTGCCTGTGCTGGGGCTGCCCTGCAGCTGCTCCCTCTGGGGAATTGGGATCCCTGTGCTGGCCCTGACAGTCCCAGATGTCCCTGGTGTCTTCACCCACCAGTTCCAAAGATTTCCCAGCTGGCCGCACAGCCCGTTGTGGCACGGGTGTCACAAGAGGTGTTGCATGGGGACAACGGTGACATTGATTGCAACAGCCCCAGGAGGCTCCTCAGCCTCTGCCCCTGCAGCAGGGAGGGACCAGGGCCAGCCCCTGCACCCCCACACACGTGGGGCACGCTGGGCTTGGCCCAGGGCACTTGTGCCAGCAGCCACTGGGGCCTGTCCCACCCACCAGCACTGCTATAAATCCAGCCTGTTTGGGGCAGAGCAGCATTCCCTGCTCCCAAGGGCACTGGACACAGCGATTCCTGTTACAGCCTGAACACCAAATCCTCACCAGGTAGGTGGCTGTGGGATCTCTTGAGGACAGCTGCCCATTACACCCCTCTCCCCAGCTCCTGACACTTTGTCTACAATCTGTTGTAAGTGTCCATGTGGACACCAGAGGCGATTTGAGCTTTTAAAGAAAGAGCACAAATTTCCTGTATGAGTCAATGACTATCAGAGCCCAGAATATGCTTGAAGTAAACCTGGGTTTCCTGCCTTCATCTAGGTCTGGAAATGTGTCCAGAGCCTGGATTGAGGTCTCTGAGGCTGCTTGTTGTGGGGTACCTTGAGACTCCACTGGATAAAATAGGGAGGTGCTATTCCAGCAGCAGTAGAGAGATTCTTCCATTCTTTCCAGCTTCTATTGACATGGAAGGATTGTTTGTTCACAGGCAATCTATGATTCTGTGATGTAGCTGAACCTGCTCAGGGGTTTTAAAGGGGGTTGGAACTAAAGTAGCTATACGGAGTGCCTTCATCCCAAACAATTCTATGGTTCTATTGACCTTAGTGATAGGCAGAATCCTCCTTCACCAAGGGCTGAGCATCTCCAGGGACATGAATTTCCCTCAACTCCAGAACCCAGGTCTGTTTCCAGTTCTTGTTTGACTATTTGCTTTGTGCTGAGTGTTGACACGAGCACCACCCAACAGGCAAATTCTGCTCTGTCTCTTGGGGAAGGAGAGGCAGAAGTGTGAGAATAAAAGCAGCAACAACACATTTCATCTGGTAACTGCATTTGAAAATCTGTCTTGTTCCACCCTTGGCTCCGTCTCACCAGAAACATGTATTTTTCCTCAAGACAGAAGTGTTGGATGCAAAAGGCATGAGGGAGCAGAGCTTCTAAGGGTAAATATTCTGCTTCTTTTCCATAAGTCTTTGAATTCTGATTTGGCTGCAGGTGCAAGAGTCAGGCGTTACTTGTCCCACATATCCCTTAAGAGAATTCATAGAGAATTCTTTGGGAATTCATAGAGAATAAGATTATGGGAATTGTCCAACAGGCCAACCCAGTTCCCCAGCTGCTCCCAGGAAATCCTAAAGGTACATATCTGAGATCCATTGCTTGGAACAGGCCACTTGTGATAATCCCTCTGCAATTTATAACATTACTGTGTGCTGTAATGTCCAGAACCTTTGGTGTGTCCACTCTGCAACCCCGTGAAATCCTGGGAGAAGTGTCAGCCATGAGGATCCTGTTCCTGCTCTTCCCCTTGTTCCTCCTGTTGGTACACAGTGCTGCAGGTAAGAGGGGAAAAGGGAAAAGTGCCACCACACACTCTTCTCCCAGACAATTGTTTTAACTCTTTCCCTGTGTGTGATTTTTCATGGCAGCAGGAAAACATGAAAAGTGCATCCGAAAAGGAGGATTCTGCGCAGTGGGGGGCTGTCGTTTCCCCTATAGATACGTGGGAGTTTGTTCAACACTGAGTCACTGCTGCAAACTGTAAGTTCTAGAAATATTTTGCTCCTGGTAATGGATAAAGTTATTATTGTCTTCCAAGCTAGCTCCTACTATCTCACACCTTCATGTGTTCATGCTCAGAGGCAAAAACCAGGGAAAGAAAGGAAAAGTCCTTTTGGGTTTGGACCTACCCTGAGTAGGGCTGAAGTAGCCTCAGGTCAACAAGTTCTACCCTACACTCCTTAGCCCCACAAGGTTTGCTCACTGTCAATGCAGAGCTCAGATCTGTTGTCCAAATTAGAAGGCTGTCCCTGGAATAGTGTGAGGCATAAGATCCTCCTCCTGATATCTGTAACAGCTGGAGTTGGCCTCTGTAGGTTGAGTGTTATCTCCCTGTGCTTGTTTTCTTTGCAAAGGAAGAGGGAGAAAGGGGGGCAAGAAAAGTTCCACCATGTGATGTGCTTGTTTCCTCTCTTCCTACAGCATCTGGGGTTGAGACCCTGAAACTGCCAAGCAGGACATGGCCCTCTCTTCTGGCTCCTGCACCCATGTCCTGCTGTCCCCTCCCCTCCCTGCCTGTGCCCTGCCCAGCTGGCTGACAGCAGCAGTGGCAGCTGCTCCTGCTGGGTGCTGCTGGGCTGGAGCCCTGTGGTGCCAGCCCCGCTGTCTTTGGGCCAGGGGTTGCTTTTGCCAGCTTGAATAAAGAGCAAGAGCCCTTTGGCATTGCAGGGCTGTGTGTGCGTGTCCTGCTGCTGGAGGGGTGCTGTGCCTGCTGCCTGTGGGGCTGGCACTGCCTTGGTGGCAGCACAAGGCCCTGGGGATGGTGCTGGGGCTGAGCAGTGGCTGTGTCCCTGGGGATGCTCCTGCCTGGCCGTGCTTTGGGGACACTGAGCCTGTCAGTGCCTGCTGGGCTGGGCTCTGGGGAGTGCCTGTTGTGGGGCTGCCCTGCAGATGCTCCCTCTGGGGAATTGGGATCCCTGTGCTGGTCCTGCCAGTCCCAGATGTCCCTGGTGTCTGCACCCACCAGTGATGGAGCTGCCCGGTAGATGCTCCCTCCTGTGAAGCAGAAACCTTGTCCTGCTTTTTATGGGCCAGACTTCTTTCTTTTCTCAGGCCCCTACTTCCCTGTCACTCACTCTGAGGTGGGTGATGGTCCTTTCTTGTGGGGGGTGCTCAGCACGAGTGAGGATGAGCTCAAGGGAGGCACCGTCCTGGTGCTGGGTGGGAAAGGAGCTCACTGGGCTCCCTGCAGGGATGTCCCGTATGCCTAAATGGAGCAGGACATGGCTCCACCTGGGAATCTCAAGCTGCACATCTGTGTTTGTGTGTTCATTGTGCACACCCTGGGAATTCCCTCTATGTCCCCTTGTTGTCTGCACATACCTGAGACTGGCCAGAGCCCAGGCAGGGCCTTGCCCCCTGTGCAGAGGCCACCTGGGCTCTGCAGAGCTCTGGGACCTGTTGGAGTGTCCCTGCAGCCCCAGCAGCAGCTCTGGGCTGGGCAGGGCAGCAGACCCAGCCAAAGGCTGTCCCCATGTCCCTGAGCTACCAATTGTCCCCTGTGTCCAATATCCAGAGGAAGTTTTCCAGTGGAAGTTGGGTCACGTTTATGGCTCTTGATTGGGACACACTCAGTTCCTCCCCTCAAGAGCCTTATACAGAGACTCTCCAACATGTCTGATGCCTCCATCTCTGCACAAGGCAGGGCTCTGAGGGTGAAGCAGGATTTCCCTTCCTCCCTTCTCCTCCTCCTCTCCACCAGGGCTGCTGTGCACAGTGCTGTGGACTCAGAAAGACATGGGATAGGAACCATGGTGATAGAGGCCAAGCCTCATCCCTAAAATAGCCAGGGCTTCATTACAAGGTCCCAGCTCCATCCTAGCTGTGAAACCTGCAGCAGGAGCCATTTCTTAAAGGTATGGGGCAATGAGGAACCTCTCAGTGGCACAGACACCAGGAGATCTCACATGTGACTCATGATGTCAGTAGAGGCAAAAAAGATACCTGTACCAAGAGGTTTGGGTTCTGTCTTATTTTGTCTTCATTCTGTTTATAGGAAAATTAAATACCCACGGCACAGTTTCACTGTAGCATCACTTAAACCCTCTATTTTTTATCCATTTAATTCATTACTCTTGTACTTGCTGCTCCCTGGAACATATACAAGAGGAGAGCACGTAGGACAGGCTGGAGTCACTTGAGTACTCAAAATGTGCAGCACAAAAGTTCTTTTCTCTGTTTCCCCTCTGCACTGGAGAAAAGGAGGTTCCAGTTTCCTCTTCTGACACCTCTGACACCTCTGATCCTCAACCCAGGGCCTTGTGTCATCCTGCCTTGTGTAAGAAGTCCTTGTGGTGCTGTGGTTTGCTGGACACATGTAGGGACACACACAGACCCTGCTCACTGGAAACCAGCACCAACCTGCTAATCTGAACAGAACCTTTTCCACTTCTCTTCAGAAAACCTTCCCAGTAAACCATCAGTAATCTGGGCAGTTGGGCCCTCTGTTTCTCTGAGGATACAGAATGCATTTCCCATATTTTTCCTAATGGTCACCTTGTCACTGTGACTTGACATCCCAGGCATGTGCAGGGAAAAATGTGGAGACACCAGGTTACACTGCCAAATCCACAGAAGCTCAGGCTCTGCAGTTTGGGGGCCACCAGATTGCTCTGCCAAACATCTGGAGAGGGAACTGCCAAACTGAGCACATGAGACAGACCCCTCCTGCCCAGCAAGCACTGTCACCAGAACTGGACTGGTGCTGGTGCCTTCCCTCACCACTTCCTGTGCCCATCCCAAAGATTTCCCAGCTGGTCCCACAGCCCGTTGTGCCGCAGGTGTCACAAGAGGTGTTGCATGGGGACAACGGTGCCATTGATTGCAACAGCCCCAGGAGGCTCCTCAGCCTCTGCTCCTGCAGCAGGGAGGGACCAGGGGCAGCCCCAAAATGAATGACTCTGCAGGGCTGGATCTGAACTCACAGGAATGCTGAGAATGCCGGCAGTAGTAAGTAAAGAATGTGGTAACACCAATTTGTGTGAGCTGGCAGAGAGAAAACATCTGGCTTTTGCCCTGCTGGGAGGTATTTATGGACATTTTCAGCTGGTAGCCCAAAGGACCCTTTGGAGACATCATCTCCTGAAAGAGCTGTACAGCCAGCCTGGGAGACCTGTTTCCCTTGAAGGCATGCTAAGATCTCCTGGAGCTGTCTGGAGGAGTAGGCACCTCCAGAAGGGATGTGGGAAAGAAAGAGACTGTGGGCTGATAGAGGAGTTGGTGCTGTGGGCCTGGAAGAAGGGAGAGAACTAAGTAGGGAATGCACGGCAGACCTCAACTCCAGGGAAAATGAAGCAGATTGAGATCACAGACCACAGTGTGGTCAGAACCCCAAGACATCTCGGATGGGTTGGGTGGGCAGCATGGCCATACCCAGAAGCGATAGCCCCCAGCACAGCCATACACACGAAGCCATGGCTGTGAGGGACAATGGACACCTAGGATTGACAGGACCAGCACAGGGATCCAAATTCCTCAGAGGGAGCATCTGCAGGGCAGCCCCAGCACAGGCACCCCACAGAGCCCGGCCCAGCAGGCACTGACAGGCTCAGTGTCCCCAAAGCACGGCCAGGCAGGAGCATCCCCAGGGACACAGCCGCTGCTCAGCCCCAGCACCATCCCCAGGGCCCTGTGCTGCCACCAAGGCAGTGCCAGCCCCACAGGCAGCAGGCACAGCACCCCTCCAGCAGCAGGACACGCACACACAGCCCTGAAATGCCAAAGGGCTCTTGCTCTTTATTCAGGCTGGGAAAAGCAGCCCCTGGCCCAAAGACAGCGGGGCTGGCACCACAGGGCTCCAGCCCAGCAGCACCCAGCAGGAGCAGCTGCCACTGCTGCTGTCAGCCAGCTGGGCAGGGCACAGGCAGGGAGGGGAGGGGACAGCAGGACATGGGTGCAGGAGCCAGGAGAGAGGGCCATGTCCTGCTTGGGATCTTCAGGGTCTCAACCCCAGATGCTGTAAGAAGAAAACAAACAAGCACATCACCTGGTGCAACTTTGCCTGCCACTGTGTCCCCCTGCCCTGCCATGCCCAGGGTGTGGAGCAGCAGAGTCAGGCTGAGGGGAGGTGAGGTGCAGTCCTTAGTGCAGACAGGTTGGAGCTGGGCTGTCTCAGTGCTGGCAGCCCTGGCTCCAGGTGTGTGCAGATGCAGCAAGACCTGGATCATGTCCTGGGTGCTGCCCAAGGACAGGGAATGTTTCCCTCTTTGGTGGCTTTGGTGAGTCCTCTGCAGAGGCTGAGTGAGGCCCTGGGGACTGGGGGAGAGTGGGGAGGCCCTGGCTGACCTGGGGCTGCTGAAACACCTCTCAGGGGAGGTCAAACCCACAAGGACTGTTCCCTCTCTTCCCAGATCTCTGCTACCAATCCTAAATGCAGGAGAGTATTTAGCAGGTGTTAGCAGGAAAGAAACTTGTAAAAGATCTCTCTGAGGTAAAAGGAGAAAAATATTTTTTCAGCCAAGGATCTTGTCCTTACCTTCTGCAGCACACAAGGCCTGGTGCACAACTTCCCGCACGAGTTGTACCGCGGGGACAAACATACCTAGCGCAGAATCCCCGTTGCCGCCAGCATCTAGTTGCACTTCCTGATCCCATGGGAAAGACACAGAAGGAACAATTAAAGCAATCATCTGAGAGGGCAGAGTGTGGTTATAGACAGGTTGATGCTCCCTGTGCATTTCAGGCCAAGAGAAGGGCTCAGCTCCAAGTCCCCCACAGCCACATCTCCAATTGCAAGGTGTCTCCCCTGGAAGGTCCCTGTGCCTCTAAATTGGGGGCACACCAGAGCAGAGAGTGGAAAGGACAGTGTGAGGTTGAGGGAGAGCTGTGCTGGCTCCCAGCTGCATTCCCACCTCTGCCTGCACCAGCAGAGCTGGCAGGCAGGGACTCCTCTACATCCCTGACCCACAGAACAAGCCAGGATTCCTTTTCCAGGGACTGTCTCCACCCCAAAGTGGTGTCCATCAGGACATTCACTCAAGATACCTCCTCTGACCTCATTGCCCTGTTACCTTCTCATCACTCACACAAACACAGTCACTTCCAGGGACACTGAATTACCCCTGGTGCAGGTTCACACTTTCCCCCATTTCCCCTCTTCCCCTCTCACCTTCAGCATCCTGGACCAACAGGAGGAGCAGGGGGAAGAGCAGGAACAGGATCTTCATGGCTGCTGCCTCTCCTGGGTCTTCACAGGGCTGCAGAGGGAACACCAAAGCAATGGGGACATGCAGAACCCAGAGTGGGCAGGATTCCAGAGAGAGATCCCACACTCACCTCCCTGGAGAAGGTCTGGGTGTTCAGGCAGCCACAAACCCAGCAGGAATCGCTGTGTCCAGATGCCCTTGGGGCCAGGGAATGCTGCCCTGCCCCAAACAGGCTGGATTTATAGCAGTGCTGGTGGGTGGGACAGGCCCCAGTGGCTGCTGGCACAAGTGCCATGGGCCAAGCCCAGAGTGCCCCACGTGTGTGGGGGTGCTGGGGCTGGCCCTGGTCCCTCCCTGCTGCAGGGGCAGAGGCTGAGGAGCCTCCTGGGGCTGTTGCAATCAATGGCACCGTTGTCCCCATGCAACACCTCTTGTGACACCCGTGGCACAACAGCAACGGGCTGGGCAGGAGAGGGATGGGATGGACAAGGGAGGGTGGCTCATGCTGGGAAGAGTAGAAATGAGGAAATGGTTTGCTTCTTTTTGTCCTCTCATTTTACTGATATTGGAAATACTCAGAGTGGGATGTGGAAGATCTGACTGAATATTGCAAACTTGCTCAGCTTTGTACGGTGAGAGGAAAGCTTTACCTCTCATTTCATCTCATGAGCCTTGTTTGGGGAATTTGGAAATTAAACAAGAAAATAAAATTTCATGGACACTGTAAAAAAAAAGTCTTCCTCTTCTTCTCCCTCTTGACTTTTCTGTCCCCTCTGGGTGCCCTGAGAAATCCATGACCTGACTGTCCACACCACCATTAGTTGGGATCCAGACACTCTGGGCCAAGGAGCCCATGGGCTGGAGGAACAGTTCTGCTCCGCAGAGGTGAAAAGAGCTTGTGGTGACAGCTCTAGGGCCAGTGCTAGGAAAGGCGATCACAGGAAAGGCTGGGGTGGGCAGGAATGATCTGACTAACCATCACTAAATGCTCCAGTTCAGGAAAGCAATGGCAGTGTAAACGTGTTTTTGCATCGGGCTCTTCGCCCAGGTAAAAATTGACCAGGAGGAATGGTCTAAAGTAGCAGCAGGGAAAGAATTAGTCTGGGTATTAGAAATAGCTTCTTTGTAGGAATGGTGATGATGCTTTGGAACTGCATGCCCAAGGAAATAGTGGAGTCATGTTATAGGTTGACACAGTTTGGTTTTTAGTTAAAGTAGAAACAGCTCCTTGTCAAGACCTTAGAATTGTTTTGAGACAGGCACCTATCAGAGTTCATTTTTTAATATTGTGATTG
This sequence comes from Prinia subflava, assembly GCF_021018805.1. NCBI lineage: Eukaryota > Metazoa > Chordata > Aves > Passeriformes > Cisticolidae > Prinia > Prinia subflava. The sequence goes on along the minus strand of NC_086248.1, from coordinate 3,349,558 downwards.
AATTAGACCATTGAAGAAGCTGGACGCAACTTTGAGGAAAACCCATATAAAATTCTGAGGGAGGACAAGTCGGCCCTTTCCTCTCGGCCACTTGAACAGGTAACATCAGCTGGGCCAGTCTGATAGAGCGGCCCAGGCCGGTTGGCCCTGCTGCTCCGTCCCCTCTTGGGGGTAGTCAGCTCAGGGCAGCCAGACCTCCAGGCCCAGGGCAGCCAGGCCTCCAGGCTGAGGGCAGCCAGGCCTCCAGGCTCAGGGCAGCCAGGCCTCCAGGCTGAGGCTGGCCAGGCCTCCAGGCTGAGGGCAGCCAGGCCTCCAGGCTGAGGGCAGCCAGGCCTCCAGGCCCAGGGCAGCCAGACCTCCAGGGTGAGGGCAGCCAGGCCTCCAGGCCCAGGGCAGCCAGACCTCCAGGCCCAGGGCAGCCAGGCCTCCAGGCCCAGGGCAGCCAGGCCTCCAGGGTGAGGGCAGCCAGGCCTCCATGCTCAGGGCAGCCAGACCTCCAGGCTCAGGCTGGCCAGGCTCTGCCGCTCTCCCTGTCAGGCCGAGGAGGCTGTTGGAGGCCTGGAGCCAGCCAAGCAGAGCTGGGCCCCTGATAACACCTCTGGGCCCAGCTGGGCTGAGCCCACCCCGACTGCCATCGAGGGTTGGGCAGAGCTCTTCTCTCCCTCTGCTCCGGTGATTTCTGGGCAGAGAGGAGAAGGGAGGAAGCCCAGCCACTCTGAGGAAGGCGGCTGGAGAGGCTGCCTGGCAAATCACACAATCATTGCAAGCCTGGGCAGATTCAACCGTGTCTTAGTGACATGAAGCTTTCGAAACTTGACTCTTCCTTGAGAGGAGAGAGGGGCAGAGAGAACATAGAGAAGACCCAGCATGAAGTCAGATGGAGGGAGAGAGTGAGAGACTAATTGGAGGAAGGATGGAGGAGTTGCCTGCTGGCTGGACTTCAATTAGAGCCATGGAACTGAACTGTATGTGTAATTTATCCCTTCAAACCATGAGAAAGATATGCATTTGGGGAGATGATTGTTTATTTGTAGATTTTTTTCAGTAGAGGTGTTGTGACAGACTGAGTAATATTGCATTAGAATCTGTGATTCTTGTAGTCTCGTGAGATGCCTGAACAGAAAGAGATGAGAAGCCTTTGTGCCAGTGGAGAAGTGAAGAAACAGCTCTGTTTCCTGAAAAGAAGAATCCATTGCTTCTGGAGTGGTGAATCTTTAAAAGGTGACACCCCAATATGCCTGAGTTCACATGACCCATGGGCAGCTTGGGAAACTGCTAAAGGGAGAAAGGGTCAGAGTGGGCATGGAAGCGGATTTTCTCCAGGTGGATATTTCTGTGACAGTTAAAACTCACACGAGAATTGTTTTGTCATTGAGATCCATGATTCTAAAGAGGCTCCTCTCCTAAGGAAGTAATGAAAGACTATTTTTCAAATGGTGAAACTGACTGAAAATCACAAGTTGTCTCTCTGTGTTGCTTGTAGGAAAGTGAACAGTTTGTGGGGAGGGGGAAAAAGTTTTGAAAATTTCATTTTTTCTCTTCCTTTAGTGTATGTTAATAAACCTATCTTTATAACCTTTCAGTTGGGCCTGTTTTGCCTTTTTCCTCCCAAAAGTCTATCTCACATAAAGAAAAAAGAGTAAACACAAAAACCATCACAAATTAGGTGCATTGGCCAGGAAAAGTTAAAATTGGCAAACGTGAGACTACGACAAGCCACCATTCATGGATGGAATTAAAAAGCTGTGTGGATGTGGTACTTGAGCAGATCATTTAGTGCTGGGGTTTACAGTCCTTGATCAATGGTTGGATTCGATATTGTTAGAGGTCTTTTCCAACATCAGTAATTTCATTGGTATGATTCTTGAGAGGGAAAGTCTTCAGTGAAACAGGCAGGGGCCCCAGTTGCTCCCATAAAACCGTGCACATGGACACACAAAGATGTTTAACCACTCAGGAATCAAATGCCTGAGGTTGGCTTTGCAGACAGGGAGAGGCCCCTCCCTTTGAAGGAGCAGAGCACTGTCACTCCAGACCACCTGAGAGGGGCACAGATGTCACTATTGTGTTAGGGACGGTATGGAAATAACGACGTGGACTCTCAGGCTTGTAGCAAATGAGAGCGAGCTTTATTCTTCCAAATCTTCTTTTGCAGACAGTTCCAAAGGACTAAAGGTTTATGGTTAGCAAACCAATACAAGTCCATCATTGTCAGGTAGGAACAACACCCCTCGGACATTTCTTGCAAGTAAACAACAAGTTAGACAAAGACAACCTGCAAAGGTTGTTTTCTCTCTCCAAGGACTGTTTGAATCCTTCTTCATAATTTCTCAGGCCACTTTCTCGGGCCTGTGTGAGAATGTTATGTGACTTGCTTTCACACAGACACGGTGCTGCTGCCTGATCTCTCACATTCAGCATCCACACACAGAGGCCAGGACATTCTGTTTATTCCACATGAATAAACACAGCTGGATATTTCCACCCCAAAATGGAACCTTTTTTGTATGTAAGCCAGACTGGGAATTCCAAGGTTTCCACTTGGTGAGATGCGGTGTACAGCAGCACAGCCACAACAGGGAGGGCTGTAGCTCTGGAACCAGAAAAGGAGGAGCAGCAGGGACAGCACCTGTGGGTCACCATGGCCATGCCCACTCAAGGGACAGTGCTCCCAGCACAGCTCTGCAAATGAAGCAGTGGCTGTGAGGGACAAGGGACACCTGGGACTGTCAGGGCCAGCACAGGGATCCCAATTCCCCAGAGGGAGCATCTGCAGGGCAGCCCCACCCCAGGCACTCCCCAGAGCCCGGCCCAGCAGGCACTGACAGGCTCAGTGTCCCCAAAGCACGGCCAGGCAGGAGCATCCCCAGGGACACAGCCGCTGCTCAGCCCCAGCACCATCCCCAGGGCCTTGTGCTGCCACCAAGGCAGTGCCAGCCCCACAGGCAGCAGGCACAGCACCCCTCCAGCAGCAGGACACGCACACACAGCCCCACAATGCCAAAGGGCTCTTGCTCTTTATTCAAGCTGGCAAAAGCAGCCCCTGGCCCAAAGACAGCGGGGCTGGCACCACAGGGCTCCAGCCCAGCAGCACCCAGCAGGAGCAGCTGCCACTGCTGCTGTCAGCCAGCTGGGCAGGGCACAGGCAGGGAGGGGAGGGGACAGCAGGACATGGGTCCAGGAGCCAGGAGAGAGGGCCATGTCCTGCTTGGCAGTTTCAGGGTCTCAACCCCAGATGCTGTAAGAAGAAAACAAACAAGCACATCACCTGGTGTAACTTTGCCTGCCCCTGTGTCCCCCTGCCCTGCAATGCCCCGGGTGTGGAGCAGCAGAGTCAGGCTGAGGGGAGGTGAGGTGCAGTCCTTGGTGCAGACAGGTTGGAGCTGGGCTGTCTCAGTGCTGGCAGCCCTGGCTCCAGGTGTGTGCAGATGCAGCAAGACCTGGATCATGCCCTGGGTGCTGCCCAAGGACAGGGAATGATTCCCTCTTTGGTGGCTTTGGTGAGTCCTCTGCAGAGCCTGAGTGAGGCCCTGGGGACTGGGGGAGAGTGGGGAGGCCCTGGCTGACCTGGGGCTGCTGCAGCCCCACTCAGGGGAGAGCAAACCCACAAGGACTATTCCCTCCCTTCCTGGATCTGTGCTGCAAATCATAAATACAGGAGAATATTTAGCAGGTGTTGGCAAGAAATAAACTTGTAAGAGGTCTTTCTGAGGAAAAAGGAGGAAACTCTTTCTTCAGCCAAGGATCTTGTCCTTACTTTTTGCAGCACACAAGGCCTGGTGAACATCTTCCCACAACAACTGCACCACGGGGGCAAGCAAGACTAGAGCAGAATCCATATCGTCGCAAGCATGCACCTGCACCTCCTGTTCTCATTTGGAAAGACACAGAAGGAACAATTAAAGCAATCATCTGAGAGGGCAGAGTGTGGTTATAGACAAGTTGATGCTCCCCGTGCATTTCAGGCCAAGAGAAGGACTCAGCCCCAAGCCCCCCACAGCAACATCTCCAATTGCAAGGTGTCTCCCCTGGAAGGTCCCTGTGCCTCTAAATTGGGGGCACACCAGAGCAGAGAGTGGAAAGGACAGTGTGAGGTTGAGGGAGATCTGTGCTGGCTCCCAGCTGCATTCCCACCTCTGCCTGCACCAGCAGAGCTGGCAGGCAGGGACTCCTCTACATCCCTGACCCACAGAACAAGCCAGGATTCCTTTTCCAGGGGCTGTCTCCACCCCAAAGTGGTGTCCATCAGGACATTCACTCAAGATACCTACTCTGACCTCATTGCCCTGTTACCTTCTCATCACTCACACAAACACTGTCACTTCCAGGGACACTGAATTCCCCCTGGTGCAGGTTCACACTTTCCCCGTTTCCCCTCTTCCCCTCTCACCTTCAGCATCCTGGACCAACAGGAGGAGCAGGGGGAAGAGAAGGAACAGGATCTTCATGGCTGCTGCCTCTCCCAGGTCTTCAGAGGCTGCAGAGGGAACACCAAAGCAATGGGGACATGCAGAACCCAGAGTGGGCAGGATTCCAGAGAGAGATCCCACACTCACCTCCCTGGAGAAGGTCTGGGTGTTCAGGAAGCAACTAACCCAGCAGGAATCGCTGTGTCCAGATGTCCTTAGGGCCAGGGAATGCTGCCCTGCCCCAAACAGGCTGGATTTATAGCAGTGCTGGTGGGTGGGACAGGCCCCAGTGGCTGCTGGCACAAGTGCCCTGGGCCAAGCCCAGAGTGCCCCACGTGTGTGGGGGTGCTGGGGCTGGCCCTGGTCCCTCCCTGCTGCAGGGGCAGAGGCTGAGGAGCCTCCTGGGGCTGTTGCAATCAATGTCACCGTTGTCCCCATGCAACACCTCTTGTGACACCCATGGCACAACGGCAACGGGCTGGACAGGAGAGGGATGGGATGGACAAGGGAGGGTGGCTCTTGCTGGGATGAGTAGAAATGAGGAAAACATTTCCTTCTTTTTGTCCTCTCATTTTAATGATTTTATAAATGCTTAGAGTCGCATCTGGAAGATCTGACTGAATATTGCAAATGTGCTCAGCTTTGCACGGTGAGAGGAAAGCTTTACCTCTCACATGAAAAGCCTTCTCTCAGGAGTTTGTACAGAAGATCGATAAAATAAAATTTCAGGGTTAGCAAAGGGGAAGGAAAGGCCACAGAAGGCAGGGACGATCTGAACATTGCCCTCCAATCTGTCCCGATGTGGGAAGCAACAGCCAGGGAAATTTTTATTGGGGTTGTCTCTTCTCCCTAGTAGCAAATGACAGGACCCTAGAAAATGGTCTTGATTCTATGTAGGAATATGTCTTGGGTTATGTAGCAAAAAATGTGTATTCTATTTCATCTGTTGAAACTAGCTGGAGATTTTTTTTTTTCCCTTTATTTCTTGTAACTCCAGGGGGGAGGGGAGTGGATGCCTTCCATTAGTGGGCCAGCTGTTAAAACCAGAGGGAGAAATGTTCTTTATCTCTTCCACGACCCATCCTCCCTCCAGGGGATATCTGCTGTTGATGAGCCATTAAGGCTCACCACATGACTGATAAAATTGAATCTTTTCATTGTTAGATGCTCCACCCAGTGGGAGGAGCCAAGCATTCCTACCTGGATAAAACCTGAGATAAAGAACAGCAGATAAAGAGATAAAGATAAAGAACCCTAAATTCCACTGGATTCTCAGAGGAAAACTGGATTCATCTCACTGCCACTACAGGATCATTTCTACTCCAACAGAACCACATCTGTCACTCCAGAAGGATTTATTTGGACTGCTTCCAAAACCCTGGCTGACAGGGTACCAGGTTGTATTCATGACTCTGTCAGAGCTTTCTAGGACTTTTGTTTGTTTGCTTGCTTATTTGTTTGTTTTTTTGTATTATTGCATTTGCATTTTAATATTCCTAGTAAAGAACTGTTACTCCTATTCCCATATTTTTGCCTAAAAGCTCCTAATTATAAAATTATAAAAATTTGGAGGGAGGGAGTTTTACATTCTCCATTCCAAAGAAATGCCAGTTTTTCCTGACAGATACCTGTCTTTCCAAACCAAACAGAAGGGTTAGATTGGAAATTGGAATCAACTTCAACACTGAAAAGGCACTCTGGCACTGGCACAGGCTGCCCAGGACAGTGATGGAGTCACCATCCCTGGAGGGATTTAAAATCCATAAAAATGTGGCACTTGGGGACATGGATCACTGTTGGACTTGGCAGTGTTTGGGTAAAAATTGGACTTGATGGTCTTAGAGGCCTTTCCCAACATTCCAGATTCTGTGATTCTGTGGTTCTCTGAAGAGAAAACCTTCAGTGACACAGGCAGGGGGCCGTGTTAGTCCCCTACACACGAGTACATGGACACACACAGGTATTGAACCACTCAGGGAATCAAATGCCTGAGGTTTACTTTGCAGACAGGGAGAGGCCCCTGCCTTTGATGGAGCAGAGCATTGTCACCCCAGAGTGCCTGAGATGGGCAGAGAGGAGAAGACAACATTTTAATTACCTGTAGGGAAACAAATTTGGACATTTACAGGCCATGGTCCTTTGGAGTAATTTCACAGGTCCCCCAGACCAGGAGCTGCAGAGTTTCCTCCTCCTGCTCGTGACTCGTGGGATGTGGTGTGGAGCAGCACAGCCACAGCAGGGAGGGCTGTGGTGCTGGAACAGGGCAAGGAGGAGCAGCAGGAACAGCACCTGTGGGTCACCATGGCCATGCCCACACAAGGGACACTGCCCCAGCACAGCCCTGCACATGAGGCTGTGGCTGTGAGGGACAAGGGACACCTCAGACGGACAGAACCAGCACAGGGATCCCAATTCCCCAGAGGGAGCATCTGCAGGGCAGCCCCAGCACAGGCACCCCCCAGAGCCCGGCCCAGCAGGCACTGACAGGCTCAGTGTCCCCAAAGCACGGCCAGGCAGGAGCATCCCCAGGGACACAGCCACTGCTCAGCCCCAGCACCATCCCCAGGGCCCTGTGCTGCCACCAAGGCAGTGCCAGCCCCACAGGCAGCAGGCACAGCACCCCTCCAGCAGCAGGACACGCACACACAGCCCTGCAATGCCAAAGTGCTCTTTATTCAGGCTGGCAAAAGCAGCCCCTGGCCCAAAGACAGCGGGGCTGGCACCACAGGGCTCCAGCCAAGCAGCACCCAGCAGGAGCAGCTGCCACTGCTGCTGTCACCAAGCTGGGCAGGGCACAGGCAAGGAGGCGAGGGGACAGCAGGACATGGGTGCAGGAGCCAGAAGAGAGGGCCATGTCCTGCTTGGCAATTTCAGGGTCTCAACCCCAGATGCTGTAAGAAGAAAACAAACAAGCACATCACCTGGTGTAACTTTGCCTGCCCCTGTGTCCCCCTGCCCTGCCATGCCCCGGGTGTGGAGCAGCAGAGTCAGGCTGAGGGGAGGTGAGGTGCAGTCCTTGGTGCAGACAGGTTGGAGCTGGGCTGTCTCAGTGCTGGCAGCCCTGGCTCCAGGTGTGTGCAGATGCAGCAAGACCTGGATCATGTCCTGGGTGCTGCCCAAGGATGGGGAATGTTTCCCTGTTTGGTGGCTTGGGTAGGTGGGGAGGCCCTGGCTGACCTGGGGCTGCAGCAGCTCCACTCAGGGGAGCTCCGAAACCCTCAAGGACTTTTCCCTTCTCTTTTGGGCCCCTTTCACTAATTATAAAAGCAGGAGAGATTTTGTCAGATGCTGGCTAGAGAGAAATTCTTAACTGATCCCTCTGGGGGAAAAGGAGGAAACCCTTTCTGGAGGCAGGGATCTGGTCTATACCTTTTGCAGCACACATGGAATCTTGAACATTTTCCAACAGGTGTTGTGGGGTGGCGGCAGCGCCCAAAGGTGCAGTATCCCCCTCTGCGCCTGCATTCAGCTCGATTTCCTGTTTTCATGGACAAAAGCACACACAAAAAAATACAGCAATAATCATCATACGTTCAGCTGATAGATAAAAAAGGGACCCCCTTTATGCCCCATGAAAAGCTGCTATTCAAACAGTCCCTTGGGCTGTCTGCATACCAGCACAGGGCAAGAGATTCCCAAAGAGGAATAGCTGGCGCAGGCTTGGAGGCTGAAAGCCCTTCCTGACCTACAGAACAAGCCAGGATTCTGTCTCCATGGGATTTCACCATCCTGAATCATTGTCCAGTTGGAAACTCATGGAGAAACCCCTTTGACCTCAGTCCTCTGTTACTTTCTCATCACCCCCACAAACACTGTCACTTCCAGGGACACTGAATTCCTCCTGGTGCAGGTTCACACTTTCCCCTATTTCCCCGCTTCCCCTCTCACCTGCAGCACCCTGGACCAACAGGAGGAGCAGGGGGAAGAGCAGGAACAGGATCTTCATGGCTGCTTCCTCTCCTGGGTCTTCACAGGGCTGCAGAGGGGACACCAAAGCAATGGGGACATGCAGGAGCCCAGGTGGGACAGAAGCCTGGGCTCTGTGGTTCACCAAACTGCTCTCAAACACAGCTTATGATATTTCCTCTACCTTTCTTTTTAAAAACAATTCTGCATTTTTTGCCACTCTCCAAACTTTGGGAGTGTTTCATGTCTCTGTCTTTTGGAAATAGATCACCTCAGCTGATCTTTTGAATTAATTCTTTTGAAGGTTTTCCAAATACTTTCTCCAGAGAAGGGGCACCAGGCCTGGGGCCACTTGATTCCAGTCCACTGAAAATACGTGGCCAGTGAAAAGTGGGAGATGGCAGAGGTAGAATTGCTACTGAAAGTTACAGAACATAAGATCTTTCATTCCTTTGGGTTTCATGTATCTAACACACACCCTGAACAACCAAACACCCTGAACAACCAACTGTGCTTCCCTGGGCTCAGGAAAATCCTCCCATCTCAGATTGGCAGTGCCCATCCCCAACTCCAGAGCATTCCCAGGATTGCCAGCAAGGACATTCCCCAGCCCTGCACTTGCTTCAACTGCCCTGGGCAGCACCAACCCAGGGAACAGCCAGAAGGCAGGGAAGTGTCATGGTGCCCAGAAATGGGAACAGAAATCAATGTGTGGAATTACTGAATGCTTGAAATGATGGGAAATCTCTTTACTACTGTGGGAAAACAATCTCTTACTTTCCAAGGGAAAGTTCCCATTTCTGCAATAAATAAGTTCCTGGGTCCCTCCTGCAGCATCAAGGCATTTTCCAGACTATCCTGTACTTAGGAAACCTCCATTTCACCTCCCAAAAGTTCTGGCCTATTAGACTCACATGAAGACTCTTTTTTCTCTTACCCAAAAAAATCTCAGATGGCCAAATTTTGCCCCAAGGTACTTCCAGACATTTCTGCTTTAGGAGAATCTGCTCTGCTGAGCTTTGAGCTGAGACCCTGATTGGGCAGAACTCTGCAAAGAAATCCCACACTCACCTCCCTGGAGAAGGTCTGGGTGTTCAGGAAGCAACCAACCCAGCAGGAATCGCTGTGTCCAGATGCCCTTGGGGCCAGGGAATGCTGCCCTGCCCCAAACAGGCTGGATTTATAGCAGTGCTGGTGGGTGGGACAGGCCCCAGTTGCTGCTGGCACAAGTGCCCAGGCCAAGCCCAGAGTGCCCCACGTGTGTGGGGTGCTGGGGCTGGCCCTGGTCCCTCCCTGCTGCAGGGGCAGAGGCTGAGGAGCCTCCTGGGGCTGTTGCAATCAATGTCACCGTTGTCCCCATGCAACACCTCTTGTGACACCCATGCCACAACGGGCTGTGGGACCCAGCTGTGAAATCTTTGGGATGGGCACAGGAACTGGTGGATGCAGGCATGAGCACCAGGCCAGTCCTGGGGAAGCAGAATCCTTCTTGCATGGGCTCACAGGATCACGTCTGAAATGCTTTGGATAGGAAGGGACATTAAACATAATCTCTTTCCACCCCTAGCCATGGGCAAGGACCCCATCCACTATCCCAACTTGCTCCAAGCCCTGTCCAACCTGGCCTTGGATACTTCCAGGGATGGGTCAGCCACAGCTTCTCTGGGCAACCTGTGCCAAGCCACCTCCACCCTCACAGGGAAGAATTTCTTCCCAATATCCCAGCTAACCCTGCCCACAGTCTGAGTGAAACCATTCCCTCTTCTCCTATCCTTTTCCTATGTCTCTTCCCCTCTGATTGAATAACCTGTTGGTGTAGGATGCAGAAAAACTCACAGATTATGGAAAACAATTTTGGACACTGCAACAATAGATATAGATATATGTAATAGATATGGTGTCTGTCACCTGACATGTCAGGGGGATAAACAGGGTTCTCTCTCTCATGGCTCTTCTGAATAAGTGAGAGCAGCACCAGGATAGATGACAAGTTCTTTAAAGCAGGTGAGCCAACAAAACTGCACCTCCTTCTAATGCCAGCCAAGGTGAGTAAATACAAGCTGGATGTAGCCATCACTTTTGAATCCAGTGTGTTTGATGCCCGCCATGTGTCTTGGTTTGAAAGACAGGTGTCTGCTAGGGAGGTGCAGGACCCCCCCTTGGAAAGGAGAATTCAAATCCCCTCCCTCCAAATTATTCTAATTTAGAAAATTAAAGGGACTTTCAGGCAGAGGTACGGGGATAGGAATAACAGTTCTTTACTAGTGTGTCTAACAAGGCAAATAAGCAATAACAACCACAGCATTAGTAATAAACAGAACCAGGGACTTTGAGGGGCTTTGGTTTCACAAAGCCCCGGGCAGTCTGATCTCTTGGGACTCCAAGAGACCAAGCTGGAGCGGTGGAAAATCCCAGGCTGGTGGATGAGATGTATCAGAAACTCTGTCGGTGGTGGCTGGAGCGGCAGGGATGTCCTGGCAAGGCAGGGCAGGGCATTGCGGAACCACGGAGTGGTGGAAAGCCTCAAAGCAGCAGTGAAGGAGCAGAGGTGGCAGGACAGGGCCGGCTCGGCAGGGCAGGAAATTCAAGCTCAGGGTTCTGGCGCACACGAGCAGATGGTGCTCGATTTTCCAAGACCGGACGGGGGTGGGTGACAGCGAACTCCGGCAGTGAGCAGCAGCCTGGCTGTTCTCTCTCCGATGCCCAGAGCAAGAGAGCGAAGCTGCCTCCAACGGTGTCCTTTTTACCTCCCCCAAAACCCGCATTATCTCCCCCCTCTGAGGGAAACTCCCAGAGACCCAAAAACAATAGGTGTAGCCCGGTGCTGCCATCTCCTTTGGTCAATTCTATGTTTTGGTCAAGTACACGGTAGTTAGTCTGCTAGCAACTTATGGGAAAAAATTCTGTAAGTGAAAAAGAAACAAATCTAACCCCCAACACCACACCAGTGGGAGAAGTGACAGTCCTTGCTGGGCAGGAGGGTCTGCGCCATGTGCCCAGTTTGGGAGCTGCCACTCCAGGTGTTTGGCAGAGCCACCTGGTCACCCCCCTAAACTGCAAGGGTTGAGCTGCTGGGGATTTGGCAGTGGACCCTGGCATCTTAACATTTGCTGCTTCACAACCCAGAGATGTGAAGTCACAGTGACAAGATGACAATCATAAAAAATGTGAGAGATGGATTCTGCATGCTCAGAAGAAGCAGAGGCACCACCTGCTCACATTCCTGAAGGTGGGCTTTAGTGGGAGGGTTTCTAGAAGGGACTCAGAAAAGGTTCCACTCTGTGCCACAGCAGCAGGTTGGTGCTGGTTTCCAGTGAGCAGGGTCTGTGTGTGTCCCTACATGTGTCCAACAAACCACAGCACCACAAGGACTTCTTGCACACGGCAGGATGACACAAAGCCCTGGGTTGGGAATCATTCTCTGAGGTGTCAGAAGAGGAAACTGAAGCCTTTTTTTTTTTTGCTGTTGCAGGGGGAGAAACAGGAAAAGGAACTTTTGGACTACCGGTGACTCCAGCCTGGCCTCAGTCCTCTCCCCCTCCTGATGCTGCAAGGAGCAACAGGGAAGATAATAATGAATTGACTGTACGGAAAAATGGAGGATTTAAGTGATACTACAATGAAGTTGTGCTGCCGCTAATGAGTGTTCCTTACGGTCATAATGGAGATGAAAGAAGGCACAGCAAACCTTTTGCTTCAAGTATTTATTTTATCCCTATCAAGCTCATGAGTCACGTGTTAGTTCTCCTGGTGGCTGTGCCATCCTCCCTGAGGTTTCTCACTTCCATCCCTTGAAGGAATATCTCCTGCTGCAGGTTTTGCAGCCTGGACTGGAGCTGGGACCTTGTAACAAAGCTCTGGATATTTTAGGGATGAGGTTTTGCCACTATGTCCACAGTTCCAAGTCCATGTCTTCCTGGCATGGGAGCAGGTTCCTGAGAACAGAATGCTATCTGGGCCTATAAACACCAGGACAATGTTCTGTTCCCCCAGAGGGAGCATCTGCAGGGCAGCCCCACCACAGGCACCCCCCAGAGCCCGGCCCAGCAGGCACTGACAGGCTCAGTGTCCCCAAAGCACGGCCAGGCAGGAGCATCCCCAGGGACACAGCCACTGCTCAGCCCCAGCACCATCCCCAGGGCCCTGTGCTGCCACCAAGGCAGTGCCAGCCCCACAGGCAGCAGGCACAGCACCCCTCCAGCAGCAGGACACGCACACACAGCCCTGCAATGCCAAAGGGCTCTTGCTCTTTATTCAAGCTGGGAAAAGCAGCCCCTGGCCCAAAGACAGTGGGGCTGGCACCACAGGGCTCCAGCCCAGCAGCACCCAGCAGGAGCAGCTGCCACTGCTGCTGTCACCCAGCTGGGCAGGGCACAGGCAGGGAGGGCAGGGGACAGCAGGACATGGGTGCAGGAGCCAGTATAGAGGGCCATGTCCTGCTTGGCAGTTTCAGGAGTTCAAACCCAGCGACTGTAAGAAGAAAACAGACAAGCACATCACCTGGTGTAACTTTGCCTGTCCCTGTGTCCCCCTGCCCTGCAATGCCCCGGGTGTGGAGCAGCAGAGTCAGGCTGAGGGGAGGTGAGGTGCAGTCCTTGGTGCAGACAGGTTGGAGCTGGGCTGTCTCAGTGCTGGCAGCCCTGGCTCCAGGTGTGTGCAGATGCAGCAAGACCTGGATCATGTCCTGGGTGCTGCCCAAGGACAGGGAATGTTTCCTCTTTGGTGTCTTTGGTGGGTGGGGAGGCCCTGGCTGACCTGGGCTGCTGCAGCCCCATTCAGGGCAGCTCCAAACCCCTCAAGGATCTGTACCTTCTCTTTTTGGCCACTTCCACTAATTGTAAGCTAGAAAGAAATTTGTAACAGATCTTTCTGGGGGAAAAGGAGGAAACTCTTTCTTTAGGCAGGGATCTGGTCCTTACCTTTTGCAGCACACGCTGACTGCTGAACATTTTCCAATAGGTTTTGTCTGGGAACTGCAACCATCAAAGCTGCAGAATCCCCCTTGGCGCCTGCATCGAGCTGGACTTCCTGCTTCCATGGACAAAAGCACACACAGCTATTACAGCAATAATCTAGGAGAGCAGGGTGTGCTTTCAGTCCTGCTGGCGGGCAGGGATTCCTCACAACCCACATGCGTGCCAATTTCCCGGGGATCACTCCATCCCAAAACCATGTCCAGTTGGAAACTCACTTGAGAAACACCTCTGACTTCAATCCCCTGTTACCTTCTCATCACCCCCACAAACACAGTCACTTCCAGGGACACTGAATTCCCCCTGGTGCAGGTTCACACTTTCCCCATTTGCCCTCTTCCCCTCTCACCTGCAGCACCCTGGACCAAAAGCAGGAGCAGGGGGAAGAGCAGGAACAGGATCTTCATGGCTGCTGCCTCTCCTGGGTCTTCAGAGAGCTGCAGAGGGGACACCAAGGAAATGGGGACATGCAGGAGCCCAAAATGGTGCAGAAGCCTGTGTTGCAGAGCTCTGTAGTTCATCAAACTGCAGATGGGCTCCTTCCAAACACAGCAAATGATGTTTCCTCTACTTTTCTCTAAAAAGAACTATGGGGTTTGTGCCATCCTGCAAAACTTAGGAACATTTTGTGTGTGTCACTCTTTTGGAAAGCAATTACCTAATCAGATGCTTTTAAATTATTTTCTCTGGTCTGTTATGGTCTTCCATAGATTTTCCCCTAAAAACAGGCAGCAGACCTAGGGCCAAGTGTTGCCAATTCAACAAAAGCATTGGGGAGGAATAGCAGAGAAAAAAAAATGTCCTTGAATATTAAAGAGGGCTTTTACTCCCTGAGGCTTCATCAATTAAACATATGCCCCAAACATCCAAGCAGAAGACCGATCCCCTCTGCTTCCATGGGATCAGAAAAATCCTCCCACCTCAGCTGGGCAGTGTTCATCCTCATCTTCAGAGCATTCCCAGGAATCCCAGGAAAGACATTTCCCAGCACCAACCCAGAGAGCAACTAGAGGCCAAGGAAGGGTCTTCGTGCCCAGAAATGGGAACAGAAATCAATGTATGGGATTACAGAATGCCTGAAATGATGGGAAATCTCTGTACTGAGGAGACAAAAGAATATTCTTACTTTTCTCATGAGAGTGCCCATTTCCCCAGCAAAGAAGATCCTGGGACCCTCCTGCAGCATCAAGGCATTTTCCAGACTATCCTGTACTTAGAAAACCTCAGTTTCACCTTCCACATGCTTTGGCCTCACATGAAGGCTTTTTTTCCCTTTCCCAGCCATCTCTGATGGCCAAATTTTACACCTGGATACTCCCAGCAGTTTGTCCTTTAGGAGACTCTGCCATCCTGAGCTTTGAGCTGAGACCTTGAGTGAGCAGGATTCCAGAGACCCCAAACTCACCTCCCTGGGGAAGGTCTGGGTGTTCAGGAAGCAACTAACCCAGCAGGAATCGCTGTGTCCAGATGCCCTTGGGGCCAGGGAATGCTGCCCTGCCCCAAACAGGCTGGATTTATAGCAGTGCTGGTGGGTGGGACAGGCCCCAGTGGCTGCTGGCACAAGTGCCCTGGGCCAAGCCCAGAGTGCCCCACGTGTGTGGGGGTGCTGGGGCTGGCCCTGGTCCCTCCCTGCTGCAGGGGCAGAGGCTGAGGAGCCTCCTGGGGCTGTTGCAATCAATGTCACCGTTGTCCCCATGCAACACCTCTTGTGACACCCGTGGCACAACAGCAACGGGCTGGGCAGGAGAGGGATGAGATGGACAAGGGAGGGTGGCTCATGCTGGGAAGAGTAGAAATGAGGAAATGGTTTGCTTCTTTTTGTCCTCTCATTTTATTGATATTGGATATACTCAGAGTGGGATGTGGAAGATCTGACTGAATATTGCAAATGTGCTCAGCTTTGTATGGTGAGAAGAAACCTTTCCTTCTCATTTCATCTCAAACGCCTGCTTTTGAGAGTTTATGCAGAAGAAGATAAAATTTCAGGGCTAGCAGAGGGAAAGGAAAGACCTCAGAATGCAGGGACAATCTGAACATTGCCCTCCAGTATGTCCAGATCTGGAAAGCAACGGCCAGGGAAGCCTTTTTGGGGTTTTTCTCCTCTCCCTAGTACCACCTGGCAGGACCTGAGGAAATGGTCTTGATTCTACCTAGGAAGGGTTAGATTGGAAATTGGAATCAACTTCATCACTGAAAAGGCACTCTGGCACTGGCACAGGCTGCCCAGGACAGTGATGGAGTCACCATCCCTGGAGGGATTTAAAATCCATAAAAATGTGGCACTTGGGGACATGGATCACTGTTGGACTTGGCAGTGTCGGGGGAATAATTGGACTTGATGGTCTTAGAGGGCTTTCCCAACATTGCTGACTCTGTGATTCTGTGGTTCTCTAAAGAGAAAACCTTCAGTGACACAGGCAGGGGGCCGTGTTAGTCCCCTACACACGAGTACATGGACACACACAGGTATTGAACCACTCAGGGAATCAAATACCTGAGGTTTGCTTTGCAGACAGGGAGAGGCCCCTGCCTTTGATGGAGCAGAGCATTGTCACCCCAGAGTGCCTGAGATGGGCAGAGAGGAGAAGACAACATTTTTATTACCTGTAAGGAAACAAATTTGGACATTTGCAAGCCATGGTCCAGTGAAGTAATTTCACAGGTCCCCCAGACCAGGAGCTGCACAGATTCCTCCTCCTGCTCGTGACTCGTGGGATGTGGTGTGGAGCAGCACAGCCACAGCAGGGAGGGCTGTGGTGCAGGAACAGGGCAAGGAGGAGCAGCAGGGACAGCACCTGTGGGTCACCATGGCCATGCCCACTCAAGGGACACTGCCCCAGCACAGCCCTGCACATGAGTCTGTGGCTGCAAGGGACAAGGGACACCTGGGACTGGCAGGACCAGCACAGGGATCCCAATTCCCCAGAGGGAGCATCTGCAGGGCAGCCCCAGCACAGGCACCCCACAGAGCCCGGCCCAGCAGGCACTGACAGGCTCAGTGTCCCCAAAGCACGGCCAGGCAGGAGCATCCCCAGGGACACAGCCACTGCTCAGCCCCAGCACCATCCCCAGGGCCCTGTGCTGCCACCAAGGCAGTGCCAGCCCCACAGGCAGCAGGCACAGCACCCCTCCAGCAGCAGGACACGCACACACAGCCCCGCAATGCCAAAGGGCTCTTGCTCTTTATTCAAGCTGGCAAAAGCAGCCCCTGGCCCAAAGACAGCGGGGCTGGCACCACAGGGCTCCAGCCCAGCAGCACCCAGCAGGAGCAGCTGCCACTGCTGCTGTCACCCAGCTGGGCAGGGCACAGGCAGGGAGGGCAGGGGACAGCAGGACATGGGTGCAGGAGCCAGGAGAGAGGGCCATGTCCTCCTTGGCAATTTCAGGGTTTCAACCTTTGAGTCTGCAGAAAAAAACCAAACAAGCACATCACCTGGTGTAACTTTGCCTGCCCCTGTGTCCCCCTGCCCTGCAATGCCCCGGGTGTGGAGCAGCAGAGTCAGGCTGAGGGGAGGTGAGGTGCAGTCCTTGGTGCAGACAGGTTGGAGCTGGGCTGTCTCAGTGCTGGCAGCCCTGGCTCCAGGTGTGTGCAGATGCAGCAAGACCTGGATCATGTCCTCAGTGCTGCGCAAGGACAGGGAATGTTTCCCTCTTTGGTGGCTTGGGTGAGTCCTCTGCAGAGCCTGAGTGAGGCCCTGGGGACTGGAGGAGAGTGGGGAGGCCCTGGCTGACCTGGTTCTGCTGCAGCCCCACTCAGGGGAGATCAAACCCACAAGGACTGTTCCCTCCCTTCCTGGATCTCTGCTACCAATCCTAAATACAGGAGAGTATTTAGCAGGTGTTGGCAAGAAACTTGTAAGAGGTCTTTCTGAGGAGAAAGGAACAAACTCTTTCATCAGACAAGGATCTGGTCTTTACCTTTTGCAGCACACAACATTTGGTGCACATCTTCCCACAACTTTTGTACCATAGGGACAACGCTTCCGCTGGCAGAATCCCTGCTGTCGCCAGCATGCAGATCCTATTCCTGTTCCCATGGGGAAAAGACACAGAAGGAACCATTAAAGCAATCATCTGAGAAGGCAGAGTGTGGTTATAGACAGGTTGATGCTCCCCATGCATTTCAGGCCAAGAGAAGGACTCAGCCCCAAGCCCCCCACAGCCACATCTCCAATTGCAAGGTGTCTCCCCTGGAAGGTCCCTGTGCCTCTAAATTGGGGGCACACCAGAGCAGAGAGTGGAAAGGACAGTGTGAGGTTGAGGGAGAGCTGTGCTGGCTCCCAGCTGCATTCCCACCTCTGCCTGCACCAGCACAGCTGGCAGGCAGGGACTCCTCCCTTTCCACATCCCTGACCCACACAACAAGCCAGGATTCCCTTTCCAGGGACTGTCTCCACCCCAAATTGGTGTCCATCAGGACATTGACTCAAGAAACTCCTTTGACCTCAGTCCACTGTTACATTCTCATCAACCCCACAAACACTGTCACTTCCAGGGACACTGAATTCCCCCTGGTGCAGGTTCACACTTTCCCCATTTCCCTTCTTCCCCTCTCACCTGCAGCACCCTGGACCAACAGCAGGAGCAGGGGGAAGAGCAGGAACAGGATCTTCATGGCTGCTGCCTCTCCTGGGTCTTCACAGGGCTGCAGAGGGGACACCAAACAATGGGGACATGCAGGAGCCCAGGTGGGGCAGGAGCCTGGGTCTGTGGTTCACTAAACTGCTCCCAGCCACAGCTGATGATGTTTCTTCTACCTTTCTTTTTAAAAGCATATTTTAGTTTTGTGCCACTCTCCAAATTTTGGGAGTGTTTCATGTCTCTGTCTTTTGGAAATGGAACACCTCAGCTGATCTTTTGAATTAATTCTCTTGTAGGTTTTCCAAAAACCTTCTCCAGAGAAGGGGCACCAGGCCTGGGGCCACTTGATTCCAGTCCACTGAAAATATGTGGCCACTGAAATGTAGGAGATGGCAGAGGTAGAATTGCTATTGAAAGTTACAGAACATAAGATCTTACATTCCTTTGGGTTTCATGTATCAAACACATGCTCCAAACACATGCCCAACCAACTGTGCTTCCCTGGGCTCAGGAAAATCCTCCCATCTCAGATTGGCAGTGCCCATGCCCAACTCCAGAGCATTCCCAGGATTGCCAGCAAGGACATTCCCCAGTCCCACACTTGCTTCCACTGCCCTGGGCAGCACCAACCGAGGGAGCAGCCAGAGGGCAGAGAAGTGTCATGGTGCCCAGAAATGGGAACAGAAATCAATGTATGGGATTACTGAATGCCTGAAATGATGGGAAATCTCTGTACTGACGGTACTGATGACACAAAAGTATCTCCTTACTTTCCAAGGTAAAGTCCCTATTCCCCCAGTAAAGATCATCCTGGGTCCCTCCTGCAGTATCTAGGCATTTTCCAGACTGTCCTGTGCTTAGGAAATCTCAGTTTCTCCTCCCACATGTTCTGGCCTCATAGACTCACATGAAGGCTCTTTTTTCTCTTTCCCAAAAAATCTCTGACGGACAAATTTTCCCCTTAGGTACTTCCAGCCATTTGTCCTTTAGGAGATGCTGCTCTGCTGAGCTTTGTGCCGAGGTCCTGTGTAGGCATGATTCAAGAGAGAGATCCCACACTCACCCCCTTTGAGAAGGTCTGGGTGTTAAGGCAGCCACAAACCCAGCAGGAATTGCTGTGTCCAGATGTCCTTGGGGCCAGAGAATGCTGCCCTGCCCCAGACAGGCTGGATTTATAGCAGTGCTGGTGGGTGGGACAGGCCCCAGTGGCTGCTGGCACAAGTGCCCTGGGCCAAGCCCAGAGTGCCCCACGTGTGTGGGGGTGCTGGGGCTGGCCCTGGTCCCTCCCTGCTGCAGGGACAGAGGCTGAGGAGCCTCCTGGGGCTGTTGCAATCAATGGCACCGTTGTCCCCATGCAACACCTCTTGTGACACCCACGGCACAACAGGTTGTGTGGCCAGCTGGGAAATTTTTGGGATGGGCACAGGAACTGGTGAGTGCATGCACAGGAACCAGGCCAGTCCTGGGGAAGCTGAATCCTTCTTGCATGGGCTCACAGGATCACCTCTGCAATGCTTTGGTTTGGAAGGGACCTCAATTATCATCTCTTTCCATGCCATTGGGAGGGACCCCTTCCGCTATACCAAATTGTTTTGAGCCCTGTCCAACCTGGCCTTGAACAGCTCAAGGGACTCAGCAGCCACAGCTTCTCTGGGCAACCTGTGCCAGGCCATCTCCCCCCTCACAGGGAAGAATTTCTTCCCAATATCCCAGTTAACCCTGCCCTTTGTCTGTGTGAAACCATTTCCTCTTCTCTGACCCTTTTCGTATTCCCCCTCTGATTGAATAACCAATTGGAGTGGGATGTGCAAAAACTCACAGAATATGGAAAGCAACTTTGAAGACTGCATGAATATCTTATTAGACAAGAGGTCTGTGCACCTGACAGGGGGATAAACAGGGTTCTCTCTCACGGCTCTTCTGAATAAGTGAGAGCAGCACCAGGACAGATGACAAGTTCTGTAAACCAAGTGAGCCAACAAAACTGTGCCTCCTTCTAATTCCAGCCAAGCTGAATAAATACAAGCTGGATGCAGCCCTCACTTGTGAATCCAATGTGTTTGATGGCAGCCACGCCAGTGGGAGAAGTGAAAGTCCTTGCTGGGCAGGAGAGTATGGGCCATGTGCCCAGTTTGGGAGCTGCCACTCCAGGTGTTTGGCAGAGCCACTTCTTCCCCCCAAACTGCAAGGGTTGAGCTGCTGGGGATTTGACAGTGGAACCTGGCATCTCAACCTTTGCTGCTTCACAGCCCAGAGATGTGAAGTCACAGTGACACGGTGACAATCACAAAAAATGCAGGAGATGGATTCTGCATGCTCAGCAGAAGCAGAGGCACCACCTGCACACAATACTGATGGTGGGCTTTAGTGGGAGGGTTTCTAGAAGGGACTCAGAAAAAGTTCCACTCTGTGGCACAGCAGCAGGTTGGTGCTGGTTTCCAGTGAGCAGGGTCTGTGTGTGTCCCTGCATGTGTCCAACAAACCACAGCACCACAAGGACTTCTTACACATGGCAGGATGACACAAGGCCCTGGGTTGGGAATCCTTCTCTGAGGTGTCAGAAGAGGAAACTGAAGCCTTTTTTTTTGCTGTTGCAGGGGGAGAAACAGGAAAAGGAACTTTTGGAGTACCGGTGACTCCAGCCTGGCCTCAGTCCTCTCCCCCTCCTGATGCTGCAAGGAGCAACAGGGAAGATAATAATGAATTGATTGTACGGAAAAATGGAGGATTTAAGTGATACTACAATGAAGCTGTATTGTAGATAAGATACTGAGTATTCCTTACAGTCATGATGCAGATGAAAGAAGACAAAGCATAGCTGTTTTGTTCAGGTACCTATTTTATCCCTATCAAGGTCATGAATGTGTTAGTTCTCTGCATGTCTATGCCATCCTCCATAATATCCCCCATACCACATCCCTTGAAGGAATATCTCCTGCTGCAGGTTTTGCAGCCTGCAATGGAGCTGGGACCTTGTAACAAAGATGTGGCTACTTTAGGGATGAGGTTTTGCCACTATGTCCACAGTTCCAAGTCCATGTCTTCCTGGCATGGGAGCAGGTTTCTGAGAAAAGAATGCTATCTGGGCCTATAAATACCAGGACAATGTTCCTGTTCCCCCAGAGGGAGCATCTGCAGGGCAGCCCCAGCACAGGCACCCCACAGAGCCCGGCCCAGCAGGCACTGACAGGCTCAGTGTCCCCAAAGCACGGCCAGGCAGGAGCATCCCCAGGGACACAGCCACTGCTCAGCCCCAGCACCATCCCCAGGGCCCTGTGCTGCCACCAAGGCAGTGCCAGCCCCACAGGCAGCAGGCACAGCACCCCTCCAGCAGCAGGACACGCACACACAGCCCTGCAATGCCAAAGGGCTCTTGCTCTTTATTCAAGCTGGCAAAAGCAGCCCCTGGCCCAAAGACAGCGGGGCTGGCACCACAGGGCTCCAGCCCAGCAGCACCCAGCAGGAGCAGCTGCCACTGCTGCTGTCACCCAGCTGGGCAGGGCACAGGCAGGGAGGGGAGGGGACAGCAGGACATGGGTGCAGGAGCCAGAAGAGAGGGCCATGTCCTGCTTGGCAATTTCAGGGTTTCAACCCCATATTCTGCAAAAAGAAAGGAAAAAGCCACATCACATAGTGCAACTTTCCCTGTGTAGTTGTTTCACATTTGTCAATTTCTGTTGCCCAAAATTAGTGTAGAGGTTTGAGTGTGTCCTACATTTATTTTCTCTTTTCTTGCTGTGAGACAGGACTAGGAGAAAAGCAAAGCAGGCTCAAACTTAAAAGCTATAAAGACACGTTTATTAACAAACACTAAATGAAAAGAATGAGAATCAAAATTAAACCTTCAAAACACTTCCACTCCCCCATACAACTGTTCGCTTTCCCACTGACAACATAAATAGACAAAACCTGTGATTTTCAGTCAGTTTCACCACTTTAAAATAGTCTTTCAACAGTTCTTAGGGAGAGGAGCCTCTCTTAGAACTCCCATAGAGACATCACCACTAGAATACAGCTCTCTGGTGGCTCCCATGTCACGAATCTGCAGCTGCCTGGGGAATCCTGCAAACCCTGGCGTCCCTCCCATTTGGCAGCTTTTGCCACAACTGCATATGGGCCATATCAGCTTTTATAACATACAGTTGTAGGGTGATTGTTCTTGTATAAAACAAAGGTTCTCCTCATCTATCTCCAAAATCGTGTTCATCTCAAGAAACAGAGCTCTTCTTTTTTCCCTGGGGCTGAGGGCTTCGTATATCTCAATCCTCCTCTTTCAAAATTCTCCATTGGATCACAACTATACCAGTCCATGACTATGACTAGAGCTTTGCAACTCCCTAAAAAGCATTCTATAATTTACAGGGATCTTTTAGTCCATTCTCCATGGCCTCACAAGAGAAGTCCAGCCTGAACCAGGCAACTCCTCAGTCCTTTCTTGCAATTAGGACTTTAACTCTCTCAGTCTCATCACTGGCTTTAATCTCATGCTGTGTCTCTCCATGTCTCAACTACTCTGTCTTTTTCTCTCACTCAGAAAGAGGATGAGTGCTTTGCAAGTTCCATCTGTTTAGGAAAGAGTCAACATCCCGCCCTGGCCTGCAGATGGTCACACACCCCATCATGGTGGGGGTGCTCGGAAAGGGCAACCTCAGCAGCCAGGCTGGCAAATGCCTCCCCCCATCCCTCAGTCTCATCAGGGTGGGCCCAGCAGACACCTCCCTCAGCCAGGCCAGCAGCAGGGCAGCCCTCAGGGTCAGCTAGACATTAATAGCCATGGCTTCCCCTTCCCCACCAGCAGCTGCTGGGCCCGGGGCCTGGCCAGGCCAGGACAGCCCCGCCGACATGGCAGAGCAGCAGGGCCTGGCCCGGCCCAGCCCGCTCCACACAGCAGCTGCTGCGGCCCGGTTGTTGCCCGCTGCTCAGGCTGCAAGGAAAAGGGCAGTTCCCGAGCTCGGCTCAACTTATATGTGCATTCACAAAGGGGAATTCAGCTTCTTCAGTGGTTATACAATATGTCAGTATCGAAAAATTGGCCTCTGATAGGTCCCTGTCCTCTCCAAAAGAAACTCCAAGGTCTTTACAGGGAACTCTTTAAGTAAAAACTGAGCTGTGTTAACCCATGACACCATGCCCCTGTGTCCCCCTGCCCTGCCATGCCCCGGGTGTGGAGCAGCAGAGTCAGGCTGAGGGGAGGTGAGGTGCAGTCCTTGGTGCAGACAGGTTGGAGCTGGGCTGTCTCAGTGCTGGCAGCCCTGGCTCCAGGTGTGTGCAGATGCAGCAAGACCTGGATCATGTCCTTGTGCTGCCCAAGGACAGGGAATGTTTCCCTCTTTGGTGGCTTTGGTGAGTCCTCTGCAGAGGCTGAGTGAGGCCCTGGGGACTGGGGGAGAGTGGGGAGGCCCTGGCTGACCTGGGGCTGCTGCAGCTCCACTCAGGGCAGCTCCAAGCACCTTCCCTCCCCTCGCCTCAGCTCTGCCTTGCAGCCTGAAGGGTGCTGAGCCTTTAGCTCAGGGGCCATTAAATGCCTTCTGCCATGACAGCAGCTTTTGTAATTCCAAAACTTACTTTTTGCAGCAAAAGTAAAACCTGGAACATTTTCCTCTGATGCCATAGGGGAAAGAGCAGTTCAGAAGTGAGCAATATCCTTTTTGTCGGTGACATTCTTTCTGATTGCTTGGAGCCAAGGAGGATCCTGCACAGTGAAAGAGGTCAAAGTGAGTGTGGCATAACCATAAAAATGGATCTGGTTCCTGAGCAGCTGCTGCTGGCTCTGAGCCCCAGTCTTATCTGGGAAATGAGCACCAAACCCAACATCTTAAACTCTCCCGTCAGAGTTCCTTTTTCCTACAGCAGCGTGTGCATGTAGGGAAAGACAGAGGGAAAGAGCAGCAGGAGCTACAGGAGCTGCTGTGCTGGATCCTCAGCTGCCCTGACCTTCCTCACACCAAGTCCCTCCCAAATGTTGGAAATACCTGAGAATTGTGGTTGCTTAGCAGGACCTGGAAAACCCCAGTGATGGGAGTTCACACCTCAGCCACGTCCCCTGTGTCCCTCTCACCTGCAGCACTGTGCACCAACAGGAGCAACAAGGGGAAGAGCAGGTAGAGCATCCGCATGGCTGATGCCTGTCCTGGGTCTTCTCAGGGCTGCAGAGGGGACACACCAAGAACCAAAGCAGGGTCAAGGGTTTGGGGGAATCTTTGTGCCTGGAGAGGCCAAGCTGTATCAAGTCTTATCCCAGGCTGTCCATCCCCCCAGCCAGCCCAAAGCTTGCTGCCCAAACACCCAGCACAATCCCCTCTGCTTTCCTGAAGTCAGTAAAGTCTTCCCAGCTCACTTGGGAGCATCTATTCCTAATTCCAGATTATTCCCAGGATTCCCAGCAAGCCCACTCCCCACCCCTGGGCAGCGCTGACCCAGGAAGAAACAAGAGGGCAGGAAATGTCTTGGTGGGCTGGAAGTGACTCCCCAGTGACCGACCTGGTGGAGGTGTTGGTTCAGAGCACAGCAAGGCAGAAATGGTCTGTGACAAACGTACCTGGAACCACTTGTGTGAAGAGTGCAGATCGGGGAGTATCGCTGTGCCCCACACAGGCTGCTTTTGACCTGTTTCCAGGGGGTGGGACAGGCCCCAGCTGCTGCTGGCACAAGTGCCCTGGGCCAAGCCCAGAGTGCCCCACGTGTGTGGGGGTGCTGGGGCTGGCCCTGGTCCCTCCCTGCTGCAGGGGCAGAGGCTGAGGAGCCTCCTGGGGCTGTTGCAATCAATGTCACCGTTGTCCCCATGCAACACCTCTTGTGACACCCGTGGCACAACGGGCTGTGGGGCCAGCTGTGAAATCTTTGGGATGGGCACAGGAACTGGTGGATGCAGGCATGAGCACCAGGCCAGTCCTGGGGAAGCAGAATGCTTCTTGCCAAGGCTCACGGGGTCACCTCTGCAATGCTTTGGTTTGGAAGGGACCTGAAAGATCATCTCTTTCCAGCCCCCCCTGCCATGGGCAGGGACAACTTCCACTATTCCAGGTTGCTCCAAGCCCTCTGCCTAACCTGTCCTGAAACAGTTCCAGTATTGGAGTAGCCACAGCTTGTCTTGGCAACCTGTGCTAGGGCCTCACCACCCTCAGAGTCAAGAATTTCTTCCTAATATCCAGTGTAACCCTGTCCTCTGACAGTTTGAGGCCATTCTCACTTGTTCTGTCACTCCAGGCCCTGGCCCAATATCCTCCTTCTCCTTCTCCTTCTCCTTCTCCTTCTCCTTCTCCTTCTCCTTCTCCTTCTCCTTCTCCTTCTCCTTCTCCTTCTCCTTCTCCTTCTCCTTCTCCTTCTCCTTCTCCTTCTCCTTCTCCTTCTCCTTCTCCTTCTCCTTCTCCTTCTCCTTCTCCTTCTCCTTCTCCTTCTCCTTCTCCTTCTCCTTCTCCTTCTCCTTCTCCTTCTCCTTCTCCTTCTCCTTCTCCTTCTCCTTCTCCTTCTCCTTCTCCTTCTCCTCCTTCTCCTTCTCCTCTTTCTCCTTCAGGCCCTGGGTGAGACTCCAAGGTCTGACCAACCCCTTCTCTTCTCCAGGCTGGACACCCCCATATAACTTGATCTTTGTGGTTTATGCTTTGGTATGTATGAGTCTGCTTTTTGAGTAAGGCAGAAAATGAAAAACTCTTTTGAACCTTCTGCTCCATAACTCCATCACTGGGCAAAGTTTTGCTGCCAAGCCATCACCCTGAGACAAATCTGAAATATTATGTCATGTGTTTTGCAGAAAGAAAGTTTGCAGCTAGAGGCATCTACATAGGAAGCGAGAGGTAGATGAAGTTACCCAGTGAAACAGGATGGAAGCAAATGCCAATAAACAACAGCCTGGCATCTCTGCCAAGTGTTTCATACCCAGCTGGAAATTTGGAATTAGCCAGGGTGGCAGCCTTGGCTAGAGAAATCTTTATCAGTAGAACCAGAGTCACTCGTTATGAACACACATGTTCATGGATCATGATCATGGAGGCATTTTACAGTGAGGGTGAGGACAGCCTTATCAGAGGAAAGCCTCTGCTTTCTAACCTCATGTCATGTCCAAGGGGGTGGAGAGGAGAAGACCCCCAGCTCCCCCCCTGCAGGGGTACGCGGGTTACCCATCTGATCCATAGGACCCCTTTGTGGTGTCACCTTGAGGGGCACCTGGACTGCTCCCCTGGGAGATCCATTTTCCTCTAAGGTCCACAAAGGTCTCCTAAGGTCTCCTTGAGGTGTCCCCATGGGATCCTCCCAATGCTCATGAGGGAAAGGGAGTCCCTCCCTGCCCTGTGGTGGGATGTGGTGTGGAGCAGCACAGCTCCCAGCAGGGTCTCTGGCAAGGAGGGCGACAGTGGGCCCAGTGGGGAATAAGGAGTTTTAACCATTCCTGTTTTCCCAAGAAAAGATTTCTGCACAGTAAGAAAGAAAGGGATTTTGGCATCTGAACACATTTCCACAAAGGGAAGCTGAGTTCTTTTAGCCAGCCTTTCTCTTGGCACTGTAGGTTAAGGTCTGTGTAGACCTGGAGAGATGTGTGGCTCAGAAAAATTCAAATTAAGGAGTAGTTTGCACCATAAATTGTTGCCCTCTGGGGTTTGTGTGTCAAACTCCAGGCAGGATCATGGCCCAAATTTCAGTGCATGTTTCAGTGACCAATGCTAAGCAACAACAACAATTTATTTAGAAGGAGGGAAAGCAATGCAGAACACATTTGGATTTACTCTACATCATAAAGCCTTTTGCACTGGCAATGAAGTGAGTGGGAGGCTTTGCAGCAGGATCCAGTGGGTTTGGAGTAAGGAGATTCCAAGGGAATTTCAAGGCTTAGAAGAAATTTTCATTGCTCTTCAATGAATGGCTCATCAACATTTCTTACGTTCCATGGGCTGCATAAAGGAAAAAAAGAAAACAGATTTTCTTTCTGCTTTTTATATCCTCCCTACTCACTCTCGGCCCATGCTTTTTTTCCCTCCTGAACACAAATTCTTCCCAAAATAGTTTATGTCATTTGTAGTCATATTGGGAGAGCTCTATGCAATCGTGCCTTTGAGTAAGGAGAATGTTTCCCTATTGTTTCAGGAAAAGCAGGGAATTAAATTGATATCCCTAAATTCTGGATTGAGTGCATTCATTCCTGAGTGAAAATAGAAGGCTGTTTTTCATATGATTATTTAATTTTACAACAAATTTTACGACAAAAACCTCACCCTGTGCCTGACAGCATTTTCCAAGTGCTTCTTGGGCAACATGTAACAATTGAGTCAACACAGAACACTTGACTGTCCTTACAGCATAATAGCTTTTTCTTTTTTTCCTTATACCTAATTTAAATATTCAGGAACACTTTGGGGCTTAGGAGACTGGATATTTCTCTGCTCATCCTGCAGATGAGCCTTGGTGAACTCCAAACTCACTGTTTGCAGCAGGAGCGGAACCCAAAGCAGCTTCCAACTTTAATCAGGTGGAAGGGACATCCTCCATAGTGACAGCTCCCTCCTCTACAGAAAAGCATGTCCCTCTGGGGTGAAGACAACCCTGCAACAAGAACAAAATATTTCCTTTCCTTTTGCTCTGTAGGGCAGGGAATTGCAGTCAAAGGGTTTCTCATTCGTTGAGCTGTCTTTGTCACCAGCGTCCCACCCTGGCTGTTTTGAAAGGCAAGGTGAGGTTACAAAGCAGGTCCAGCACAAGCACTGGGCTGATTGATTAATTCCTGACTGGCTTCCAGCAATTTGAAACAGAAGCGGTTAAAATGTGCTTGGAGTTTTTCTTCAGGTGCACAAAAATCCCTTTCTAGCATCTCTTTCCCATCTTACCTGGAGAAACCTGGAGAGCCAAGAAGAGGAGAGAAAAGAGCAGATAAAGGATCTTCATGGCTGAGGATTTGCTGTGGCACTGCTGGGAAAAGAACCAAGAAAGATGTAAGACTGACAGGCCCTGGGATATGCAGTCTCCTGAATTACACAAACACTGTGTTAATAAAAAAATTACATTTATATTAATTTTATCTTCAAGCTTTCAAAAATAATTAGTAAAACCCATAGGAAATGCTGACTATTTTGTGGGGCAAAATGTTTTCAGGACACGTGATCATTAAGTTACTTTAATAGTTTGGTTGCTCATATTTCTTTTCCGTTTTGCAAATAGTCCTTAGAAGATAATTGTGGAATCTCAGAATGGTTTGGATTGGAAGGAACTTTGAAACTCATCTTGTTCCAACCCCCAGGGCTGAGACACCTTCCACTAGACCAGGTTGTTCAAAGTCCCATCCAATCTGGTCTGGAATTCTTCCATAATTTTTTCAACTAAATGATTTTGTCTAGTAAATAAACAACATAAAGCAAAATTAGGTGATAATACTGTAAAAATTGCAAACTTCGGGGGAAAAAGAAGTTCATTTTTTAATGTTTAAATTTATCAAGAGATCAATTGGCTCAGCATCTCCAGTCTTGGTCTGTAGGCAGCAGTTCCAGAATGGAAATGTACAATCAAATCAATCCCCATTTGAAAAGAAAATTTTAAAAGCAGACACATGAAACCCTGGTGGGAAGAGTTTGAACTAATATTAGGATTAGCTTTAAGGAGAAGATTGCCTGGAAGGATGCTTATGGATGAGGAAGCGGCAGTTAATGTTTCACACCCTGGCATTGGGAATGTTCTGATCTGCCACAAATGATGATCTCTCAAGCAAGGAAAGGAAATGAGATTATGCTGAAATGTCCTATTGCTGACAGCAGAATTGATAGAGGGTGACCCAAAACTGTTTTAAAATGAGTATTAGAAGTTTACACAAGTTTCTGTATATTTGAAAATATCAGGAGAAATAAGGAGACAAAGCGAACAATTCTGAAAATGAAATAAGGATTTTAACATAGACACATAAATAACAAATACAATATATAAAATATATATTATATACTATATTAAATATATAAATACATAAATAATATATAAATTTATACCTGTTATGGATTATGAAAATATTGTATAACTATTTTATATTCAAAGGCTATCTATTTAATGGAAATATATAGATACAGACATGTAGTTTTCCACTGAAAGGTCACCAATTTCTTTGGACCACAGACCACTCTAAAGTAACCTGAAACAATCTAACATTTATTTTTCCTAGGACTTAGGAAGTAGAGAATTTTTATTAAAGCATTCTAGGTATTAACATATATTTGAACTACTTACTCAGCATGTCCAATCTTCCCAAATCTTAGGTTTTTAAGTTACATACAAATTAAAGTTAATAATACAGGGGTTTGAGGGGTTGTTTTGAAGTAGGATTTTTGAGGAAAAAACAAAAGCAGACATTGAAAGAAAAGAACTGAGATATTACCAGGTATCAGGTGAACCCTGAAGCCAAACAAGACTTACCCTTCCCTCCTGAAGACTTTGGCTCTGGAACTGAGATACTCTTTTATAAGGTGAGTTCCAAAAGAGACTGACAAATACTTTCTCTTCACAGCCATTCATTGAACCAATCCAAAATCTGCTTTTTTTTTTTCGTCCTGGTGGCATCTTATCCAACCAGAAACCAGCTGCTTTTCATTTCCCAATGATAAAACAGGGTTTCTCTCCGAACTCGTTTAAGCTTTTTTCCCTGGAAAATCCCATGGTTTTCATGCAATACCTCTTGTGACACTCCAGTTTGTGTAAGATACGTTAACCCACCATGGTATGTGTCAAACATCTTGGGTCATAGGTTGAACTGTCCCTGCTTAGGAGCAACTTAAAACCTTGCAATACAAAGCATCTGCGTATTCCCTGCAATGCCAGTTAATTTTCTGTTCCATAAATACAGAATATAAGAACAGAGTGGATATATGGAACTAAAACAAATGTCCATTGGCTTCCTGTACCTTATTTTGGTACATTTTGGTTTATTTTGTGAAACAAAATGTAAAAAAGTGAATACATCCTGGTTATGTCCTGGAGACCCTTCCAGCTGATGGAAATGTGTAAATTTAGGGGAATCCAGTGCCAGAGGATGCCTTTGGACCCCTAGACCCCAAAGCTCCTGCTTGAACTTTTTTTCCAGGACTCTGGTTGATTTTTTGATACTTCCATCTTCCACAGGGCCTTTAGTTGATAGTTGCAAAACCACATTATGTCTTAGATGAGCATTCAGTTTTTGATTATCTCCTTTTAGTCTGCCAGCTGTTGACCTCTGCTTCTTCTGCCATGAGAAGCAGCTTCCAAATTCTGCATGGATAGAGCACCTCTCCTGTAAAGAGATGGAGAGAGCTGGGGGTGTTCAGCCTAGAAAAGAGAAGGCTCCAGGGAGACCTTGGACTCCACTTTAGTATCTAAAGGAGGATTATGAAAAGGAGGGAGAGGGATTTTTTATATGGGCAGATAGTGACAAGACAAGGGAAAATGGTTCTAAACTGATGAAAGGCAGGTTTGCATTAGGTATTAAAAAGAAATTCTTCCCTGAGGGTAGTGAGGGTAGTGAGGCCCTGGCACAGGTTTCCCAGAGAAGCTGTGGCTGCCCCATCCCTGGAAGTGTCCAAGGCCAGGCTGGATGGGACTTGGAATAACCTGAGTTAGTGGAAGGTGTCTCTGTCTATGTTGGGGAGGTTAGAATGAAATGGTCTTTCAGGTCCCTTAGAATCCAAACCATGTTATGTTTCTATGATTCTAAGACATAAAATGCATTTTCAGATCATATTGTACTTTAAACCTCCCTTCAGTCAACAAACAAATATTGTTCATGCACAATTTCAGCATGATATATGAGGTACGTTGTAATAGGTAATGATACATTTCCTAATTTCAATTATTGGTGTTCGTAACTGACCAAGACCTCTGCAAATGACACCATATCTTACAGAACCTTTAGTACCAAAATTAAACTGAAATATTTTCATTGCTGACTGGCAGTTTACCTCCTAGTCATGTAATTTTTTCATTACTTTGATATTAAGTTCTTAAGTAGAACCATAGAATAGTCTGAATTGGAAGGGACTTTTGAAAGGTGGATAAGTCCAAGCTCTCTGCAATGAGCAGGGACATCTTCAACTAGATCAGCTCAGCCCAGAGTTAGCTCAGAGCCCAGTCCAAGTATACAGGTACACAGAAGTGTACAGAAATTATCTATATGGATGGGAAAACCTGACTATAAACCATTTCCCTTACAAGCATACCCTGACACAGCTTTTTATTCTCTAGAAAATTTTTGTATGTGAACTGTTTCTGCAAAAGGGAAAAAATGGTAATTGAATTTCTGGTGTGTCTGCCAACGTCTGGCTGTAAAACTGAAAAATGGAGGGAATAAAATTTCAAAAGTTACAGTTGCTACACCTCTTGCCAAGGGTTTGTGGTTAACTTGCCAACTGTTAAATTTACCCAATCCAATTCCTCAAGGGAACAAAGGTGCATTGTTAATTTTTATTGTCTGTAAGATCCTGTGTGCAAATAGTGTCAAGGGCTTGGCTTTAACACTGGGCACCCTTGGCCCTGTTTAATATAAATTTCACATGGTCACAGTCCCATCCAGGCCATCAAAAAACCTCTGTCTGGACAAGGGAAAGGGAGAAGCAGAGGAGGGGTGGAGCACCTTTGGCAGAACTCAGCAAAGTTTTGGGTTGTGGCTCTTAGGGTGGATGATCTTTCCATCCCCACCTGCAGCTCCTGTTCTTCTGAGCAGGAGACAATCAGACACTTTCAGTTATTGTGGCAGGGTCAGCATTTTGTGTAATTATACAGTGCTGGGGAGCTGCTGTGCCTGATGCAGGTGGGATATACTCCAAAGGGAGATGTCCTCAAAGGAGGCTGCAAAGTGTCTGGAGAAGAAATGTCTTTCAACCTTTTAAAATCACAATGTTTGAGTAATTTTACCAAGATCACCTTCCAGAGAAGAAGGGGGATCTTATCTCCACCTTAGGAGTTTGTATCTAGCACAAAAGATGAGGCAATTAGGAGCAAAAAGGAGAAATTTAAACTCTGCTCCAAGTCATTTACTCTTGAAAATAAAAAAGGAAATATTAGGGACATCTTTCACTAGTGTTACCCTAATTACAGTGCTTCACACTCTACATAAAATGTATTTAATGAAGCTCAATACTTTAATGATTATGCAGTTATCTTGAGTAAATGATGAGATTAACATCTGCATGAACAATTGTTGCTCCATCTTTTGACCTGACAGCTGTTTAAAGGTGCTGGGTTACAAGGGCAGAGTCCCCTTTCTTTTTTGAGAACCTCAATGTGACTGTCAGTGATGTGTGTGTGATCAAAGCTCCTTGGCACAGGCCAGGTACCCCAAAGTTTCTAAAATTCAAAGAACCTTTGTAAACTGAATCAGATTTTCTGGAGAAAAATGGCAGGAATAATCTCACCAAATTTCAGATATCCTAAAAGGAAATATGAAAGTACAAACTATTTTCACTGCTCTTCCTTTATGGTTAATGGAAAGAGACTGCTCAAAGGACTTTGAATAGGTATGGGCAATAGGATTGTTAGAAATAAACATAGAAGTAACAGTAGGGATAGAAGAAACCCAGAAACATTGCAGGAAGAGGTGTTTTGCAATAAGGGCCATGAGCACTAACTCTGCAGAATAACACAAGTGGCAGCTGTGTCTCTCAAAGAGCCAGAATTTACTCTTCAGAGGGTTTTTTAAAATATGTTGTCACCTCTCCAAACCCAGAAAGTCATTAGGAGTCCAAACCATCCAAGTTTGGTAACACATTTCACTGGGCACTCTTGTGTAACTGTTTAGCAACTACTTTTGAAGAGGTAACCAAATCACTATGTTGAACATCCATAACTCTTGGGAATTTTTTTTTATATCCTTTCCCCTTTTTTTTAAACTTTTTTTTCCTGTTTTGTGTTGCTGATGTGATTCAAAAGGTTCCCGTTTTTCCTTTGCATAAGGTCTACTCAGAAGTAAAATTTCTCAGATGCCTCCAGGCCCTGTGAAGGAAACATCTGGAGGTATCTTGGCTTTATCTACACTGCTAGGCCATGAGGGCAAGGAAAAGGAGACAGAAGCACAGATTCCAGCCCATATTTTGTTTCTTGCAATGAGAAAGGAAGGTCCACTTTGAGACTCCAACAACTGCTCCTTTAGGTTCTGAGGGCTCCTTGTTTGTAGAATTGCAGAAAGGTTTGGATTGGAAGGGATCTTAAAAATCATCTCAACTCCCCTACCAAGAGCAAAGATGCCTTCCACTATTCCAGGTGGATCCAAGCCCTGTCCAGCCTGGCCTTGGACACTTCCAGGGATACAGGGCAGCCACAGCTTCTCTGGGAACTCTGTGCCAGGGCCTCAGCACCCTCACAGGGAAAATGTTTCCCTCCTTCCCTACAAAGAATCACCCAAGGTTCAACCGCATGAATGCCACCATAACTGATTTTATTAAAGGAGAGGAAAGAAATAGTTTCCACATTGTTGCCTGGTTCATGTTTCTGATGTTTGCTTCACTGCAAGGGAAGATTGTGACAGCTTTTCATTGCAGCAGGAACTGGTGCCACCAGGAGCGATGGGATCAGAGTCATTCCCAGGCGCTGTTCAGGAGAAGCTGGAAGGATTTTCAAGGCAAATCCAAGGACTCTTCATCTACTCCACCCCCTGCATGAAGAAGAGAGACTCTCAGGCTACACACCCATAGGTTTTCTGCAGAGATGTTCTCCTTA
The DNA here is from genome assembly GCF_021018805.1 of Prinia subflava. Classification (NCBI taxonomy): domain Eukaryota; kingdom Metazoa; phylum Chordata; class Aves; order Passeriformes; family Cisticolidae; genus Prinia; species Prinia subflava. The sequence continues at coordinate 3,316,041 of NC_086248.1, read as the reverse complement.
TCTCAGGACATGGGATGTGAATTCCCCCTCTATGCCAGCAGGTTTGGCACCAGAGAAGTGAGGCAGGTGGCAGGAGCTGTGCCTCTAAGATGTTGCTCTGGAGAAAAGACAATGAGGATATGAGCCATTCCCACAGAGATCCCTGCATTTCCACTCACCTTCTGCAGCAAGAATATCCATTGTTACACTCTCCAATCCAGTAATACGGGCGACGACAAATCCCTGGGAAGCAGCGTCCGTTTTGGGCCAAACAAGAATTTTCTAGCCTGGGAAACACTTCTTGTCCTGCACAGCACAAAGAGAAGAGACAATTACCATGAAAGTGATCAAAAGTGAATTCAGTCTTCTTCTTTACTCCCCTCACTCCTTACCTGCAGCCCCTTGGAGCATCAGGAAAAGGACAACCAGGAGCATGTGGAGGATCCTCATGGCCACAGCTGGGACGTGAATTCTTTACCTGCACTGAGCAGAGAGCACAAGGTTGAACAACACTGGACAGAAAATTCCCTCCTGACCAGGAACTGCTTGAAAATATGCCCGGAGACACCAAAGCCAAAACCTTTGTCCAGTGGATTTAGACAAAGAAGAGAGTGAAAACCTCATCCTTGGAGATATTAGCAATTTCAATGAATGCATCTCTAAACAACCTAACATAATCAGTACCGGATTAAGACTGGAAACTCCTGGATTAGCTCAAAACCTAAGTATTTCTGGGGTTCTGTGGTGTTTTGATGCTGGTTTTTCTTTTCTTTCTTCTTTTAATTTTGGTTTTACTGCAATGAAAAAAATGGTATCTCAGATCTCTTCAGCACCAGGCAGGTTTCTCTGGTACCAATATCGCCCCACAAATTATCCCCCTTCTATATATTAAGTAGATAAAGAATTCAGAGAATGAGCCAGTCTTAATCTTTAGGAAAGTCTAAAAAAAAGACATCTCAATCTTTTCAATATTAATTAAGGTAGCAATTAATTAAAAATGTTACTGCATTCAGGCAAGACGTGGCTCAAAATGCAAAGCTCAGCTGCTGTGCTGGCTGGATTTCTGTTTCTGGAATAAAACAGACATTTCTGTCTCTGATATCTCAAAGGAAGATTCCCAGGTCTCTGTTCATCATGGAAATCACCAAACCCATCGTCCTCCTAGAAGCCCTGCAAGCAGCCAATCCATGGTTCTACAGAACATGTATAACAGGAGGCACTTGCTGGAGTAAAGAGAGGGAAGGGGTTAAGCAAAGCAGAAACTTGAGACTGATGAAAGGAAAAGAGGTTTATAAAGATGGAGAGGGGAGGGTGGCTCTCCAGAACCAGGCAGAGTTACCCGAGGAGAAGGTGGAGGATCACTGCAGCTTCTGCTCTCCTGTGGAGGCACCACACCCAAACACGCCTATAAAGGGTTGGGGATGAGCCAGTGCAGTCACTGGCCAATGGAAAAGCCTTTTCCAGCCTCTGTTTTATTTCTTCCAATGAGAAGAGCAGGCCCACTTTGAGACTGCTTTCACCACAGAGCCCCTGATCTTTGTGCAACTCATCCAAGTTTGTGTAAGGCACATTAGACCACAGGGTGATGCAAAATACCTGGGAACATGCAGTGAGTGCTCCTTCTGTACAGGGCTCCTTACTTGTACAATCCCAGAATGGCTTGGGTTGGAAGGGACATTAAAGATCATCCACTTCCATCCCCTGCCATGGGCAGAGACATCTTCCACTCTCCCAGGACGCTCAGAGCCTTGTCCATCCCAGCCTTGAACACCTCCAGGGAATCCAGGGGCAGCCACAGCTTCTCTGCCACAGGGAAAATTTTCCTCTCCTGCCCTGGAAAATAATCAGTGGTAATGTCACCACTCACCCTGGCAGCTACTGTGGTGCTTTACAGATCTTCTGGATCAAGGAGCCAGGACAACCAGAAACCTTGATGCCTATGAGGGATCTCAAAACTGCATAAGGAAGAGGACAGGAGTGGGCTGTGGAAATCTGTGTGGATTTTAAGAAATCTCAGTGCTGGGAATATTTTCCTCAGGGTGTATCAGTGCTTCAGCTGCTGGAGTGTCCTGAAGGAAAAGGCAGCTCAGTGTCCACCTTCAGATTAGGAAAATCTAGGGTTTGTTCCCAGATGGGCCAGCCCCACAAGGGATAAATCACAGCTTTACAGTGCAGTCAAGGAAGCACAGATAAATATAAGTGATGCTTTAGAGATGTAAAACTCAATTTCTGCTCTCTGGCTCTCCCAGCAGCACTTTTATCCTCGTATTTCCATGGTTTTGGAAGTACTGGCAAATCCTGTTTGCTTGTGCCTTCCCTGAACCGAGGGTCTTTGCTGTGGGAGAGATGCAATTCCCAAAGGGAGCAGGGGCAGCTCACTCCACATCACTGCTCAAAATACCCAGCAGCAGATGGGATTTCCAGGCAGGGTTTGGGCAGTTTTCCACAGGGCTGTGTCCAAGGTCAGTGGATGGACAGCAGGACTGTTCCCACGTGGATTTCATGCCATTTTTGGCCAGGTGTGGAGGTGCTGTGAGGACAAACGTTGGGCAATCGTACCAAAGGTCTGTCATCCTTCCTGTCATTTGCACAGAGGACGCTGGAGGAAGAGGATGGTAGAGAGAAGGTGAAGAATCCTCATTGCTTCAAGTGTCTGGGGACATCCCATTGTCACAGGTAAGCTGAGGTGACATAAGGACACACAGTGCCTTTCACACCTAGAGCTCCTAGAGTGATTTAGGCTGCTCTGGGCTGGCTGAGATCTCCTTCTGGGACTGGTGGAAAAGGGTCAGGAGAGAGGAGAGCAAGCCAGGGAGGAGGGGTGGGACACAGGGACATCTCAGGCAGCACTTGGCTAAGTGTGGGCAAAGGATCCGAGACCTGGATGTCCACTGGGAGCAAAGTCTGAGGTGTGCTGAGTGATAAAAAACCAACTGGGATTTAAAAGAGTCCTTCCACATATTCATTTTAACAATATTGTATATATAAATATCTCTGTTTTAGTGTGGATTTCCTAGGAGGGCTGTAGAGAAACAGGAGAGTAAGAAATCTCATTATAGAGTTTATCAATGTTTGAAATAAACAATTACTGAAATTAATATCCTGACTATTCCTGAGTAAATCACAGGTTAGGATATCTGGATTATTCTCCTCTATTTGCATGTCCTTCAACAAAGATAAAATATAAAGCACTTGAGTAAATTTGGCCTTTGTTTCTCTTGGAATATTTATATATTATATGCACAGGCATACAAATATGTATTTATGCTTGGAGTACATAATTTTGGGGGCTCCACACAATGTTCTTTGCAATACCCCAGAAAAAGGGAACTCAGTAAGACATTTAACAGTCAAAATGCTTTCAGGATGCAATATTAATTGATTTGCAATATTCTTTTTTTAATTGCATGTATTTAACTGCCAAGAAACAGGTGAAATATATCACTTTTTTGATCATGTGTGGCCAAAACAATGCTTAGAGTCAATAACAGTATGTTGGAATTAGAGTTAAATTATAGCATTTAAGATATTTAAAAGAAGTTTAACATCAGTCATAAGAACAAATAAAATTAATTAGTTAAAGGTCTTATCCAAACCCTGATAAGTGAGCCTGGATCTGTTTTGTTCCACTTTGGGTGGGTGGCACATGCACAAAGTGGAAAAACAGGAAGAAAGAATAATTTTATTCTGTTTTGACCTCCTTTTCAGGAGGTTGCATCAAAATCTCAGTCCAGAGTTCTGTGCCTCTAAAAACTCATTTATACATTTAATATTCACAGTGTCTATTTATTCTTCTTTACATTTCATCAGTTGAGTGATTTAAGTTTTCATGGGTTTTTTTAAAGAACAAAATCAAAATGCAAATAACAAAAACAAATACTCTTTCATATTATAAAGCAAATATACATTTTCTTCCAATTAAATTATACAGGAATGGGATTTTAAATAGCTGTCTTTTTCAGGGGAGCTTATTCAGTGCCCAACCACCCTCTGGGTGAAGAACTTTTCCAGATATCCAACCTTAACCTCCCCCAACTCGTTCATTCCATGTCCTCGAGTCCTGTCAATGTGATTTTGAGAGCACTGACTGGTTTCTTGTCCATCACAGGAGCCCACAGCAGACTGCAGGGCAGGGAGGGTTTTGAGCCTGGCCTGTCAGAAAACATCATTCACTCACATATCAGCACTGGGAATCAAAAGACATCAGAATAATTAAGGGAAAAAATGCATAAAACCCCGCTGTCAGAATAATTTCTGTACTCTTCACTGAAGAAGGTTGCTGGAGGGGAATTTCAGCATTAGCTCTTGATTGCCATCTTCTGGGAGAGACCTGGGTAGAGGAATGCTCTTTGAAGTACAGGAATGTTGGGGTTTTTTCCTGGGCTCTTGCTGGTATGACAATGAAAGCACAATATCTGGGCTCACAGGTGCCTTCAGGGTTCAGGTTAAACCAGTGCTGCCATCAGTTTCTGTAGTCCAGATCCTCTGAGTGTATATATTTGACCAAAATATGTTTGTGGAAGTTGTTTCCTTTGGCCATCTGGAACCAGAAAGGCTGTGTGGAAGTGGGTGCTTTCCTGGAATTAATTATTCAAACAAAATCATTTTCTGTGGAGCAAGCAGAACACAGATGTGGTAAATCCATGAAAAAGAAGAGTGACCAGCAGGTCAAGGGAGGGCAATCTGCTCTTGTGACATCCTACCTGGAGTCCCCAACATAAGGACACAGACCTGCTGGAGAGAGTCCAGAGGAATCCACAGAGATGTTCAAAGGGCTGGAGCCCCTCTGCTCTGGAGCCAGGCTGGGAGAGCTGGGGGTGTTTATCTGGAGAAGAGAAGGATCCAGGGAGATCCAGAGCCCTTTCCAGAGCCTAAAGGGGCTCCAGGAGAGCTGGAGAGGGACTGGGGACAGGGGATGGAGGGACAGGACACAGGGAATGGCTTCCCACTGCCAGAGGACAGGGATAGATGGGATATCGGAATCCTTCCCCGTGAGGGTGGGGAGACCCTGGTACAGGGTGCCCAGAGAAGCTGTGGCTGCCCCTGGATCCCTGGAAGTGTCCAAGGCCAGGTTTGGGCTTGGATCAACCTGGGACAGTGGAAGATGTCCCTGTCCATGGCAGGGGGTGGAATGGGATGAGTTTTTAGGTCTCTGCCAACCCAAACCATTCTGGGATTCTACAGAATGTAAGAACACAGAAGGGTCTCACCTTTATTTCACACTGGGGAGTCATTGCAACCTCTGAGCTTCCCTAACTCAGCTGTTATGGAGCTGTGGATGCACCTTCAGGCTCCAGACTCAGCCCTGCAGGGTTGGGTGCTCCCTGGATCCCATTTGTGTGTCCCAGGCCATCATTTTCCCTCGCCCAGAGGGATCAAAGTGTTGGGCACACATCGGGGCAGAGTGAGATGATTTGGGGAAGAGCCAGCTCCTGTTCCAGGGAAAGGGGAGGGAGTTCACAAGAGGTCACTGTCCCCCATCAGCTGCTGGGAAGTGACATTTCAGCTGCTGGGAATTGCTGTGACAAGTCCATGTCCTTGGCCAGCTGGTCTGTGGGGGCTCTCTCATCCACAGAATATATAAAATCAGTTTTTCTGGGGTGAGACTCTGTGAAGATCCTCTGCAGTGGAACCAGCTGGGACCCACTGGCCTCCTCTCCTCAGGTCCTCTTGGGTGAGCTAAAGGTGCAGTTTTCACACCAATTTCAACCAAAGAGGAGAAAAACACATGATTTTTGATAAGATAAAATTTGTTCCTCCTTTAAAAAGAAATTAATCATCTGAGACGTAGAATATTGCAGCTTAATTAAATCCCCATGAATATCTGAAATGGTCAATGCTTGGTATTTCAGTAATGATTATTATTATACTCAGTGATAATGATTCTTAATTATTAAATTAGTTGGTATTATTTTCCATTGTAGATTCCAAAGGTAGTTGGAATCTACAGTGAGAAATTATGGTGGAGAGACAGTTCAGGGCTTCCAGAATGGATAGATGGCTCCTTAATTTTCTGTAAAGGTATTTCAAGGTATAATTATTGTCTTGTAAGCTAAAAAAATTACCATTATTTGAGTAATTAAAGCTTTTGAGCATTTATATTTAAAGATATTGGAAAGGCTTAAGTTATTAATTAAATAAAATGGATATTTTATTAATTAAGCCACTTGCTTTTAGCATGAAGCACTGCACTGTATGGACTGCCATGATTAGAATTAACTCCATCCCAGCCAGACTTAGCAGAGTTGCTCAAATAAAAAAATTAATAAAAATATTTATAATCATAAATGCATTTTAACAATCTTATGCAGTATGCTTTCAACTTTATCTTTCCTTAAAAACTGTTATTTCTATAGATTCATTCTAGAACATTTACTCTTACATAAATGCATAAATTGCATAAATTTATTGCATAAATTATTACACAAATGCCAATTTTTATTTTAAAATTGCGGCTAATTAGTCATTAATCGTGTTTGTGTTAATAGTGTTAATAATTATGTTAATTAATAGTATTTGTGCTGGCTGATGACAAATGCAGGTTACATGCTTGACTTCTTGTATTTTTTCTTAGCATCTGTTGTATTTGGTGGCACTGAATTTGGACATGAAGATCTTTTCCTTTTTCTTTGCTGTTCTCCTCCTAATGCTTCAGGGCACTTCAGGTAAGAATTAAATAAACTCTAAGGAAATGCAGAGGGAAATTTGTGAGTATGGAAAGAAATAGGAATATAAATAGAAATAAAAACAGAAATAAGAGGAATAGAGATGATAGGAATAGGAATAGGAATAGGAATAGGAATAGGAATAGGAATAGGAATAGGAATAGGAATAGGAATAGGAATAGGAATAGGAATAGGAATAGGAATAGGAATAGGAATAGGAATAGGGAGAAATAATAGAAAGAAATAGAAATAGAAATAGAAATAGAAATAGAAATAGAAATAGAAATAGAAATAGAAATAGAAATAGAAATAGAAATAGAAATAGAAATAGAAATAGAAATAGAAATAGAAATAGAAATAGAAATAGAAATAGAAATAGAAATAGAAATAGAAATAGAAATAGAAATAGAAATAGAAATAGAAATAGAAATAGAAATAGAAATGGGTTTAGTCCTTTTTGCCTATGGCCAAAGTTCTGCTAGAGGTTGGGCACATTTTCACCACCAAATGGATCCATTGCATGCACTGAACCCTCCCAGTTTGGAAAATAAGGGAATTTAATGGTGTGGAAGTGGCCAGCCTGCAGGTAAACTTCAACATTGCTGCCATGCTACAGCCTGGATTGTTCTTAGTCTTCTTTGGGAAGGCAAATCGTGACTCTGCATTGTTGTTTTTTTAATTTTGCCCAGGTTTCCTGCGTGCCCCCAACACCGTGGAGCAGTGCAGACAGGCCGGGGGGGTCTGCTCCAGCCACCTCTGCCCCCCACCCCACACGAGACCCTTTGGACGCTGCCAGCAGGGAATTCCCTGCTGTAGGAACGTGGTGAGTCCAGGAGGTGATGGATCACACACCCACAGAAGGGCTTGGGTTGGAAGGGGCCTTTCAAGGTCATCCATTCTACCCGTGTTATCATGGACACCTTCAACAAGATCCAGTTGCTCCCAGCTCCTTCCAGCCTGGCCTTGAACATTCCCAGGGATTTCTTGGGGTTTATTACTCATTTATCACTCATTTTTGTACACCTAGTCTGCATTTTACTCCTCCAGCACAAGCTGGCCAAGAGCAGAGACTGCACACTCAAATATAGGATTTCCTGAGGATTTCCTCACTGCTTCCCTCTGTAGAATTAATGATGCAGCTCAAGTGCCTCTTGGGAAGGATCACAGAGAAACCTCTTTGGCAGAGAGAATTAATTAGCCAGAAATAAACTCTTCTTGCTGCTGTTCCCATTAGCTGGTTCAAGCTGATAGTGATAAGTGGTACTGGCTTCCAAGGACACATCTCTTGATGTCCATTGTCCTGAGACCTGGGATTTGGGGGTCAGATTCATAGGAAACCTGCATGTTCCACCTTGCAAGGGCTTGCCTGGTCCCCCAGTTGGAAGAATATCTTGAAAGTTATGTTTTTCCAGATTTTTTTTTTCTTGGGTTACATAAACTTCCTTTTCTGGACAAAATCAAAATATTTGGTTTAGTTAAAGATGTCCCTGCCCATGGTAGGGAGTTAGAACCAGATGGTCTTTGAGGTCCCTTCAAATCAAAATAATTCTTTAATTCTGTGATTAATTTATTCTTTTCTCCCCTCAAATTCTTTACTGGAATCCAAAACTTCACCCCATATCTTTATTCCAATATGAAACTGCAGCAACAAATATCCCTGAATATTTACACTCTGCTTCCACTGATTCTAACATTTCATTTTCTGGTTCTTTTTTTCCCTGTTAAATGCTGCAGACACTTTTAGTTTTGGAGGCTCTTACTTAAACTTTGTTCAAAATTAGTAGCAAGAGATGTTAAAAACAAAACATGAGCAGCAGAAACTCTTTTTCATACCAGAAATTCCAGGCACAGAGTGTGGTCAATTCATTATTAATTTTAAAAAATTATTAAAATTCAGCAGCAGTAAGACTGTGAATATCTGAAGAATTGGATTCAGGAATATCAGCCCTTGGTGCTCATTCAATCCCTTCTGTACATTTTATTTAATTCCTTTCCTGGCTGTAAGTACAAAATCTGAAATTTTCTTCTCTTTTTTTGCAGTATGATTAGTGACCACTGACATCTCACATGGGCTAAGCAGAGCTTCTGGCTTTTTAAGAGATACATCATCCCATGGGAAAATCTGGAATTCTGAGCAGAAAATACACATTTGACACATGCAGGTACGAGCCACAATGTGAACAACAGAGAGAGAACAAACCCCTCCACAAACAGCCTTAATGATCTGAAGAAGCTCCAAAGCAATTCTTGAACCACCCAGAAAAGACCAATATTTTTCATTTTAAAAATTGTTTCGCTACTGAAATTTTATTGTGTCAACCAACATTTGTCCCAGAGAGGTCACCACCATGCAGGAGTTTGTGCCTGTGAGAGGATGCAAAGTTCTTCCTTTGGCCCTCACAACAGACAGTCTTTTATTATTATAATTGTTTTCTTTTGGAGTCAGCAATAATGAGAGTAATGCCAGAATGCTCAGCTGAGGTGTTTATATTTCATAGTCTACACATCTCAGTAAATTTTAATAAACTTGCTCTGGAAGATCTGTGTTTGATCCTTATCCCTGTGAGGTATCACCTCCTTATCCCTGTGAGAACAATCTGCTTATTCCTGTGAGGAATTCTCTTGCATTTTTGTTGGAGGCTCTCACCTGGAATCAGTGTGAGATCTGCCTTGTGGTAAACATATCCAAGCAAAGGGGAGGAAAACAAACCCATGTGGAACATGTCCTTTCATTATTCATTTGATGAAGAATAACTTCAAAGCCAGTTTGGACGGGACTTGAACAACCTGGGACAGAGGAAGGTGTCCCTGCCCATGGCTGGGGTGGAGCTGGACGATCTTTAAGGTCCTTTCCCACCCAAACCACCCCATAATTCTGTGACTCTCCAAACCCACTGTGGAGAGCTGGCACAAACTGGTGAGGCTGAGCACCCATGGAAGTCCTGAAACCATCCAGCAGCTCATGGCACAGACACTTTGAGTCACCTCTTGTCCCAAATCCCTGTGGCCTTTGCATGGAGGATGTTAGGGAAGGGGGAAGGAAGGAGGGGATGAGTTTTGGTGATGAGACTCCAGGCTGATGGACACACAGCCCAGACAGAGCAGTGCAGGGAAAACAGTTTGACCACTTTAGGATCCAGAGAAATTAAATTCTATGGACGTGATACTGGTGTACACTAAATAGAGACAGCAGGAGCAGAATGTTGTGAATGTGGTCAAGCAGTTTCAAGTCCTTCTGCCACCCTGGGGTTTCTCTGTATTTCAAATATTTCAGGTTGAGCTGGCAGAGGCAGCCCTAGAGAGGAGCACAGGATTGTCTCCTCAATCCCAGCTCTGGGCTGGAATGGCAGCTGAAGTGGGCTCTAATGCTTTTCCAATTATGAATATAAATGTTGCCACACAAATCACTGCAACACAGGGTGATTTAACAGGACTTGATGACACATGGACTTAATGTAGTTAAATAAAATTCGTTCACAGCTGATTTCTATAGACAATAAATACAACAGAAACCACCCTTACATACATGAGCAAGTATCAGCAACGTGGTTTCACAAGAACTTGCTTTTATTAGAATTGAAACTGCAAATATCTTTATTGGACAAGAACTCCTCCTCAGATGTCCTTGTGCTCCTGAGGGCCTCCATCCCCATGGGAGAGGCTCCCAGGGCACTGAGGACAGGATCCATCGGTGTCAGAAGATGGGGATGTCTCAGATGTCCAGAGATCTTGTCTGAGTGGTCAGTGAGGTGTCAGATTTAGGAGCTGGGGGTCCTGCAGAGAAAATTCAGGTGCTTAACTCATCCACCAAACAAATAAATTACACCTCGACAGCTCAGACCGCTGGAGACATCAGGGAACACAGGAGGGTAAAGGCAGCTGGAGACTCTTGTGAGTGGACCTGTGTTTCTGGCCATGAGACAACCCAGATAAAATACAGGATGGGGCTGTCACCACAGCTGCTCATTTGTGGCTGCTTGGTGCCCCAGAATACCAGGGACACCTTCCCCTATCCCAGGTTGCTCCAAGCTCTGTCCGACCTGGCCTTGAATATTTCCAGGGATGCAGCAGCCACAGCTTCTCTGGGCACCCTGTGCCAGAGCCTTCCCACCCTCACAGGGACAAATTTCTTCCTAACATCCAATCCAGGTCTACTTTCTGTCAGACTGAAGCCACTGCCCCTTGTCCTGTCATTTTTGTAAACAATGTCTCTTTTTCTCTGGAATATTTCCACGCCACAAAGGCTCTGCCTTGTTTTCACTGCACACAAACCCCAGCAATCAGCAGGTACTTTTTGGAGGCTGTAGGGGGCTGGAGAGTGGGCTGTGATGCTAAAAAGGAGGAAAGCCCAGTGATCCTGCTTGTGTTTGGTGCAGCAGCGCTTCCCTGGAGGAATCCCTCTTACCATTTGCAGCATTTTAGCTTCCCACCGCGGCAGGTCCCGATGTCAACCAGAGGAGCAGAGCAGGGCACGAAGGAGCAGGAGCCCCGGTTCTGCCGGCATGCGAGAGTGTCAGCGGCTTCCTGGCTGTAAGCTGCAAAAAAAAAGGGAAAAATTCACCTTTGTTTGTCCTGGCAGACAACTGGAGGATTGAGGCGTGAGATCTACCTGGCACTGTGCTAAGGTTTTGTCATCAAATCGTATTCCATCCCTAATTTGAAAGGCATCACAGCTTTAGTCCAAATCAGATCTACCACATCTCAATCACTTTGTCACAGTGGTTCTTGAGTCCTTTCTCTTAATCACATATTATTCAAGGATTACATGTTTTTGATGTCACTCAGCTGATTTTAAACCTACCATTAGACCTTGGTTTCCCTTATCTCTTAAATTAAAAAGCCCTGTAGTGTTTTATGCATATAATCTTTATGAAGAGATAGAAAATAACTGGTGACCCTTTTCCCAGAGATTTTACTGGAATTGTACCCATCCTGCAGCCATCTCAGAGGTCACAGTGTCTTTTGATATAAATAATACATTTTGTAGTGCATGAAGTAGGAAAAGCCCAAGAAAGCAATCCCAAAACATGCAGTACAGATTTTGTCTCAATGGTTCTACATTTTTTCTTTGAGTAGACAGACATTTCATGGTCTAAGAAAGCTGGTACAAATTTGAGACTGCTGCAAATCAAATTGGGACAACTTCAGCTGCTTCAAAAAATCCCAAATAGCCTGGAATGATACGTGGGCTCCAAACCCACTTAATGCACACGGACAATACAGAGTTCAGGCAAAACTTGACTGGATAACATTTTTCCCAAAAACAGATGAGGTCTGCTAATGCAGAATACACAGTCAGGACATGTGGGTGAGAATGTGAGAAGAGAGAGTTCTCGTGTTGCTGGGTTACATCTTTAGCATTATTATAAGAATTGCCTCAATAAAATCCTCAGGGAATTGTTCAGGTTGGAAAAGGGTCCTTGAATCCTCCAAACCATCAAGTCCAACCATCCCCCAGCACTGCCAAGGCCACCACTGACCCACGTCCCCAAGTGCCACATCTGCATGGCTTTTAAATCCCTCCAGGGATGGGGAATCCACCACTGCCCTAGACAGCTGTGCCAGGGTTGGAGAACACTTTTGCTGAAGAAATGTTTCCTAATATCCAATTTAAATCTCCCCAGGTACGACTTGATGTTGTTTTCTCTTGTCATGTCCCTGTTCCCTGGGAGCAGAGCCTGACCCCCTGGCTGTCCCCTCCTGTCAGGAAGCTGTGCAGAGCCACAAGGTCCCTCCTGAGCTTCCTTTTCTCCAGGCTGAGCCCCTTTCCCAGCTCCTTCAGCCTCTCCTGGTGCTCCAGCCCCTTCCCCAGCTCTGTTCCCTCCCCTGGACACGCTCCAGCCCCTCAATGTCCCTCTTGTCAGGAGGTGCCAGCACAGGGGACAGTCACTGCTCTGCTTCTGCTGCCACCCCAGAGCTGGCACAGCCCAGGTGCCATTGGCCTTTTGCCCACCTGGGCACACCTGGCTCATGTCCAGCTGCTGTCACCAGCACCTCCAGGGCCTTTTCCAGTTTTCCAGGCACTCTGCCCCAGCCTGGAGCTGCAGGAATTGTTGTGAACAGCACTTGGCCTTGTTGAACCTCACAATTTGCCTCATCCCATGGATCCAGCCCCTCCAGATCCCTCTGCAGAGCCTTCCTGCCCTCCAGCAGATCAACACTCCTGCCTAACTTGGTGTAATCTGCAAATTTGCTGAGGTTTCCCTCGATCCCCTCATCTGGATCATTCACGAAGATATCAAACAGGACCAGCCCCAGCACTGAGCCCTGGGGAGCACCACTGGTGACAGCCTCAGCTGGTCTTAACTCCATTCCCCACACCCCTCTGGGCCTGGCCATCCTGGTAGGTTTTAACCCAGTGAACAGTGCACCCACCCAAGCCAGGAGCAACCAGTTTCTCCAGGAAAATTCTGTGGGAAATGGTGTCAAGGATTTACCAAAATCCAGCTAGATACCTAATCCACTAATTGGAAGAGATCAGGTTGGTCAAGCAGAATCAGCTTTTCAGGCTGTGCCTGATTCCCTGGGTGTTCTGTACATGCCACATGAAGGCACTCGAGATGAGCTGCTCCAAAACCTTTTCTGGCACCAAGGTCAATACAGGAACATCTTTTTTTTTTCCCCATCTTGCCATCATAAGCTAGAAAGGAACCATCAGTATGACTATCAAGAACCTTGAATCGATAGCTTGAAAATTAGGACTATGACCAGGGAAGGGGAATTCTGATAGGAAAGTCTTGGATTCCAGGAGCAGAGAGGTAATCTGACCCTCAGCACTGGGATCTAGTGAACTTCTCTGCATCTTCACCCTTTCAGCCTCCATCTCATCTCTTTTCAGCCTTACCTGGAGCAGCCTGGAAGAGGAAGAAGAGAACAGCGACGAGGAAGAAAAGGATTCTCATGACTGGCAGCTGGCAGCAAGGTGGCTTTTGCAGGGATGGAGACAACACCAGTGTGAACAGAAGCTGTCCGAGACCGAGCACAGGCAGTGCCTCTGCATATAAAGGCTCTGGGACAGAACAAGGTGGGTGGAGGAGTGGCTGCCTGCAGAACAGAGAGTTCATTGCCCTGTTCCCATGGAGATTGGTGATGTAGGGAGGTGTTGCAACCCCTCACGTTACAAGATGCCCGACCTGAGCCATGGCCACGTCTTGCCAGCTGACCCGAGCAGCCAAACCACCCCGTGCCAGCTGGTGGGCTGCACCCAGGGAGGGCATGGGATTGGAGCAGGAGGGAGGTGGGTTCCTGGGATCTGCAGGGTTGTAAACCATGCGGAACTGATGGTGTCCTGTGGCTCTGGGCCATGGTCTTGTGACAGCTTGTCCTCCCCTTCAGCCACCAGGCAGGGTGAGCAAAGGAGAAAACTCCTTGGGGACAAGAGCGTGGAGTGACAGGGCAAGGGGCAGTGGCTTCAAGCTGAAAGAGAGCAGGTTTGAATGAGATATTCAGAAAAACTCCATGTGAGGGTGGTGAGACAATGGAACATGTTGTCCACAAAAGCTGTGGCTGCCCAATCCCTGGAAGCATTCAAGGACAGGTTGGACAGGGATTGGAGCAACCTGGGATGGTGGCAAACATTCCTGCCCAGGCAGAGGTTCAGAATGTGATGATCTTTAGGGTCCTTTCGGACCCAAACCATTCTGTGATGATGAAGACAAGTGCAGGAAAGGATCAGCAATTTAGTCCTTGTTTGGGTTGGAGTTGTAGGGCTGCAACAGAAGGAGACAGCACAGGGCTGAAAGGGTCATGGATATTCCCCCTCCTGGCTGTGTAACTGGTGAACATGGCAGTTCCTCCAGTCTCCCAGGAGTTCTTCCAGCATGGTTCACAGCTCAATCACTGTCTGTACATTTTATTTGTGACTCCAGCCATGGATTTGTACCAAACGTAGCAGAAGTCATTAAACAGAAAGGACTGAAGGGACACGTCTGTGTGTTAACATAGGAGACTGATCCTAATTCCCTCCAGCAGCCTCTAAGATCTGTCCTGAAAACAATGATATCATAGTCTGGAGCTTCTTCCCAAATCTAGTCTGTATGGTGCATCTAAAATTACTCACTCTTGCCCAGATGATCTTGGTTTAATGATATTTTCCCTTGCTGTCAATCACCTTGCTGAATGTGGTTATTATCACATCTCTCCAATTTCACAGACTCAACATACCAAATCCACTTCCTTGTGGTGTCTCTAACTCTCTTATCATCTTGTAACTTACTTCTGTATCTAAAAATAAAATAAAATCTTTTTTTTCATGCATGTGAAGTTCCAGCCATATCTAAAATGGACCAGAGGAAGTATCATCAGCACTCTGTAAAATTCTCTTAACCTTTGTACTTGTCACCAAGAAATGCCACTCCTGAGACCTATGGGAACTTCAAGTGAGCATTTATTTTCAGGCACACAGGACAAACCAAAAATCATCAGTGAAACAAAGTCACGAGGGTGATTAATTATTTACTGCTTCAGCGAGAGCAGCAAATTGAAATGATGGAAAGCAAGAGCAGGGGTGAGCTCTGACTGCACACAGAGGGCAGAGAGGTCTGTGCCTGGTGAACCAGCTGCTGCAGGTTGGGTGTAGGGCATGAAAGGGCTTCAGTCTTTAAAAAAAAAAAACATTAATTCAGTATATCAGGGCTAGAAACAAGCAAAAAAAATCTTCTTGTGGGTGGATGTGGAGGGTGAGGAGGGGCAAGAGGAGATGACAAAGAAAATTAATTCCCACCTGCACTTCACTGAGTCCACGTCCTTGAGGAACATGGTCAGGAACTGCAACTTCAGACTTCTGCCAGGAGCTGTGAGAGCTGGGGTGGCAGTGATGGTTTAGGGAAAGGCCCTGTATTTTCACACATTATTGAGCCAGAGGCACAGGCTCTAAAATGGACTGTTGCTGTCATCCCTCTTCTGTTTCCCTCCTGGATATAGAAGTTTCAAGGAGTCAGTCATTTATATGAAATCACTCTGTGCCCGTGTGTGCCTGGAATTTTATTTAAGGGAGTCATAGGGGACACTGACCATCTCCCAGATTCCTGATTTGTGATTGAGGACATGGACACAGCCCCACAACCCAAACCATGCTGAGCACCTGCCCAAGGTTTCAGACAGGCAGCCCCTCCACCTGCACCTCCAGCTTCACTTCTGGAAAGACAAAAAGAAGGGGGAAAAGTGCAGTCCATGATCTTAAAACACAGCCAGCTGTAAGGAAACCATCCAGGGTGATGCTTGCTTGTGGAAATAACAGGATTTAATGGAAAAGGGAAAAGTGCTTTTCTACTCCTTGCATAACCCCCCTCCTGCCTGTCCCAGGCAGCACAAGGGGCAGGGATGTTTAATTTGGGGAGTGAGGCTGATGGACAAACCCTGCTGGGATTGGGCCATGATGTCACAGATGTTTCAATGCTCTTTGGAACCAAACAACGTCAGAGGGAGGGAAGGAAAGGGAGAATGGCTCCAACCTCCTCAACTCCCACTCCCAGCTCCAGCTGGAGAGTGGCAGCAATGCTTGTGCCAGGTCCAGGCTCCCTCCATGGAAACATAAATGCACCTGGGGTGATAACAGCCACCTTGAAGACTGCTTGGCACCAGGGAAAGGAGCTTGGACATGGTGCTTCTCTTCTTCCTTCCTCTTGAGGACAGGAAAAGATGCTCCAAACAGTCTCCAGTGAACAGAGAAAACATTGAGGCTGTGACTGACAGGAAGCTGTTGCTCTTGAGGTGTCTGTCAGAGTTATATCTGACCTGGCAGCCAAGCAGCGAGTGGTGGACTTCAGATGGGACCTGTCTTTTTGAAGAAAAATCATTTTGTCATCCAGAAAGAGCAAATTCATCTGTTTGGCTTACTGATCCTTCAGGGAGCTTGGGAAATTTGCCTTTACACCTTGGGAAATCACCACCTGTGGTCTGTATTCTGGACTGTGGGTAAGCCAGTATAGATATCTTTGGCTCTGAAGGAGTTTCCCTGCTTTTAATTACAACTGATGAGCAGCTAATCTGCCTGATCAGAAGGGGAGAATTAATTTAGTGACAATCTCCTCTGTTCTAGCAGTAGATAAAGAGGCAGAAGCAAGAAGTGGTGTTGAGTTCCCCTGTCCCAAAGTCAAGGACATGGAACAAGTGACAGGGACAGGGGCAGGCGTTTGCATCCACAGTGAAGGTGACAGTGGGCAGAGGGTACACGATGTTCGTTCTCCTTGACAGAGCACTCCATAAAGGCTGCTCATGCATAAACCTGATTTTCAGTGGGGAAACTCCAGTCTTAGTGACTGAAGTGCCTGTCCAAGGTCAGTCATGGACCATCTCCAGTCTGTGTCCTGGCCATGGACCAGAGCAGGGAGGGGGACAAGTCACTGATTGCAGACTTTTGGAAAGCCGTGTTCCAATCACAAATTTGAAAACTGATCTGTTCTTCAGGTCATAAAGGACGAGCTTTTCTGAGGTCCTGCAACAGCTTTGGAAGGGAAATATCAAACAAAACAACTCTTTTCTTCCATAGCTTGAACACTATCAAAGAGTTTGGTTCCAGCTGCTGCCCTGCCAGCCCTCCAAAGGAAAACACCAGTGATGTCCTAGGAGACAAGTTCTCAATAAGCGTGGAATGAGGAAACTCTTGGGAAGAACTCTCAGTGGTCACTGCAGGAGAGAAACAGGGCAGGGAATTGGGTTGGGAGAAGCAGATCCCTGTAGGGCCATCAGCAGAGGAGAGCTGTGGGAGTTGTCTCACGTGAGGCCAAGCCCAGGTTCCACACAGGTTCATGGGGAGTGCAGAGGTGAGATGGACACTGAAGGGCTCCACAGAAATTTGGCACAAATGGAAGAATGAGCCTGCAGTGAGGGTGGCTGCTGGGCTGAAATGCCAGACCTTGATGGACATAAGGTCCAGCATCCAGAGACAGAAATGGAGACAATCCCATTTGGAATTACACCTCTGTGATTTATACACCAGAGAGGTGTTTCATTGGGGTAGCAGGGAAATCTGAGGCTCAGTCTGATCTGAATTTATCCAGATTTATTACCAGAGATTTTCTTCACTATGTTTTGGTTTAACCCAAGCCAGAAATTCAGCTTCAGGCAGCCCTTGCTCACTTCTGCCCTGATGGAATGGGGAGAAAAGCAGAAGAGTAAAAGAGAAAAAACTCGTGGATTGAGATAGAGACAGATTATTAGCTAAAACAAAAGCTGTGCAAGCAAAGCAGAGCAAGGAATTTATTCACCACTTCCCATGGGCAGGCAGGTGTCCAGCCATCCCCAGGAGAGCAGGAATGCACCACATGTAACAGTGACTTGGGAAGAAAAACTCCATCACTCCAAAAACCTTTTCCTTCTTTGTTCTTCCTGCAAGTTTTATTACTGAGCATGACCCCAAATGGTCTGGAATATCCCTTGGGTCACCTGGGACCAGCTGCCCTGGTTCTGCCCTCTCCCAACTCCTTGTGACCCCCAGCCCTCGGGTGGGGTGAGGAGCAGAAAAGGCCTTGACTGAGTCCTGCTCAGCCATAACAAAAACATCCCTGAATTATCAGCACTGTTCCCAGCACCAATCAAACCTCCATTCCGTGTTGGGAATTAAATTAAATCCATCCCAGCCAAAACCAGCCCACAGAAGGAGCTTGAGGGATGTACAACAGATCCTCAGTGCCTGTTTTGTGAGTTGGACATGACCAGGTTATGGGCAGTGAGATGTCCTTGCTACGCTGTGTTCTTTAAATAATGAACTTTGTGACTGTTGTTGAAAACAGGTCTGATGCTTTAAAACCCAGTCTATACATCACCCAAAATCTTGTCCCTCTGGAGGGATAGTGCAGACCTCATCACTGTGTTAATAAATTCAGGGGGGTGTATGTATATTTTTTAATGCAAATATATTTTATGTATACATAAAATTTGCAATACTGCAAGTGTTTATTGGCTGCCATATTGTCATGCAATTATTCTCTGTCAAGAGTTGCCTGGGCAGTTCTTCCCACTCAGCTTTCATTCCTGTCATCCTAAATGCTTTATTACCATCACCAAAACTGGTTGCTCTTTTAGTTATTCCCTTTCCCAAATCCCTTGGGAATATGTGAGACTGAACAGGCTCACTTGTTCAAAAAACCCTGCATCACTCTGAGTCTTGAGTCAAAACCAGAGAGAAAATTATTGTAATAACAAAGATCATGGATTTAAGAAGACCTTTATTTTCAAGTGCGAATAAAATAATAATATATATATTGCTTCACATCCTCCAAGAGCTGCATGAACCTGAAGTGATTGAACCTCCAAACACCCCTGTGAGGTAGGCTGGAACAGGCAGCCAAGGAGCCAAAGTGGCTTGAGTATTAAAAGCAAAAAGGGAGTGACTTCAGCGAGGAAAGACCCGGATCTCCAGAAGCGGTGTGCTAACAGGACATGCCCTCTGGAAGCTTCTTTTCATGCTCATTTGCAGGAGGCTTTAGATAGAGGAGGAACCCAGGAAAATCAGCTCCTCAAGGCAGTGGAAATGTTGCTGGTACAAGGGCTCTGATCCAGGAAAGCCTTTTCTTCTTACTCTGCCAAAACCCTGCAAGGATACAAACAATCTTCTTATTGTGCTGCAGTGCCACCTCCACTCATTCTCTAAAAGCCTCAATACCTTCTAATTACCTTTCAAAATGAACTTGCAGGGTGTGTTCAGCCTGCAGGTTTAAAAACCTACATCTCTGTGTGCGTGTGGGATGTCCAGATCTGCAGATACCCAGTGTGTAAGAACTGTGGCCACTGGCAGATGGGTTATATGACCACTTGTGGTGACACTTTTTATTTGGTTTACACCAAAATAAAGATTGGGGATTTGATGTAGTTACTGAACACACAAGTCTAGTGCCATCTGAAGTGATCTGGGGTATCTGCTTGGCCTCCAGACATCTGTCTTTTCTGAAAATCAGTGTTTTCCCTTAGAGCTAACTCAGCCAGATACATTGATATGATTTAAATACTCCAAGGTACCTCAAATGCCACTAAACATCTCAATGTATCCTGCTGAACCAAGCCCTTCATGTCTAAGTTCAAAGATTTGTTTTCAAGTAACCTGAACTGGAAAAAGAAATTTATATTGTACCTCAGAATACCCTGTTGGTTTTAACTTCTACTCTTGCATTGGTCAGCTCAGCTGAAAATCAGCCAATACAAGAATTTTAATCCTGACCACTAACATCCATCAGTACTGGGTACTTTCTTCCAAGACAGAGTATTTCTGTAGGAAAATTACACCTGAAACCAAACTCAAGAGGTCTTGTTCCTTTCCCAGGCTCAGTTTTCTTTTGGTCAGGTCTAGCAGATGTTCTGACAGACATTCAGAGATGTTGGAGATCATCCATCTGCTCCTACCAATCCATTTGCTATCAGTGGAAATTGATTCCCAAGGAGGATGAGTGGTCACAGGAACTGAGGGATCACATCACTCCTTTGTAAAATCATCTAATATCAGGTTCCTTCTGTTCCATTTACTTTCCTGAATTCCCAAATGCATCCTTAGCATCTTTTTCCTTAACATCTTATTCTCCTGTCAACAAGACTGTCTTATTATTGGAATTACTTGGGTTTTCTGAAACCGCTGAGGATCCTCCTTTGCTGAATAAATGTGTAAAACTTTTTTCCTAGAACTATCTCATCAGATTTCTTCACTTTCTGGGAACCTTTAAACCCTGGCAAATCTAAAAATAACAAAATTACAGAAGAAGGAGTTCTGGAAAATTCAGACATCACAGATCTTAGCTCTCTCTTTGTTTTGAGCCAAGTTCTGTCCAGTCACATCAGTGGCAGGAGATCTGCCTGAACATCATGGCTGGGATGAATTGTAGCATCACACCAGTCCTCTACCATCAAAGGTACAAGAACCTCTCCTAATTTGGCACTGAATTTGGGGGGTGGGAATGTCACTGCAGCTGGCAGGGATCATCTCGTAGCCATTAATGGAACAATGTTATTCTAAGAATTAAGTAGCTGGAGAATATGTTTTATTTTAAGCTGAAGAACATTGCCTAAAAGCATGTTCAAAACCTTAAGGAAAGAAAAAAAAATCTGGCTATCAGGGAAACTCCAGACATTATTAGAAAGTGGTTCCCAAGGTCAAAAGTGAAATGCACACCCAAGTCTCCACTCACTGACAAATTCACTGTTCTTCACCTTTCTAAGAGCTGTGCAGTGGTGGGAGGAAGGAGAGCTGGGGAGAGGCTGAGAAGCAGATTTCTGTGAATGCTTTTCCCCCTTTAAATGTACATTTCTAAGTGAATTTTAAAATAAAAACAGAGGGACAATAAAATATTTCCCCTGATGGGTATAAATACTGTGAAGTGGTTTCCTAATCATTTCTTGAAAAAACGTCCTTTCTTTCCCCCTAAAAATTAAAAATAAAGCGAAAAAACACTGAATTCTTGGGAATTTTGACCGTTCTGAACCCTTTCTCCCACACATCACTTCCATTCCAATGAATTTTCTCCCTAAACACACATCAACAACACGCACGCGTTCCTCCTCCCTCTGGACTTCCCCAGTGAGGGTTGCCCTGCAAGCCACCCTGGGGTTTTGCTGATTATTCAGAGGAACAGTGGATAAACCAGGGGACCTTCTGAGGTGTTTTGTCCCTTACTTGGAGCAGCAGTTCAGCATCCCCCCGTGGCACGTCCCGGTGGCAGCGAAGGTGGGTGGGCACACCCCGGCGCGGCAGAATTTTCCCTGGCTCCGGCACTCAACAGTGTCAGCAAAAAGAGGGTCTGCAGAACCTGTGGGGAGTGGCAGGAGTTAAAATCTCGGCTTCCTGCCTGGAATGATGAGAGGTGAATGCTCAACAAGTCATGTGTTGTCTTTTTTAGCAATCCTGAGCACCAGATGCTCCTGGTCCCACCCACTGCACCATCCCAGGTTTTGCCCTTCAGCTGATGGTGGCTTTCCCCCACTAAAGTGAACATTCTTCTGCTTGCAAACCCTTTTGCTGTTGATTTTTGCTTCTCACCTGAAGTAGCCTGGAAGAGGAGGAGGAAGACAGCGAAGAGCAGGTAGAGGATCTTCATGGCTGTCAGCTGCTTGTGGACTGTGAGGTCCTGCAAAGTGTCTGAGAGACCAATGGTGGCTGGAGCTGGCCTGGGGAAGGGCTGGACAGACACCTGGTATTTATAGGGCCCGTGGGGTTGTGCAAGTGTGACAAGTCAATGAGTAACTGCCTTGAACCTTCTGGAGAGGGGCTGGTCATCCCCCTTGTCGCAGGTGGCAGTGAATGTGTTGCAATCCCCCAAGGGTGAATTTCCACTTCATGTGTCAGTTATATAATCTGACCATCAGCCAAGCCTGACTGAGCTCCACCAATTTTCATGGCTTTTGGAAACCTCTTCCCAACACAGACACCAGGGTGGGTCGGGGGGAATCTGAAGTCAGTGACTATTGGAGTGGGGACCCAGTTTTCACCCTGGATTCGTCGCTCACTGACAGTTCAGGTAACATTTTGTCTCCATCTCCCCATCCCATCACCAGGTGGATGATGTCAAAGGCAGAGGAAAGCATTGGCAAAGACTTGAGGTGATGCAACTGTTCTTTGTCACTTTTTAAACAGGCCTCAGGACAGCCTCATCCCCTGCAGGGGGCTGACACAAAACTCTCCCCCTCCTTCAGTCCTCACTTGTATCACAGAATCACAGAGTGGTTTGGGTTGGAAGGGACCCTAAAGATCATCTCCTTCCAATGCCCCTGCCATTGGCAGGGACACTTCCATTAGAACAGGCTGCTCCCAGTTCCATTCAGCCTGGCATTTCATCCCAAATCATTCCCACTGCTTTACCTTCAGCCTTAAGGTGCAAATTCTGACCTCTTTGCACTCAGTTCCAGTTTGTCCATATTAAAAACCTCAGGAGTTAAGAGTTCTAACACTCACTAATATATCTGTTTTCTTTTAAAGGAAATAAACTGCTTCAAACACATGCCCAAGTTTGTGATGCAATGCCAAATATTTCCCCTCTTATTGCCCCAAAAAGCTGGGAGAATGGGCTGATTCCACAACAGTTTCACAATGTTGTGTCTGACATAACATTTTGAAAGGCAACATCATCTGGGGCTTCACTTCAAAGCATGATTTTTGTGGCTGTAAATTTTCTTAAAAGGACATCAGTGCAGGGAAGGTTCTTCTTCACCAAATCCTGGGTTAATAAACAGGTTAAACACTGTCACAGCCCAGGTGTTCCTGCAGTTCCTACCTCTGACATTCTGGTTCAGTGGTTTGCTTCCTTATTACCTCGTTTATTATATTTAACTCAGAGTTAATGGCATTTTTGTTCCAAGAATTGTTAGAAGGATTAAAACATTACTGAGGTTTATGTTTAATTTGCACGGTAATGGGTCAGCTAGAGCAGCTGAGAGAGAGGCAACAGGGTGAGTTTATGCAGCAAGTAACAGCAAGATAAACACTGATTTCCCTCTTCTACTCATAAAATCTAATTAACCAAGAAATACCAAGTGCTCCTTTTTTGTCCCTTGTATTTTTGTTGTATCCTTGCCTTGAAAGTGATTTTTTCCTTTGCCAGTAACTCTCCAGCTTTCCCCACTTCTAATGGAGAAGAAATTAAATTTGTCACCCTTCTCTTTTCTCTTTAGTGGGATACAAAGAGGCAAACACCTGACCTGCAACACTGAATAAATCAAAAACTAAAACCCTTTTGTTTTTCTCAAGACCCATTGAAATGTGAATTCTCCTCACCTGTTTTTCATACAGACAGAACAGTGTGGGAATGTTGCACAAGAGGAAGCCCTTGTCCATAAGAAATCCATGTTAGGGAGGAGGAGTATTTTTCCCCAATAAAATCAGAGTGTGGCACTGGGGAAGGTTGTGATTGTTTCTTGTTATTTGAATAAGATCCACTCACTTCCAGGGCTTTACTCTTTCACTCCTCTGGAACAGAGTCAATCTATTAGTGGGGTTAAATTACTTAAATTTCATTGATATGGATTGCCACAGCACTCAGATTTTGCTGAACAATCTCCTTTCTTGCAGAAGGAAATTTCCCTCTAGGAAATAGGGAAGAAGATTTTTACAGTGAGGGTGGCAAAACACTGGCACAGGTTGCCCAGAGAGGTGGTGGATGCCCCTGGAAACAGTCAGGGATGGGGCTTGGAACAATCTGGTCCAGTGGAAGGTGTCCCTGCCCATGGCAGGGGGTTGGAATGAGATGAGCTTTAAGGTTCTTTCCAGCCCAAACCATTCAAGGATTCCATGATTCTGTGAGAGTGACCAACACTTTGAGCCCTGCTAGCACAGGCAACCCGAAAATGTCACTCAGAGCAAGAGGAAAATTCCATGACTTTGGCTTCTAACAAAAACAAAGACAGGTGCAAACTGGTTGCTTAAAACCGGGCAAAACTTGTATGGAACAGGCAAGGAGCAGAACAATTCAGGCAGCACAGCAGTGACCTGGGGCTGGAACATGGAAGTGTGTGCATCTCTGTTGAACATTAACCTCCACACATGAGCTGGGAATTCAAGGAGCTGCAGGTACCTATCCCAAAGAAATCAAGTTCACTAAGCAAAGAGGAGCTGGGGGGACTTTTCAATTCAATTTTCCTGAATTTTGCCCCAGCAGCCGCTTTCCAAAAGTGATACTGTGAGGAAAATCTGAAATGTTGAATGGGGAAAACCCTTGTAAACAGCATTTCAAGCTAAATTCTCAGTCTTCTGCAAGGTAGAGGATTTTTTTTCTCTTGTTCCCTCCTTGGATAACAAACTACCCCCATAATAATTCACAGCAGGCACCATACATGATGTTATATAGGAAGGGTTTACCTCATTATTTTCTCTTATGTTTGACTTATCATCTAATGACAAATGAAAAGAAGTCTAAGAACTACTATGCTTTTGAGAAAGGTTGTTTAAAATAGAATACATGTATTTGGATGGTGGCAAAACTTCATTTTACCATTGTAACTCTAAATCTGCCTTTAAAATCTCATAGGCACGTGGTTATTTAAGAAATCATGTGCTTAGGTTCCAATAAAACCAAATGCATGCTAAAACACAATCCATTATTCTCCTGGCTTTCCTAATTATGGCACGAATCATTATTATAGAATTATGGAATGATTTGGGTTGGAAGGGACCTTAAAGCTCATCCAGTTCCACCTCTGCCATTGGCAGGGACACCTCCCACTATCCCAGGCTGCTCCATCTGGAACAGTCTGGTTTAATGGGAAGTGTAACATCCTTGGGACTGCTCAAAACAAGGCTGGATGAGGCTTAGAGGAACCTGGGGTAGTGGCAGGTGTCCCTGCCCATGGCAGGGGTTTGAAACTGGACAGTCTCTAAGTTCCCTTCCAACCCAAACCATGCTGGGAGTCCACATTTCTACCCTTTGGCATCATCCTGCTAAGGGCACAATGAGAACGGGAAAAGGAGGGCCAAGGTTGCTTCATCCATGAAGATTTGTTAGTGGACATCCTCTAACAGATTCACTTGGCTCTTGCACACAATATTCCCACACATCACTTGTCATTAGAGTGGTTTGTGCCATTTCCCATGGGCTAAATGTGTCCACAGGGCAGGTTTTACCTCTGTTTCTCCATCAGCCCTGACAAAGGTCTCCTACTAAAGAAATAGCCTAAAACTTTTAGATGAGGAAAAATACAGCAGATCAGTCAATGAATCCTGGTGTGTGAGACACTCTCTGGTGTCACTGAAAGGGCACCAAGGGAGGCCCCTGTACATTTAAGGTTCAGGGATGATGCTGTGCTGAGGTCTGGGAACCTGGTCAATTATTACCTGCCCTTGGCTGCTTTGATCTCAGCTGCTTGTGCCCTCATGTTGCAATCCAGACACTGAGTCAACATTAAATAGACATTTAAGTGACAGCACTGAACACCAGCTGGGAGAATGTACTGTCCTCTGTGCCTCCAAGCTAAAGGGGAATTCCTCTGTGGAGGGGAGGGTGAGAAGGAATATTAATGAGGGTTTGAGAGAAAGGAGGAAGGCAGGATCTCCTGTAGGTTATGGAGAAAAGATGGAGCATCTTATTAAAGGCTATGGTCCTGATGAGGAGTTCCCTGATCAGCCCTAGTGCTGCTGCTTTTCCTGAAAAATACTGAGACTTCTGTGTGGATGGTATCCTACAGAATTACAGAATAACAGAATAACAGAATAACAGAAGCCTTAATTTTTAAGAGTTATTGTGCAGTTGATGAAAAACTAAAACACCAGAAGCGTCTTCATTAGACAGTGAGCAGGGTCTAAATGCTTCCTTCTGTGCTTCATTTAAATGTCTGCTCCTGAGGTGTATTGGGTAGGTTCTGTTGCCTTTGGCACCATCAACATCAAAAACAGACCCATGGAACTCCACTGGTTCTTGTTAGGTAGGGAGCTGCTAATGCTGCAGCCACAAGGATTGGGTTTATATATGTTTATATCTATAATTAGCCGGGTCAGCATGGCATTGGCCTTCTCCTTGTTTTCATCTATAGCAGAAAACCCCCTTGTGCCTGCCACATCCAAGATCACATTCCAATTTATTGAGCTGCAGCTAATTCAGGTAGCAGAGTGTGAGCAGTGATTCAGGATATGACCACTGAAAACTCACCACCCGCAATATTCAATTATCAGAACAGCCCTCGCAGTTTTGTCTTCTGCTAACCCTCTGCCAAAAACTCCTGGGCTGTTTCAGTGATTAGTCCTGGCCAGGAACCATTCCAGCAGACAGCCTGGTGTGATCACCTTGGACTGGAAGCCAAGAATTGCACAATATGGGTATGGTCAAATGCTGCCATATCAGAACCCAGAGAAAGGCACTGTTACGAGTCCAGAAGCTTTCCAGACTTTATTTACAATTAATCATGCTACAATTATTCATATTTGTCTGGTTTGGCACCAGCTGCAAATGAGCCTTTAATAAGATGCTTCATCAAGTGTCCTAATCCCCCTCCTCGTGGCTCAGCTGTCTTGAATTTCTCTGTCCTATTGCTAGCAATCTTTCTTCTGCTATAAATGATAACTGATAATAATTTTTTTTTGAGATCTAAACATCTGTCTTCTACACAGGTCAGTGTCCTGATCAAAGTTTGGAATTGCAGGGAGTTTCATTCCTGTCTCTGCTTGGATGCCAAGAGAAATCACAGTGATTATGGATGTCTAAATCCCACTCTGTGAGTCAGCCACTCCAGATCTCCACTTGTACAGATCCCACAGTGAGGGATAACACTAAAAGAAAAGGTATCACTAATCTAATAAACAAGTGGGTCCATTCAGTTATAAAAGATGACTTGAAATATCATGGGATGGTTTGGGTTGGAAATACCTTAAAGAACATCCAGTTCCATCCCCTGCCATGAGCAGGGACACTTTCCACTATCCCAGGTTGCTCCAAGCCCTGTCCAGCCTGGCCTTGGACACTTCTAAAGAACAGAGGAAACCAGCTACTTGGAGGAGTCACCTGAAATAATGAGATACTTTGATTTACTCAATTACCTCATTTCTAGCCCTCTGGAAAGCAGCCCACAACTTCGAAGGTCAGTATCAGGGACAAAGCCAGTTGTGCAAGCCATGACATCACCAAGCACATCACCAATTTCCAATGAGCCAGTCAGGACATTGTGTAACGCAGGAGCCAGAGCTGGAGGTGGAATTTGCTTTCTCCCACCCAATGGGCCACATCTGCTGGGGATGAGAAGTGGCAGTGTCTGGCTCTTCACTTCTTCCTACATCACCTAATTGTTTGCTTCTTGGGTTCTAGTTTAAATTTCAATTAATTTTTTTTCTTGAAGCTTTTCTTCCTGAAATTAGTTTTTTGCTGGAACTACACCCTTTGTGGATTCAAAGCACTTTTTAGATGATTATGTTAATTCTTAGGAGTCATAGAGAGAGAACTCTGGGCATTTTCTTGATATCTTATGTCCTTTAAATATCTCCTTGAGATAAGCATGTGGGTGGGGAGGCCCTGGCACAGGGTGCCCAGAGAAGCTGTGGCTGTCCCTGGATCCCTGGAAGTGCCCAAGGCCGGGTTGGTTGGAGCTTGGAGCAACCTGGGATAGTGGAAGATGTCCCTGCTCATGGCACAGGATGAAACTGGATGATCTTTAAGGTTCTATCCAACCCAAAACATTCTATTCTGTGATCTATCAGATGAACCTCTGGGAGCACCACGTAAATATCCTTTCTGCCTCTCCTTTCATTTCATCTTTTTCATTTCATCTCTCCATTCACAGATATTTTTTCCCCACTAGGCTGGTCTCTGTGCTGGGGAATGAGGTTTGCTCCAACCTCAGCTGGGAGAGAGGCTGACATTGCAGCAGCTGTACAGTCCTGCATGGAAAAATTCCTCAAAAAACAGGGAAGTCACAGAGTTGTTAATTTTTGATCTCCCTCACAGACGTGTTGACATAGCACAAACCATCCACCTCATCTGCTGAAGTTTACAAAATGTTCAAGATGATTTTCAATGACCCCAAGCCCCCTCTGCATAGAGGTCTCCACAGAGCCACACAGGGCCCATAGCTCCTGCTCCCCTGTGCATGAATTTCCTGGGAAACCACGTCTTGAACAGCAGCACCTCACCCCCTCCTCCAAGGATGGGATTCCTGCTGGCTAATGAGCCACACACTTGTAGGAGACTGACCTTTGGAAAGGCCAAGACTTCCTAGCAGCATTAAGGGCTGCATTTCTCAAGAGTCATCTGGACATTTTCACTCCCACGCCTTTGCTGGGGGTATAGAACAGAGTTTAACCCACCTTTTACCCCCATCTCCAGCCCTCCAGAGGGGCAGTGAGGTTGAGTTTGTGGGTGTGGGTGCAAAGGTCCTTTCCAGCCCAAACCACTCTGATTTTGAGGCAACAAGGGTGGCTGGCCACATCCATACTGTTAAATTCCTTCGCCTTCAGGAACAGGTGGGTGGATTAAAACTGTCCACGGGGAGTGGCTCCTAGCCCATACCAGCCCCCATGGATCTGTGACAGTTTGGTCTGGGCCCAAACTGAGCCAGTTTAGCAGAGCCAGGCCCTGTAGCCTACACTGTTTTACTGTCAACATGGGCACGGTGCTGCTCCAGGACATTTTGCTATGGATGTTCTCACAGGAGAGGGTAGGCACAGCCTTTCCTTCCCTCCTTCCCCTCCATTCACTCCTCCTGCCCCAGACTTTCCTTCCCTCCTTCCCCTCCACTCACTCCTCCTGCCCCAGGACACTTAGCAGTTCTGCTGGTACATTATTTAGACCAAAGCTGTTGCAATCACACCACAAGTAAGTGAAATCTCTGGCTTTTACACTAAAAACTAATTGGCCTTTCAGATTAGAGCAGTTCTGTATTTAATCAGCCATTTCCTCCATGTAAAGGACATAGTCTTGTGCAGTGATTTAGTTGCAAGAACAGTTTTGGTTACAGGAATGTGATATAAAATCTCAGAACCATAAAGGAAGGAAGGAAGCAGCCAAGCTGTTGGATCAAATCCCATTTGCAGACAGCTCCTGTTCTTACATAAGGGACAAAATCCCAGGGAAAAGTTCAGGCAAAGGAAAGAAATTTGGTTGATTTTCCATGCTCAAAAGTCTAAGAGCTGTATTATTTCTTTAACAGTTTTGGGAGATGGGGAATGATGTGCTGAGCCATCTGCTCCAGCCTCATCCTGCCATTTCCTTTCTTTGGAAAAATTCCCATCACGACTTTTTCACTGCAAACTTTAGGCATAAAAAGTGTCTAATACACTTCTGGGCCTTTGAAAGGCTGATGGACTGTGATAGAGCATGGAATGCAGTTAGAAGGATTGGTACCTACAAACTGGTGAGCTCTGGCTTGAATTCATTTAGACACTTATTCATTTTTGAAATCTACTCTTGATTACATCTCACTGCCAGTGTTGGTGTCTGCTACAAGGGTGATCCCTGTGCTTTGTCCAAGTTTTCTTGGAATTTGTTCTGATATTCACCCAGCTCCTAAGACAGCCACCTGAAAATCACTCATGAGTACATCCTGGGTCTGCACATGGCAAAAGAGCTGAAAAATAGAAAAAAAATATATGAGTTTACAAGAAATTAATTATGAATTAAGGTCTGGAATCTGACGACAAAAAAGTTTGACAGTTTTCAAGCTTGGGATTGCAACAGAAATAGAGATAAGAATTGTTTTTTTATTGTTGTTTTGCCTGAAGTAAATCCAAGGAAATATTTCTATCTTGAAGATTCTTAGCTGATAATCCATCCCATACTGGTTTTTGACCTGATTTTAAAGATATCAGTGTATGAGCTGAAAAACCTTCTGCCTGCTGATTGCAGAGAAAGATAAATATCAACCACACGCTGTCAATAAAATGTACATTGGGAAAGAAATTAAATTAAGCAGTGTCACAACCTGGGTTATTTTCCCCTAAATCCATTACCCCCCTGTACTTCTGTTATATATTTTCCCACTTGCTCCATTTTATGAAGTTCCCTGCTGTCAGTGTGGCTTTTAAATACCTGAAATAAAATAGCCAAACCCCCGCTCTTTGGGTTTTTTTTTACATGTTGTTACTGAAGATATTTGTAAAAATTCATCCCCACATGGAAGACTGGGGTACCCCATGGGCAAGCACAGCCCTGGCACCTCCATCCTGCCCCTCACTAAGAGAGGAGTGAGATGAAGATATAAGCAGGGAAGGGATGAGAGCACCAGGGACAGGCTTGGCCAGATAAAATGAGAGACACAAAGTCTGTTAGAGTCACAGAATCACTAAATTATTTAGGCTGGAAAAGAGCTCCCAGACTACTGAGTCCAACCTGTGACAGATCCTCACCTTGTCACCCAGCCCAGAGCTCGGAGTGCCACGTCCAGTAATTCCATGGACACTGCCAGGGATGGAAACTCCACCACCTCCCTGGGCAGCCCCTTCCAACTCCTGACCACCCTTTCCATGAAGAAATTCTTCCTGGTATCTAAATGTTAATAGATTCCTCCATCCCTTCTCCAGCAGCCACCTCACTGAGTGATTTGAGTACTGAGGGAATGAAGAAGTTAAAGAACTTTTTTTGGCATGGAATGAGCCTCCCTCCACAAACAGGAGGACCTACAAGTTGCCCAGAGAGGCTGTGGAGTCTCCCCACTGGAGATATTCCAGAACTGTCTGGACACAATCCTGTGCAATGTCTTCTAGGATGAGCCTACTTGAGAGGGGAGGTTGGGCCAGATGACTTCCAGTGGTGCCTTCCAACCATATCCATTCTGTGTGTCTGTGATCTTTATCCTCAGAAAGGTCCAGCAGACCGAAAACAGCCTTTCCTTGGTCCCTCACAGGGAGATGTGACCTTGTCCTCGACTTGGACACTGAGATTTGAGCCAACAGGGTGGAGAAAAATGAAAACGAAACTTCAGCTTCCAGAACAGTCATGGGATCATTCTAGAAGGAAGCCTGGTGACACAAGAGTGACACTGTTGCTTATACAGACAGAAAAAAAAACCCAAAAACCCCACACCAAAACCAACCTTGTTGCCTGACAAATCATAGTTCAACTTTCTACAGAAAAACATTTCCACCAAACACAAAAAGTCCAGAATTGAACCCAGTCTGTCACTGTGTGAAGGAGTCCCAGCTCCAGGTTTCACATCCTCCTCTTGTCAAGCTATTTCTTTGTCAATATTCAGAGTAAACTACTTTGTGTAACAGACCTCAGTAGGGCTGATCACAATTCCCTGAGAACTGGATTTCCACTGGAAAATAAAGTTATGTAGGAAAGAGCATTTGTTACAGGAATTTACAGCAATATGGAATATTTTAAGCCTTTCTCCCTCACATTTCCCCATTTGATATGGCCTCAAAGATTTCCTTGTTTATGCAAGACAGAGTATTTTAACTGGAAACATTCAGAGAGTCTCAAGATTATGAAATAATCTTGGTTATTCAGTAGTTTATGACAACTTTCCTTGAATAGGAGACATCAGGTTCTACTCTCTGTTGAAGTGTCCCTTTGATTAAACCTCATCAACAGGCTCTTCATAGAATCATCGAATGGTTTGGGTTGAAAGGGGACTTTGAAGATCCTCTCATTCCAACCCCCCTGTCATGGGCAGGGACATTCCCCAGATAGTGACTCAAATCTCTCCTGCTTAAAAAAAAAAAAAAAAAAAAAAAAAAAAAAAAAAAAAAAAAAAAAAAGATTTTCAGGAGTCTTAAGAGTTTAGCCCTTTGAAAAGTGAGACTAGTTGTAAACTCAGAACTTTTTTTGAAATGTAAAACTGTTCCCATTGCCTGCAATGAAAATATTTCTGATGAGAAGTCTACAGGAATAATGCCTCCTACCAGATATCCTTTCAAGAGAGTGCCAGTTGTCCCAACAACAGCATCTTGAAAATTGTACTATTTGGGGCTTTTTCACCTGCGGAAGATTTGCAACAGGAATTACCTGAGTTCCTTTCAATTCTGAGAAGTCAAAGGGACAGAAAATCACGTTATGGAGACTGAGACAAAGACAAGGACATTTGACTAAATAATCTTTGAGGTCTTTTCCAAGCTCGATGATTCTGTGACATTGAAAGCAGTGAGGCAGCGACATCTTGAGGAAATCCCTGCTCACTCAACCCTTTGGTGGCACTCCGGGAGTTATGGGATAAGGGATCTTAGGTTCTTTCTTATTGATCCATTGTCTTATCTCAGTATGTTTCCTGTTTATATATTTTAAAATTCACCTTGAAAGAGCCCTAAAGGGGGTTCAACTACTTTTTATGAATTATAATTCATATAAGGTCATTCCTGCAGATTCAAGCCTTTCTTCCAGCCCTCCATCCCCTCTGTCCATCTCACCATGGGGAATCAAGAAAAGCCTAAATTGAGATTAAAGATCCTGATGACCAGTCCTGATGGCTCAGTTTAGGCTCCCTACAGCCAGGTGTCTCAACAGAATAAAAAAAAAAATCACTTTCACTGACATAGTGAAGCAAATTCAGTGAGAGCCATCAAGGTGGTGGGGGAGTTGGATGTGGGGGATGCAAGGAGAGATGAGGAGAAATTAGGATTATTCAATCTGAGGAAGAACATACAAAAGGATCTTATCCCCCTAACAGGTCCTTGCCCTTACAAAGGGGTTTTGGGACCAGAAAAACTGATATGCAGACATAAAGCCACATCTGAGGCACCCACTATTCCTGTCAGCTTTGCAAACATAGGATAAGGGAAGGCTGAAGTTATACTTTGAAGGAGTATAACTTCGAAGATACTTTGAACACTCATCCAGTAAGGAGAGACCACTCTGCCATGGCTCATCCCTGCCCTTCAGCAGGGATTTGGGGTGCAGAGTTACGGAGTGGGAGAGCAAAAGGAGGTGTCCAGGAGATGCACACACACCTCCCCTCTCCTGACCCCGGTGTGATTTGAACACACAACCTTCTGATCTGGAGTCAGACGCGCTGCCCTTGCGCCACGAGGTCGGGGATGGGACACATTCCACTCATATATCATCCTGGAATTTGGAGCATTTTTTGAGGGAATGGGAAGTTTGTTTCACCTGACAGAGGGGTGGCACCATCTTTGCCTGCCTTGCCTTGATAAAGAGGGATCTAAATGAGATACTTCAGAGGAAGAAGGCCAAAAATTGCCACTGCCCAGAGCAGCCCTGCAGAGCCTCTCCCAGGAGAAACAGACTCCTGGAGATGGTGTCTCCAGAGGGACAGGAGAAATGGTGGCCCAGCACCTCCCTGGGGACACAGGCCCCATTCACCCAGAAGATGCATGGATATCAAACTGTGATTCACAGGTCACAGGTCACAACCAAAGTGCAGGACAAAGCAGGAGGTGTGGTGGGTGTTTGCTGCACTTTGCCTCATGAGGAAGCTGAAGGGAGTGAAGGTTGTCTCTGAAAAGTGGAAAAAGCTTCACAGCTGCAGGCTCAGTCACCCCTGGGGGACCTGGACTTATCTCCATGCCATATTTCCCTGGAAGACCAGGGTGGGGTGGTACAGTCAGTCCAGGGGACTCCTGGAGTGTTTAAGGGCAATAATTCGGTGTAAGATGATGGAAATAGAGAGAGCTTCCTGATAAACACCACAACGAGTTTTTTTCAAGAAAAGAGTCAAAAAGAAGAGTCTGGTCCATCTCACCTCGAAGGCCAGGTGAAGATTATGAAAGAATGTTCCTGAAATGAAGGAAGAATGTGGTGATGGCTGGAGACAAGGACCATGGATTTCCCAAGGGCAGAACACTCTGGGCTAGGACAACACAATTTCTTCCTCCATGGGCAAATGGACCCTGAGGAACATCATTTATCTTGGCTGTGGTTTCACCTCTGACAAGGCCTCCCAGACATGTCCCTGCAGCAGGACACACACACAGAGCAGCTGAGCTCAATCCAAAGGCAAAGCAAAGGGCTGGGACCAGGCACTGAGCGGGCTGGGATCCGTGTTGGCAGCCCAGGGGACCCTTCACTGCTGGATGCTGAACTGGCTGTGGTTTGGGGTCTCTGTGGTGGGAGCAGAGGCTGCTCCACAGAAGGAAGGACATGGGCAGGCCGGCAGGGACACAGGGGTGACCAGGCCACAGGGCCAGTGGCGCAATGGACAACGCGCCTGACTACGGATCAGGAGATTGCAGGTTCGACTCCTGCCTGGCTCAACACTTTTAGCCCAGGCCAGTTCCTCCTGCTCCCTTGGTGAGCCCCTTCCTTCTCCTGCCCATCATCATCCTCCCTCAAGCTCCTCATGTGCTGTCCCACACTCCAAAAGGGGCAGAGCTGGAGCCCACCAAAGCCAGGGGCACACAGCAAATGCAGCCACCTCCTGAGCTGCTGTCCTGCAGCCAGCACAGAGGCAGCACTCCCAGGATGTCCTGGCACATCCATCATGTGCCCTCTGCCCTCTGCCATGCTCCCTGCTGGTCCTGCTGCCCTCTGTCACTGCCTTGCCAAGTTCTGCTCTGGAAGGAGTGCCCTGCTCACAGCTTTGACGTCACAAAATGATGTTCTTGTGATGGTGATGTTGGAGAGATGTAAAAAAAGCCTGGAAGGTTAAGGACCTCAGGAAGACAGCTGTCCCTTGTCACCTCCTCCAGCAGTGTCACGGCGATCCAGGCAGGATTTAAACCTGCAGTCTCCTGATCCATAGTCAGGTGTGTTCATACTCCATTGAGCAACTGGCCCCAGCCTCTGATCCCACCTGCTGTCCTCACTTCCAGACCACCTGGATTTATTGGTGGTTAAAGGGAAGTGGCAGGATCCCACCTTGCTCCCACCTGCTCCTTCCATGTCAGCCTTGCCCTCCTCACCTGTGCTCCCACTGGTTCTGATGAAATCTTTGCCAGAATAGAAATAAGCTACACGAAGATTTATCACGTCTCTGAGGGTGTCCAGCTCTTCTCAAAATAGCTTAATAACAGTGAGACGGCTCTTCAGAGGTGTTTTGTAAAGCAAAAGGTTTAATAAATGAAAAATAACAAATGTTACAGAAACAAAAGAGAAAGCCAGAAAAAAAAAGAGCACAGGTGTTAGAGAAACCTCTGACACTTTGCTAAAAACACCCTAAAAAGCTTATGAGTTCTCTTGTGCTCCTTCTTAAATATCTAATGTTCCAGGAGGGGCAATTTGGCTTAATGCCAATAGAATCTAGCTACATTCTGAGGAACAGCCAAAGAGACCTGGCAGTGTTTTGATCTTGGCACTGAGCCAATTACAATGAAAAGGGTATAGAAAAATCTAGTTTAATTTCCTTACATGTTCTAAGGTAAGCTGAAACTGTTTCCCTTATATAGAAAACACCTGCCCAGGTATGGAAATGCCCTCCTGCATAGTTCCACCACCCAGGAGAGGAGATGCCTGTTCTGAGCTCCAGGCTTGGCTCAGCTGCTCTGGCGGGTTGGAGGACACATCTTCCCTTCCTCATGGGACGTGTAGATAAACTTCCCAGACCATATAGAACCCACTGGAGCTGTGGTGCCCAGTGGAGGGCAAAGCTTAGCCCAAGGCCACTTTGGTGAGGTGACAGGGAGGTGACTCACCCCAGCCTGGTGACAGAGGGATGGGCAGGTGGGCTATAGCAAGGTCCTGCTTGTTGGCCAATTGCTCTGGGCTACCCTGCACATGGACACCTCCAACCTCCCTGGCCCAAGCCACAGACACAGCAAAGGTACAAAACAGTGATGACAGGACCATGAGTGTGCAAATGTGAGATGAAACAACAAAAGGACGTGGAAACGGGAATTTTACATCAAATAACAGTGATTCATGCTGGAAATGACACGTGGCGGTCTCTAGTCACCCCAACCCTAACACTTCTGCTTAATTTCTGACACGCAGATCAGGACTGCACACTCAGACTCTGAATATCTCCAAGGATGTAGAGGCCACAGCCTCTGGGCTCCTCTCTTAGTGATTTACCACCTCACAGAGAAATTTTACATCAAATAACAGTGATTCATGTTGGAAATGACACGTGGCTGTCTCTAGTCACCCCAACCATTACCATCACCCTAACACTTCTGCTTAATTTATAACACACAGATCAGGACTGCACACTCAGACTCAATATCTCCAAGAATGTAGAGGCCACAGACTCTGTGTTCCTCTCTTAGTGATTTACCAACTCACAGAAAATATTTTTTTTTGCCAGTGTGTCCAGTCAGAGCCTCCCCTGATGTGAGGGGAGTTTCACTGTGCAGGAAGCCCGCCAAGAGGGGACAACTCCGGCGCAAGGCAGGGCACCATGGAGAGGGACGTCCCCTGTCACCATGAATGTGACAGCAGGCCGTGGGCAGGAAAACTGCGAGCCAGGCAGGAGTCGAACCTGCAATCTCCTGATCCGTAGTCAGGCGCGTTGTCCATTGCGCCACTGGCCCAGCCCTCCTGCAGCCCTGGGGGCTTCCCATCGCTGGGTGGGCTTTGTGACAGAATTAATCAAGAATGGAAATAAATAGATTTGCGGAGATCCCTGGGAAGCAGGGGATCTAATCCCTGCTCTGAGCACAACAGTCTTTGACGTCAGGTTGTAGTCAAACCTTAATTATCTCCGAGGATGGAAATTCCAAAGCTTCTCTGGGACCTTGTCCTACTCTGAGACCATCGCTGTCACATGCAGAACTTGGC
Source organism: Prinia subflava (assembly GCF_021018805.1). Taxonomy (NCBI): domain Eukaryota; kingdom Metazoa; phylum Chordata; class Aves; order Passeriformes; family Cisticolidae; genus Prinia; species Prinia subflava. Next base: position 3,279,395 of record NC_086248.1, on the reverse strand, counting down.
AAGGCAGTGACAGAGGGCAGCAGGACCAGCAGGGAGCATTGCAGAGGGCTGGGGACCAGGGCACACGAGGTGCCAGGACATCCTGGGAGTGCTGCCTCTGTGCTGGCTGCAGGACAGCAGCTCAGGAGGTGGCTGCATTTGCTGTGCGGCCCTGGCTTTGGTGGGCTCCAGCCCTGTCCCTTTTGGAGCATGGGACAAGACATGAGGAGCTTGAGGGAGGATGATGATGGGCAGGAGAAGGAAGGGGCTCACCAAGGGAGCAGGAGGAACTGGCCTGGGCTAAAAGTGTTGAGCCAGGCAGGAGTCGAACCTGCAATCTCCTGATCCGTAGTCAGGCGCGTTGTCCATTGCGCCACTGGCCCTGTGGCCTGGTCACCCCTGTGTCCCTGCCAGCCTGCCCATGTCCTTCCTTCTGTGGAGCAGCCTCTGCTGCCACCACAGAGACCCCAAACCACAGCCAGTTCAGCATCCAGCAGTGAAGGGTCCCCTGGGCTGCCACCACGGACCCCAGCCCGCTCAGTGCCGGGCCCTGGCCCTTTGCTTTGCCTTTGGATTGAGCTCAGCTGCTCTGTGTGTGTGTCCTGCTGCAGGGACACGTCTGGGAGGCCTTGTCAGAGGTGAAACCACAGCCAAGATAAATGATGTTCCTCAGTGTCCATTTGACTACCAAAGAAATCATCTCTGCAAAGAAATTTATTCTTTTGGGCAAAGGTGGTCTGCCTTTGGTAAATCCTTGGCTTTCCAGTCGTTTTCACATCTTTCCTCCTTTTGGGCATGGCTTTCTGAGGGATTGTTTCCATAGTGTTCAAGCAGACTCAGAGCTGTTATTGCCCAGACTAGAGCTTTCCGGGTGGTCCTTCTTAATATTCTCGAAAAAATCTTGCCATGTTGCTCATTAGAAACTTGTCCCCTTTTCCATAATCCTACACAGAGTAATTGCTCTTGATTCCCCTCCAGATATCCCCTGGACTGACCACACTGCCTCATGTTACCCTGCCAGGCAAGCGTGTCCAGGTCCTCTAAAGGTGAGTGAGCCTGTAGTTAAAAAGTTTCTTGAATTTCACTGTGGAAGGCATTACCTCCTTTCTTGATGTAAATTATGGCAGACACCCACCAAAACAACACCTCCCTGCTTTCATCCTCACCCAGCACAGCTCCCTGCTCGCAGGAGAGCTCTGGATATCATGTTCCCCATGAGGTCTAATCCATGCCCCACACCCTGAGCCTGCCCCTTTCCCAGAACAGCCCATCAGAAAAGGAGAGGGGTGCCTGTGGCTCCCCTGGCTGACCCCGGTGTGATTTGAACACACAACCTTCTGATCTGGAGTCAGACGCGCTGCCCTTGCGCCACGAGGTCAGGGCAGAGGGCTCCAGGTGCCTCAGACTGGCTGCTGGGAATGTCCTTTCCATGGGGACCTGTCTTGGTTTGGAAAGACAGGTATTTGTCAGGGAAAACTGGAGTTTCCCTTGGAATGGAGAATGTAAAAATCCCCTCCCTCCAAATTATTACAACTTTGCAATTAGGAGCTTTCAGGCAAAAATATGGGAATAGGAATAACAGTTGTTTACTAGGAATATTAAAAAATACAAATGCAGTAGTACAAAAAAAAACAAGCAAACAAACAAAAGCCCTAGAAAACCCTGACAGAGTCAGAGATACAACCTGACACCCTGTTGTCAGGGTGTTGGAAGCAGTCTAAATAAATCCTCCTGGAGTAACAAATGTTGTTCTGTGAAGTAGAGATGATCCTGTAGGAAAAAAAAAAGGGTCCAGTGCTGGTGAGATGGGTCCAGTCTTCCTCCAAGAATTCAGTAGAAAACCAGCAGCAACAGTGTTCGGGATTGCAGGTTTTATCCTGTTGGAAAGGCTTTGGCTGCTCCCACTGGGTGGAGCATCTCCCAATGGGATGAGGTGATGTTATCAGCCATGTGAGAGCCTTCAATGGCCCATTCACAGGGGATGTCCCTCGGAGGAGGATGGGTGGAGGAAGAGATAAGGCGGCCCTGCCTTATCTGGTGTTATCAGGTGTCCCATTAACAGAAGGCATCCACCCTCTTCCCCCCCTCCTAGAGTTACAAGAGATAAGGAACAATATCTCCCAACCAGTTTCAACAGATGAAAACAGAATACACATTTTTGGTTACCTTTTTCAACCCAAGACAAGACCACCCCAGGGTGTCCCTGCACCCCAGGAGCAGGGCTGTGGCTGTGGAGAGGCAACCTGAGGGGAAGGTGGCCAAGGTCTGGCTGCAGAGACTGGTCCAGGCTGCAGGATTGTTGGGGAAGATGAAAACTTAACAGGAAAGTTTTACAGATATGAATGCCTAGCAGAAGGTTCTCTGGATATGAAGGCAAGTTTATGTATAGAAAAATAAAAGATGCTAAGTTAGTTGTTACTGGACAAAGGTTGGGATGAGTTAGAAGGAAACTTTCATGGCTAACAGCAAGGGATAAGTTGTCTGCAAACAAAAACATGTTTTTACCAAGTAAAGAGAAATATCAGGAAAACATTGGCAAACAAAAACCATGTTTTTACCAAGTAGGAAGAATTTTCCACTGCAAGAAAACAGCAAAACAACTTTAAGCTTAAACTGTAACATACTAACTCATGTGATTGGACAGTAGTGATCATAATATGATAATGATAATAGTTAGGAGAGGTGAGAAGTTATTGTAAAGTTATCGTGTGAGATGCTGGTTGGTTGTTATGTATTAAGATGCTCAGTAAAGAAAATATATAATGCATTGTACCCAGAAGTAAGGTGACTTTAGGCTTGCCTATAAGCTGTAGCTGGCAGCTTTTAGGCTTGGTTCTGTCACCCAGGACCCAGGACTGCTGCAATAAAGAGCATTTTGGAAAAGAGCCGCCTGTCATCCCCACATCTCTCTCGCCTGGCTCTTACACAGGATGAAGGCACACGTGGAAATTCCAGGCACAGAAAATTCCCCAAGTGTTGTGCATGTAGGCTCAAACACAGAAATGAATACAGGGTTCAGCTTGAGGCCTTGGAAAAGGCTTCCAAATTTAGAGCCTGTGAGCAAGAATGTGGGTTTGTAATACAGAGACATGTTAAGCTAGGTAGTGGAGAGTTTTAAGGTTTTAAAGTTAAGCTGTAGAAGTAGTTATAAAGGTAACAAGGAGTTTTGAGGTGTAGTTCTGTAAGATTGTGTGTCACTGTATGATTGGGTAAAAGGCATTGTGGCAGGACGTGTGATACAATTGCTATGGAAATTAAAAACAATATATGTGGCAGTAGTTTATTGGCTAATAAACCTTTAAAACCCCTTGTAACCTGTGGCCTTGTGACCACTGGCCACAAACTCTTGGTGTATGCAGTGAAGATGTTCTCACTCCATGAGACTGAGGCAATAAATCATGTTTTAAGACATCTCCCAGTAGTCCCATTTCTCATAATATCCCGACAGGTACGGGGTGGGATGAGAGGACCTAGAGGGTCAGGGATGCCCCAAGGGAGGATGGTGGCTCAGGGGGGAGCACAGGACAGCCCAGGGTGGGTTTTGGCTGTGGGCCCAGAAATGGTTTTGGTGGAGTAGAGCACCCATGGGCTCAGGACAGTCACAGCTCCTGATGTCCTGCCCCAGCCACAGCCCTGTGCTGGCTGGGAGTGGCACCTGAACCTCCTACAAGGAGCCCAGGATGTCCCACCTGGGCAGGCAAGGTCCACCACCAGCTCCAGCTGCCCAGTCCTTCCCTCATGGGTGCTTCAGGCAAGGCTGCTGTGGACAACAGTACCAGTAAGGAGGTGAAACCTTCCTTACCCCTCTCCAGCTCCATTCCCAGCTTCATTCCCACCCCATGGGAGACAGGCTGGAGACAGTCTGCTGGGTACCAGGGTGTCTGGAGAGGGGCAGTACAGGCAGGGGCTGTGGCCAGCAGTGCGATGGGCAAAGCACCAGGAAACTCCTCCCTGGCTCAACCTAATCCTGCTAAGAGCAGAGCTCTCAGTTTTACTATAGTTACAGAGATTTTTAAAGTAATAGAAATGTTATAAAATTATGTGAAGTTAGAAAACATTAACTTTATAGTTAAACACTTACCCTGAATGTGACTCCCTCCAAAAATTCAATTTCTCTGTAAAATTTGATGTCTGAAACCAAATCCCATCCCTGCTCTCTGAACATTAATAATCACCATGCATTTACCCTGTGAATTATCAGTGCTGAGGATGGAGCAAAGAGGCATTTCCTCTTGCTTTTACCTTTCCACCTGAGCAAATCCTGCACCACTAGGTCCCTTCCTCCTCCAGCACCTTTTCCCACAAGAGGGAGCCAGGAACCAGCTCATGAGCTCCATGAGCTGTAAATCAGGCTGGAGATTAATTTTGTTCAGCGAAGGATCATCCATCCCAAGGCTAGACTGGAAATTCAGCTTGTTTCCTTCCTGAAAACACAGGATTTTTTTCCTCCACAGCCCAAACTTTTTGTCTATTCAATCCCAATGGCTGCTATTAGATTTTCCCCCCTACATTTTTCCCTGCTGACCACCCCCAGTGAGACCTCTCCTCACCCATCCCACTCTGTCATTTACTCCTTGCAATGTTGTAAATAAAGTCAGGTTTTCAGCCAGTTCCAGGACCCCTTCACCCCAGCAGCAAATCCTGCTGATTTACATTGCCATAACTCAAATCTGGTGAAGTGCTTTGGGAAAGCAGATGTTTCCCATAAATTTGGCATCCCAGGTATTATTGTCATAGCTGTCCCATGACTGAAAATGTCAAAATGAAAGAGATGTCTTCTCATAAAAACTCCTTTACTCAAAGGGATGTGAGTCCCAGGCCAGATCAGCAAAACCCTCCAGGGATAGGGACTTCACCACTGCCCTGGGCAGCTGTGCCAGGGCTGGACAGAGCTTTCTGTGAAGGAATTATTCCTCATATCCAATCTAAACATCCCTTGGTGCAATTTGAGGTGATTCTTCTTGCTCTATCACCTTTTACTTGGGAGAAGATCCTGACCCACTCCTGGCTGTCCCCTCCTGTCAGGGAGCTGTGCAGAGCCACAAGGTCCCTCCTGAGCCTCCTTTTCCCCAGACTGAGCCCCTTTCCCAGCTCCCTTGGCAGCTTCTCACAAGAGATCCTTAGGCAAGGGACAGAACTTCCACTGTGTGGAAGCATTTCTTCTGTGATCCATATAAAACATGCCTGTGACCTGGAATAACCTGGGAAAGTAACCTGGGAAATTACCCTGGGAAAGGAGGAGAACAAAAAAGAGCAAACAAAGTGCAGAGGCATCAAGGCAGACTGAGATGGTACTTGAATTTCAAAGAGTTGGGGTTTTATCTGTGATAATTTCTGCTCCTAATTTGAAGGGGACTGTGATTGTATAAGCACTTGTGGTCTGACAGTGAGGACATTCTGGAAATGATGGAGAAGGATTCTGAGTGTGAGATTACACTCCTCTTCCACCAGACTGCTAACACTCTTGAGGTTTTGGATTTGTACTTCACCTCCCACGGAAATAAAGTTTTAAAAGGCAAACATTTCCAGTCCATCACTACAGAACAGGACTATTTTTTGTGCAATTAAAGAAAATTGTTGAGAAAGCTGAGTGCCTGCTCCAGTCTGACATGGCACAATGACAGATCCTGTCTGGGAGCTGAGATTAATATCTCAGCTAGGATCCTCATGGATTCCGTGGGAACCTGAGCCAATTGAAGGGTTCTTGTTACAGCCTTTGTTTCATCCCTGTCCCTGGAGTAGCTGGAAATGGACACAAACACCTCTGCTGCACGACTGGATGGCGCCTGCAAACTTGCAATGGAAAGCAAACAAAGAAAGGAGGGAGGCAGACAGAGAACAATGCACATGACTGAGGGCAAGGTCTGTATTGTTGATATCAAGGCTGCTGGGTCAGAACAACACCAATAAATATCTTGTAGAGAAAGAGGCTGAAATAAATGAGGGAGAACCTGAGCTGTCAGCTGCCACTTCCATGTGTCTGTTGATATTATTCAAGCTCCGTACAGACAAATGCTGAGGAAAACTCATGAATCACATTTGTCATGTGCTCTTTGTGCACCTGCAAAATTGAAGGTGCTGTGGGTGACACCTGAAAACTGATCATCTGCACTTTATATATCACAGAAACACGGAATGGAAGAAGGGCTTGGGATGAAAGGGATCTGAAAAATCATCTCATTCCAAACCCCTGCCATGAACAGGAACACCTTCCACTTGACCAGATTTTGTTTTTCTTCACAGCACCTTCCACAGAAAAAAGTACAGCTATTTTATATGTTTGTGTATGGAATGATCATTATCCTTTATTTCTTTCTCTTGGAAACAGCTGCTGCATCAGAGGACATGCAGCAGGATCAGATATTCTCTGTTGCCCAGAGAAGCTGTGGCTGCCCCTGGATCCCTGGAAGTGTCCAAGGCCAGGCTGGACAGGGCTCGGAGCCCTGGGATAGTGAAAGGTGTCCCTGTCCATGGCAGTGGGTTGGACTAGATGGTCTCTAATGTCCTTTCCAACCCAAACTATTCTATGATTCCATGATGATTCTGATGTTCCAGCTGCCCTCTCTCCCACCAAACAATGGCTACTTTCCTCCAGATAATTCATCACCAACCACACTGATATTTCAGTGTTAATGATGCTCTCTGGGTGGATCCATATTGATAAGGGCCCTCCCAGCAGCCTTCCCAGTGGTCAGGCAGGGAGGCACAGCTGTCTGTCCCCTTGTTTTTGTGCCCCCAGCCATTGTTCAGGTTCAGCTGTGTGCAGAGGTCAGGCTGTACCCGCTGCCTTCCCCTGCCACCCCTGCCAAGGCTCCCTGGACAGCCACGGCTCTTCCACTGCCCTATAAATGCCAGAGTGCTCCCTCCTCCCCTGCTCAAGGGTTCTGGCGTTGTGGCCCTGTCTCCACTCTGCAGCTGAGACCTTCCACCATGAAGCTCTTCTCCTGCCTCATGGCTCTCCTGCTTTTCCTCCTCCAGGCTGTTCCAGGTAAGGGGCGAGCCCCACGCTGGGGTTTGCCTGTGTAGGAGGCACAGCTCACTCCTGTGGTGGTGCAGCACTTTCTTCTCAGCTCCTTTCCTCAGAGCAGTTCCCTATTTCTCAGTCTAAAAGCAGAAGTGAAAAGTTAACCTGTGGTGAGCAGGTATCACACCAGAACCTCCCCACAGAAGCCTCTGCCAGGTGTTGGCTCTTATAACTCCTTGAGTCTCTTTATGCCACTTTCCAGCACTATTGGATGGTGGTACCATGGAAATCACCTCCTCTTCTAACCCCAGGGTTAAAAATCATCCCCTCTGTGTAGGCAGAGGAGAGCAGAGGTGGTCCCTGCTATTGCTTATGTTGAACTGCACCACTGACTTCAGATCTCTGGATATTCTGGTTCCCCTTCCTCAGCCCTTCTGCTGCACTGACTCATCTTCTGATTGTGCTTTTATCCTACCTGTTCTTCATGCTTGATGAAACTCCTCACCTTGGAGAGAGGCTTCCAGAGAAAGAAGGAACTGGGCAAACTGCTTGTTCCTGTTAATTGAGCCAGATCCTGCTTTTGGGGGCTTTTAAAAGTCATAATTTTATTTTCAGGGCATGTGATGACCATGCTGTCCCTTGCATGTCCCTGCAGCACTGCAGTCCCAGAACTCAGAAGCATCTAAGGCTGGGCTGTCCCTTCCCATTATAGCATAAATGGCCAGGATATGTTCAGAAAATTGCCATCAACCTCTGTGTTTCACTCCAGTTGTAAAAAAATCTTGCTTGAAATGCCCTGAGGTACCTCAGAACTTCTGGGTTTGGGGGTATTTGTGTCATTGCTGGGGTCTGTGGGGTTTCAGTAGGAGGAGGACCATGAGGATGGGAATCCCATTCTCCCTGTAGGTCTCGGCTTGCCCAGAGACACCTTGCACTGTCTGGACCACCACGGCTACTGCTTCCACCTGAAATCCTGCCCAGAGCCGTTTGCTGCCTTTGGAACTTGCTACCGGCGCCGGAGGACCTGCTGCGTTGGTAGGTGTGGGAGCCCTGCCCAGGAGGGAAAAATGGGGGGGAAATGGTTCAGCTCAGCAAAAGAAACTGCTTCCAAATCACAGAATGGTTTGGGTTGGAAGGAACTTTAAGCTCATCCAGTGCCACTCCCTGCCATGGGCAGGGACAGCTTCCATTGTCCCACGTTGCTCCAAGCCCTGTCCAACCTGGCTGTGGACACTCCCAGGCACGGGGTCTAAGCCATCTCTTTCCACATACAAAGATGGCTGGCCAAAATAACCCAAAGCTCTACCTCCAGCTGGGGAAATAAAATAAAAGTTTTGGCCCACAGAGAGTTCTCCTTCCTTGGTAAATCTTCCTATAATCATCTGCTGGGGGGCTGCAGCCACCCTGCTGTGCTTAATAGGTGTCAACTGACCTCTCCCCTGTTATTTTATCTAAATATTCCCAGAATTGCTTGGTTTTGGTGCTCCTCAATAGCTAGTGCTCAACATAAATCATTAATAAATATATACTTTAGAAGCAACTGTGCTAATCCTAAAGTTCTTCTGATCCAGCATCCTGGATTTGTCTGTGGCCAGAGGTGAATATTTCCTCACAATTACTCTGTGTGTGTAAAGTGACCACAACCATATGATTACATTTCCTTGTATATTATTGTGGCTATCACGAAACTGCAGCTCAGGATTTTTAGATTTAGGCATTCTTGTGTTCAAAAGTCCTTACTGGATTTTTTTTCCCCCAGGTTAGGAATTCCTTCCATTTCTTTTAAAACCTCATCCCTCACAGTTTTATTCAATGCCACCTACTTGAAATGGGGTAATTTTGCACTCATCTTCTTCATTGCTTTACAATGTCCCTCCCTCAGTAAATCCTTTTCCAAGCTGGTGAGTCACAAATTTCTTCTTTTACAGAAGTGCTGTGATAAGCCCCAAAGTTCATCTTTGTGTCTTTGCTTTTGGAGACACAATCACCACAAATTCCCAGAAACTTTTGTGTATGAGGTGGTTTGGAGGGCAGTGTCAGGTTTCCTGGCTTGACTTAAACCCTCTGAATTGCAGACACGACATCCAACTTCCACCTCTGCCAACATGAGGGGGGCCACTGTGTGTCCCCAGAAATCAGATGTCTGCAGGAGCAAGAGGGACTCTGCCCTCGCAGAGGATGGAAGTGCTGCACAGAATTGTGACAAAGACCTCGTGGGATTGCAGAAAACCATGGAAATGAGCAGCCAAGAAAGCAAACAAGTTTTATTCCAAGTGTTGTAGAGGTGTCTGGTGTTCTCCACATGCAAAGTGTGTCATTAACTAGAAGTGACATGTTTCTTTATATAAAGAAGGCAATAAAGGCTAAATAACCAAGTGTAACAGTCATTTATTTATAGAAAGAGGATGGTTGCACTTGGGGGCTTTGGGGGACTGAGGACACACTAATCACAGAATCACTTAGGTTGGGAAAGATCTCCAAGGTCATTGAGTCCAACCTGTGACCTCCACCTTGTCACCAGCCCAGAGCACTGAGTGACACATCCAGTCATTCCTTGGGCACTTCAGGGAGCAGCTGAGGGAGCTGGGAAAGGGGCTCAACCTGGAGAAAAGGAGGCTCAGGAGGGACCTTGTGGCTCTGCACAACTCCTGACAGCAGGGGACAGCCAGGGGGGTCAAGCTCTGTTCCCAGGGAACAGGGACAGGAGGAGAGGAAACAGCCTCAAACTGTGCCAGGGGAGATTTAGGTTGGACATCAGGAGAATTTCTTCAGGGAAAGGGTGGTTAAGCATTAAAACAGGGTGCCCAGGGCAGTGGTGGAGTCCCCATCTCTGGGGGATTTTAAAGGCAGATAGATGTGGCATTTGGAGATGTGATTTAGTGGTGGCTTGAGGAGAGATCTAGGGAATTGTTGGACTTGATGACCCTGGAGGCCTTTTCCCACATAAATTACTCTATTATTCTAGTTAAATTGTTCTGTTTGGGTATTTTTTAGGGAGAAAGGGACTTTTAACCTTCACCTGAAAGTTTAAGATGTGTTCACAGAGCAGTTTTATTACCATAGCTGAAGGGACAGCAAAAAGCAGGACCAGACAGGGCCGCTGGAATATCACATTTTACAGCCAGAGCTGCACACTCACCACAGATTTACCACCACGGGGTGCATTGCTGAGCTATCAGCTCTTCCACCAGCACCCTGTGCTCATCACACTCAGGAATGAAGCCTCCCAAATTCCTCAGAAGCCAAAGCTGGGAAAAAATATAACATCCAGGTTTCAGCTGGAGAAAATATTCACATGAGCTCAGATTAAAAATTAATCACTCCCAGCCTGCATCCTTCTCCTCCTTGCAGATCCTCAGGAGTCTTCCCTTGAAGGTTGCTTCCCTCCTCCCTGTCACTTCCAAGGGATTTTGCTGCAGGTGAAGGGTAAAGGATCCCTCTGAGCCTCTTTATTCCAGCTGGAATTCCACCAGCCCAAAATGCCAAGGAGAGGAATCAGGAAAGCCAGTGAATGTGAAAAAAACCAACATTGTTTGGAGCAGCAGTGCTGGGTCAGAACGACACCAAAGGGTTTCTCAGCAGCAAATGTAATGCGGGGGACTGGAATTTAATTAACTCCTGCCTGCTCCTCCCCTCTTCCCGGATGCCATCCAGCATGCCAGCAGCACACAGAGGCCTCTGCAAAATCTCACTTCCAGCCCTGGGATTTTCCAGCAGAGCCAAAGGAATGGGGATCCTTGTGCTTGTTTTCATGTTCATCTCCCTGACCCAGCACGGTAAGACCAGGAAGGCCTGGGGTGGTGAGCAGGATGTCTGGGAACAGGGACAATCTTTCTCTGCTATGTGATATTGCAGGTCCTGAGGAAAGGTGTTTTCTGGGTGAGAGAGTGGGTGAGGTACTTTGGGAAAATTCAGGATTTAATCCCTTGGGATATACAAAAAATGAGCAGGGAGGAAGCTGTGAAAATGGGGCACATCCCTGAGTTAGGAGAAGCCCTAAGGGAGAAGCCCTGAGCTCTGGGAGAATGTTCCTGCCTTTTCTCAGGCTGCAGTTGCCTCCTTGGCAGGGGAGGACAACCCCTCTGACCTCCCATGCGTGGTCCTTGCCAACGTCCTGAGAAAATAACTCTGTGATAAAACACCCCTTGGGGGAGGTTGGCTCAGCAGTTTGGGGTTTTTGACATGGATCTCTGAACCTGTCTGTGGGATGGGGATCCCAGCTGTGCTCAAAGTGCCCAGGCGCTCTGTGTGCTCCCAGGGCTGCCTTGGTTAGCTGGGAACAGAAGGAACCCCATGAATTTTATGCATTAATTTGCTGCTCCCTTGTCCAGGAGTTGCTCACGGACCAGACATCTGTAACCAGGGAGGGGGCTTGTGCCGAGTGGGGACCTGTGTTTCTGGTGAATACCTGGCTCAGTACTGCTTCGAACCCATCATTCTCTGCTGCAAAAATCTGTCACCCGCCACCACAGAGAGCTGAAGGTTTCCAAAGGAGCCAGCTGCAGCTGCAGGCTCCACTGGCACAGCACGGGCAGCTGTTGGGAAGGAGATTTTGTGGTTGCTGTGACTGTTGCTCCCCTGGGAGAATATGGCTGTGGACTCACTCAAGGACTCCTGAACACTTCGGTTTTGCTGTAACTTTTTAGGAAACACTGTGACAAGAACAAGCTGGGGCCACCCAAACTATTTGTTGCCCTGTTTTGGGACTCTGATTGTTATCTGACATGCACAGGTGAAAAATTGCCTTTCTCCATACTTGAAACCAATAAACCTGAGGTTTAACAGAGCAGCAAGTGCCCACCTGTGAGTCAGCAACGCTGCCAGTGGTGGGATGCCACTGACCAGGAGTGACCACAGCATTCCACCAGGGGAACTCTGTCCCTTTATTTCCCTTCTCAGAGAAAACTGCAATGGGGAAAGTCTTTTTGGCATCACTTTTGGTGCAAAAGGCACCTGGTTTGACATAAAGGTGAGTGTGGTGTGTGCTTCTCAGGCAAGATCCAGCCCCATCCACTTCTCCTTTCCAGGCTGTGCCAGGCTCTCAAGGCAGTCACGGAATCCCAGGATGGTTTGGGTTGGAAGGGACCTGAAAGATCATCCTGTTCCACCCCCTGCCATGGCCAGGGACACCTTCCACTAGCCCAGGTTGCTCCAAGCCCCATCCAACCTGGCCTTGGACACTTCCAGGGATGGAGCAGTCACAATTTCCCTGGGCAACCTGTGCCAGGGCCTCACCACCCTTACAGGAAACAATTTCTTTTTTCCCCTAAGATCCCAGGTTTACTTGTTTTAAAACTGGTGGGGAGGGGATCTGAAAGCTGTGTCCCATTGCCCTGATAGGCTGCCCTCTCCACCCATGAACTGCATTTCTGGTGCAACTCCTCTCCCTTTTTGTCACCCAGTCCCAAGGAAATCAGTCTCTTTGTCCCTTGCAGCTTTCTTCCTATGAGCTCCCTCAGCCTAAATTAATTTTCTGTCCCAATCCACTCTCAGCCCTTCTGCATCTTTTCAACACAAATATTTGACACTCCCCTGCCTTTGTCAGCTCCTGGGCTCCCTTTCCAGGTAAAATATTTCTCTCTGGGTCAATCATTTCTGTGAAAGCAAGGAAACAATGATGTAATGAGAGAGCTATGCCAACCAGCTGAGGCACTGCTCACACAGAGCCAGGGAAAAGTCCTCCCTGGGAGATGAAATTCTTGTTCTGATGAATCAAATGGGAAAACTCCTCACTGACCTCACCAGGGTCAGGTCCCAGTGCCAGAGGGCCAACAGCTCATTCATTCAAGCGCCTCCATTCGCTGATGAGCAGCCTCGGGTCATCACTGGGACTCCAGCACACACAGGGAGATGCCAGCGCTCCCCTGGAGATCCCCTGCAGTTGGATGAACCCTCGGGAGAGCCAGATTACCCAGAGCTGGCTGTTGGCTCGGGAATTGGTGCTGCAAACAGGGGCAGGGCTGAATCCAGGGCCGGATTCCTGCCCATTTCCAGCCCGTCCCTCTGACGCACGCCCATGCACGAGGACAGCACGGGGAGGGGTTTGGGCCCAGGCATCTCTCCAAATCAAACAGTTTATTTCTCACATTCATCCTCTGGGTTCGTTGTTCGTGCCTCTCATCTGGGAATGCTCAGCCAGCGTGGTTACAGCCTGGATTCCAAGGAAAGTGGAGAGTGGGCTCTTGCAGCTCACCCTGCGCACCTCCCTCATGGTCACTGGGCCTTGTGACCCTGAAATGTTTTGGACCTACTGTCCAGTCCACCAGGAAAGGTGGAAATGCTCAGTTTATAGGGAATATTTTCCCTCTGGCACTCATGGGCATGCTCACAGGCATGGTCCCGCTGTCCCACTGCTGTGTGTTCCCTTGTTTGCTGATCTGGATGGAAACAACCTTAAAAAACCCCAAACCACAACCCAACAACAACAGAAATGAACAAAATTCCATCATTATTTCTGCCCAGTGAATAAGATGAGCTGAATTCCCTTCCAGTCTCACACAGAGGAAGGAGAGAGAAAGCATCAAGGACACAGTGGATGGTGGAGAATGGCACTTCCAGACCATTTAAAACTGTTTTTGGATGTGGTTTCTTGACCTCTGAACTCGTCTGGGGCAAAGCAAACAGCTCAGCTCATGGGGAGTTGCCTGAACAGCAGCACGAGCTACTTTGGTGTAAGTGTTTAACAGGGAATGCTGCTCAAATTAATTAAACCCTAGTTGGAGTATCCTGTAACCCTGGGGAGGAGGAAGAATCAGGAAATCCTCATAGAATCCCAGAATGGTTTGGGTTGGAAGGGACCCTAAAGATCATCCAGTTCCACCCCCCTGCCATGGGCAGGTGAAAGCCAAATGAAGAAGAGGATTTTTGTGGGAAATTCTTGACTGAGCTTTGAACTCCAGCTCTCTGTGCCTGATAGAGCTCAGAAGGCTAAAAATGGGGGCTCTTTAGTGCTACCTTAGCAGACCTATATCTAAAGGAGATGCAAAAACCATCCAGACACCTTGGGATGTGTATTTGGGATCTCTGCAGGCATGCAGACAGCCAGGATAGAGCTCTGCTCTCATGCCAGGTCTGTCAACCAGCACGAGCCTCCTGGATCCCTGGGGATTTTAGTCCATCAAAGCACGGCGTGGATTCCCTCAGTGGGATTTGTTTGCTGTCCCCAGGCAACAGGCCAGTGTTTGTTTGGCAAAGAGAGCCAAATCCTCCTCTTCTGCCCCAAAAACGTCACTGTGATTGCAATCAGCAGCAGGATGGTGTTGGTGGGCTCCTGCCTGGGGAAACTGAGGTGCCACAGCCCCTTGGATCCAGGCTGTCTGTCACATCCCTGGCAATCCCAACAAATCCCAGGGGAACCCCCTGCGTGCCTGGATCTTCCTCCACCCCCCACGCAGGGGAAAGGGGTCACATTCCAACATTGCACCCACTCACGTGGAGCTCCTCCAGCTCCCACGGGGTGAAAGAAATCACCACAGCACAGCTCCAGGGTGTGCTGGGGAGGTAAAACAGGTCAGGATCCAGAGGCTGAACCTGCACGAGAAAATCAAAGCATGTGAGGCTCAGAAATCAGTGGCTACTCAAACGTCAAAAAATGAACTGTTTTCCACACTGTTCCTTGGCACAGTTTGGGGGTGGGCACATGCCAGGAATGATCCATAATTGACACCTGGATGGGGCCCTGCACTGGAAAGGAGAAGTTCATTGCACAAGGTGTGCTCTGATCATTTTCTGTGGGGCAAAAATCATCATTTCTGGCTGTGTCCAGCTCGGGGGGCCTCAAGATAGACTTGGACCAGTTGAGGAGAGTTCTGAGAAGGCCATGAAGAGTGGCCTGGAATGAGAGCCATGGTGGGTTTCTGGACCAGGGCTGAGCCCAGAGCTGAGCCCACAATCATTTCTCCACAGGTTGAATTACAGGGCTCTATCAGTGCTTGCTTGTTTGGCAAAATGCTGCCAGTGGGACTGGGAGTAGGAGGTGGCATCACAAGCTGGCAAAAGGGTTCATTCACCCAAGGAATTGCTCCTGCTGCCCAAAACTTATCCCAGGATGCATTTAAAAGTCAGCCTGCTCAGGTCCTGCCCTGAAGGCAATGAAGTCAGTGGAAACATCCCTCCTGTTTGGGGCCAGACAGCAGATACAGACTGATTCCACTCCTCCCAGCCCCAAAACCCCTCAAGAACCCAGGGGCCAATTCCTGTGCCACGTTTCTGAGCACAGATCAGCCTTTGTGCATGGCGAGCCCTGAGAAAAGACATCTGCTGGCAGGTTGGGAAGCAGGGGAGGGTGGGGGCTGCTGAGCCAGCCCCAGCAGGCTCACCAGAGGCTGAGGCCAACACGGCAGCGGGACCATGCCAAGGAGAATAAGACCAGCTGTTGGACAGGCAGCTGCCCGAGGGACAGAGATTTCCTGCCCCTGATTTCTGGAGGAAATCTGGGGTTTGTTGGTACTGTGTAGTCCTGGATTTCTTTCCCAAGGCACGTTCTGCAACTCAAGCCATGTACCAAGCTACAGAGCAGGGGTTTGAGGTGGTGTGGAGGATGCAGCCTGGTCCCCACAGAGCTTACAGAACGCAAACAGCTCCAGGCACAAATCACCCTCTGCAGTGTTGCTGTGACCACCACGGAAGAGCAGCTGAGCTGGAGACAAACACCTGGAATTTTGCCATCCGTCGTTGGGAACACCATGGCCACGTGGTACCCTGGCTCCGTGCTCCACATCCTCTCTGGAGAGCACCAAGCCATCTGCACACACATGTTCTGGCTCTTCAGGTCACACACTCAGAGCAAGACACTCACAGCATCCACATGTTCCTCCCTGCTTGGACTGTAGCTCAGGAACCTCCATCTTCTTTCTGCTGGATAAGCTCTGCCCAAATTCTTTCCTTTGGAAGTTCTTCCCTGTGAGGGTGAGGAGGCCCTGGCACAGGGTGCCCAGAAAAGCTGTGGCTGCCTCTGGATCTTTGTAAGTGTTCAAGGCCAGGTTGGACAGGGCTTGGAGCAACCTGGGATAGTGGAAGGTGTCCCTGGCCATGGCAGGGGGTTGGGCTGGATGATCTCTAACGTTCCTTCCAACCCAAACCATTCTGTGATTCCATAATTCCATTAAATCCCACTGCACCGTCTCTCACAAAGGAGATGCCAACCCCAGAGGTACAGGGTGGGTTATTGCCTTCCACCCAAGCAGTGCCAGCAGACAGGCAGAGCACCAACACTCTTCCAGAGGCTCACACACATCCTTGCACCCAGCTCTCCCCCAGGTGGGTTTCCAGATCCTTCTCCCTGCCCAGGCTGTGCGTGGCCGGTTTGCAGGATGCCCTGGTTAAGAGCTCAGTGTCCCCTACTCCAAAGTCTGACTGGTGAAGGCCCCTTTATCTGCACTGTTTGATGAAGGTGATCCTTGTTCTGTTCAAGCAGCCTGAAGGACATGGGCTTTGCATTTTCCAGCACTCCCTGGCATCCAGCCTGCAAAGAAAAATCCATCGAGGTGACTTCTGAAGGGAAAAGGAAAGACTTGGTGGTGGCCAAGTCCATCTCTGCTGCATCATCACTGTAAAAAAGGCCTTTATAAAGTTCATATTTCCTCCATTTGTTGTTGGCTGGGGGACATTCCTGCTCGTTGTTTGCTTTGTGTTGTTTTCCCAAGTTAAAACGCAGGTCTCACCTCTACTGATTTCCTGGAACTGACCTGGAGAATTAGTACAAACCTGAGAGCCTGCCAGGATCCCTGGGAGAGCTGTAATCCACCAGCTTTCCTAAGGCCACTGCATATTGCAGGGAGGTATCCCAGATTTCCCATTGAACAAGTATATAAATGAATAAAATATTAAATTGCTGGTTTTTCGTGGCAGTTGTAAACAAAACCTTGGCAGGCATCCTCTCTGCAGCCTGGAATTTGGGAAATTGAAGCAGACCCATGATTTTTTTTTTAAAGATCCCATTCTTTTCAAGCCAGCTTTGTGTGTTGGGGAGCGCTGAGAAGGAGACTCTGGATTTTTTCACACTTGACTGTGTCAGTGCTAAACACAGAGTGAGGGCTGGAAATAATAATTATTTTTAAAAAACCACCAAACCACAGCACTGTGATACTGCAAACACTTGTATTGGATTTTAACATCACATGCTACAAACACGGAGCCAGACTGGGTCAGTCCCAACACCCTGTCTCCAGCAGCAAGCAGTAGCAGACTCCCCAGTGCTCAGAGTAATTGTCAACAAAACCCTGGGTTTTTTCCCTCCCTTTTAGTATTTTTCCTTCTATTTTTTTTCCTTTATTTCCCCCTTACACTTTTTGCCTGTAACACGATGTGACTGAGAGCAGGCACACCCTGTGCAACTGTTTGCCGTCGTGTTGAAATGCACCTGAGATTGACAAAGTTCCCTCCACTCCGGGGGGAATTACACAACCCCCCCTGGCCTCTATAAATCCAGGATTTCCCTCTTCTCCCTCTCTTTAGGGCCCTTCACTCCTGCTCGGGGTGGAACCTCCGCCCCCGCCGAGCCATGCGGGTTCTCCAGCTGCTCTTTGCTCTCGTTGTCATTCTCCTCCTCCAGGGCGCTCCGGGTAAGGACAAAACTCTCACAGGGGTTCCTGCAGGACTGTGGAGAGAGAAAAGGCAGGTTCCTACACTGAGGTAGAAGAGGATAAGGCAGGGTTTTCAAGTCAAGGCTGACCTAACTAGTGCTTCCAAGGAAAAATATTTCTCTGGAGATGGTCTGCATGAAGTTCCTGTCCAGAGTTCATAGGTTGTGCATTCCCTCCTCTCTGTGCCCTCAAAACTCACCCAGAAATGCTGAGCCTAAGCCAGGAGCCCGGGCTTTGCTCCTGAGCAGGATGAAAGGCTCATCTGCCACAAAACAAGGAGAATGCCAATAAATACTCCATGAGTGGAATACAGATGTGGCAAATGCAGGAAGATGCAAGCGTGACCACAAGGTTGAGGGAGGTGATTTTCACCCTCTGATCTGCTCTGGTAAAATCTCACTTACAGAGCCTCCAGCTTTGGGATCTCCAGTATCAGAAGCTGCTGGAGAAAGTCCAGAGGAGGCCATGAATATTCTCTGAGAGCTGGAGCCCCTCTGCTCTGGAGCCAGGGAGAGCTGGAGGTGTTCCCCTGGAGAAGAGAAGGATCCAGGGAGAGCTCAGAGCCTAAAGGGGCTCCAGGAGAGCTGGAGAGGGACTGGGGACAA
Organism: Prinia subflava; assembly: GCF_021018805.1. NCBI lineage: Eukaryota > Metazoa > Chordata > Aves > Passeriformes > Cisticolidae > Prinia > Prinia subflava. The sequence goes on along the minus strand of NC_086248.1, from coordinate 3,261,264 downwards.
GGGATGGAGGGACAGGACAAGGGAGAATGGTCTTGAGCTGAAGGAGGGTGAGTGTAAATTAGATATGAGGAAGGAATTCTTGGTTGTGAGGGTGGTGAGGCCCTGGCACAGGTTTCCCAAAAAGGCTGTGGTCTCTCCATCCCTGGAAATGTTCAAGGCTAAGTTGGGTGGGGCTTGGATCAGCATGGGATAGTGGAAGGTGTCACTGCCTATGGCAGAAGGTTGTAAGTTCGTCTTTAATGTCCATTCCAACTGAAATCACTCTCTGTATCTTGGATTCTATAAAATCCAAACCATCTTTCTGGGGGAAAAAGCAGGGGGAAAGGCAGATAATTTACCTTTTTTGTTTGTTTTCCTCTGGGATTCTGGTTTGATATAAAAATATTCCATGGCTTGGCATTTCACTGGCTGCTTGTATGCAAACATCAGAGATTCAGGTTTCATTCAGGTGAAAGGTCACTGTGAGGTTAGCAGGACTTTGGTGACCTCACGTTTGCAGCAGGCAAACCTGATAACCAAGAAGAGGAGATTTACTTGCTTAGCCTGTTTATACTGTCTTTTATTTAACTAAAGTCCTGGGGACAATGAAGGGAGAGAGAAGAGTTTACCCACTCCACTGGTGGTGGACCCTCCAGAACCCCCAAACTTGGTGTTTCTGCTCTGTCTAAAGAGAAGCAGGACATGCCCTTTTAATCAAAACAGCAAAATATTTGAAAAACCCAAGCAAACAAAAACCCCAAGACACCAAGAAACCAAAAAATCTCCAAACGAAGCAATAGGTGAAACACCCATTCCAAAAGGCACTTCTCTGTCTTTTGATGCTGTCCAACCTCACCTAACTCATCCAACCTAACACAGCCAGCCCAAACCTGGCTGTCTCACCCAGGCCAGTCATTAGGAGACTCCCAGTGCTTGCTGGATGGAGAAGCTCCTCCCAGGCACGTCTGATCCTCACCATGGAACCAGCTGAATTTCCCTGCTGCTGACAGAGAACATCCCATGGCGCAGCCACCAACACTGCTGGAATTCCCAGTAGGTTTTGGGGCTCTGACTGGGTTCCAGCTCTCCTAACCAGGTCTGCCATCCTCTCTCCCCAGCAGCCAGAGGCCTTTCAGACAGCCAGCAGTGCAGAAGCAACCGTGGCCACTGCCGGAGGCTCTGCTTCCACATGGAGCGCTGGGAAGGGAGCTGCAGCAACGGCCGCCTGCGCTGCTGCCGGTGACAGCGGCCACGCCGGGGCGGTGACAGCCCCAGGAGAGCCAGCCCAGTGAGCCTGCAGCCAGAACCTGCCCTCAGACACCTCCGTGCCTCCGCTCATAGCTGGGTTTGTCCGCTGCCAATAAACACCTCTTGGTTTTCTATGTCCTGCTGGGTCGGGGTGCGGCCGTGCGTTCCCCTCAGACGGATCACCCTGCCCGACTCTTGGGGGTTGATGGTGCTGGAGGAGCACCAGGGGATCCAAACCATCGGCACAAAGGTGGCAGGTGGGGTATAGGAGCATGGCATGCCCTGCCAGAGTGGCAGCGAGAGAGGGATCTGCTGGGCTGGTCCAAGCAGTGATGAAGCCTCTCTTTGAACCCATTCCTCCACCTCTGTGTCAGTCACTGCCTTTAGCAACCTCAATTTCCAGCTCTGTTCAGAGGAGGCCATGGCAGGATTCATCCTCTTCAAGGGGATGGATCCAAGACAGAGGTATGATTTTCCCTCCAAGAAGTTCCTCTTCCTCTCCCATAGCAAAGAGGTAAACCTGGATGGTGACTCAGGTTATCCAACCTGACCTCCTTGAAGATGTCCCTGCTCATTACAGGAGTGCTGAACTAGATGACCCCTAAAGCTTCCTTCCAACCCACAACACTCCATGATTCTGTGGTCCACCTCTGTGAGGAGGTAAAGGTGGGTAAGGCTGAGAAATCCCTCGGGGAAAACAATTCACACAGTCTCACAGGGATTTCAGCATCTGCCCTGCTCCCTCATGGAGCAATTCCCAGGCAAAATCTTACTTTAATAGTGCAAATTATTCCAAATTCTATCCCAGTATCACCCGAGGGGTATCACTGTCTCTTGTCCTGCACAGGCTGATTTACTGAGTAGAGTAATGAGTGAGAATGAGCCAAGGCCAGGTTCACTTCCAGGATCTCCTCACCAGGGAGTGAGAGTTGTTGGCTGTGCACTGTTGTTGACTGAGGGAAGGGGCATTGCCCCCCGTGGTGTGCTCTGGAGCAGGACCCCCAAAGCAAGTCCTCACCTTGGAGGTGGTGAGCTGGACAGGAGGTGGTGTAGGGCGAGCAGGAATAGAGATGTCTTGGAGCTGTGAGTAGAGAGATGGCTTGAAAGAGTATGAAAATCTCCCCAAGGGAAAAGCTGGAAGATTTATCTCTGGAAAACACCCAGTGTGGTACTTAGGACACGGAAGAAATGAGGTGGGCAAAATTCCAAGCCTAAAAGCCCCAGCTACACACCTGGCTTCAACCTAAACCCACTCTGCTCTCCATCCCAGAGGCACCAGTCCTGCCCTGGAGGAAACCACTGAAACCAGTGACCCAACTGACGCCCAGTGGAGATCTGAGCCATCTCTGGCTGGACTGTGAGCAGGGAAAAGTCCCCTCACTCCTCCTGCCACCATGAATTGAAGCAGTGAGGGGCTGTTGGGCTCTGTGCTGGGATATCCCATCCCTGCTCCTGTGGCTCTGCAGGCTGCAAACACGGTGGCAATGCCTCCATGCAGTCCCCTGTCCTGGATGCTTCTCCTCTCTGCTGAGTGACAGTCTGGCTCCTCAGGGACCTTGGAAAGCTCAGCCAGAGGTTAGCAGCCACTGCGGCTCGCATGAGCCATCAGCCCCATCGAGAGATAAGGCTCCCCTTGATAACAGGACCTGCCAGAACCGAGCCTCCAGTTTTTCCACCTTTTTGAAGTCTGGCCGGTGAAGTTTTGCAGAACTTTGTCTTTTTGCCAAAGTAACCAACTTCCAGCTCCAGCCTTCGCCTTCCCTCCCGTTCCCCGGCCTCCTCCCCCTTGCCTTCCCTCCTCCTCCTCGCTGCTCCAAGCGCAACCTCTCCGTGGGGCTGATAGGGACTCTGGGGGGAGGATGGACACGATGAGGGGGTGATGTCATCTGTTTTTGGCCCTTCGGAGGAGCCAGGGTCAGACACGTCTGCCTCTACCCAGCCTGGCGCCGGGAGCAACTGGGAGCCTTCCTCTGGCAGCCGCCCCTGCGCCTTATCAGGGGCAGGATGACATCCCGGGGCCGGGATGCCGGAGCTGGAGGGGAGGGAGGTGGGGAGCCCTGAGAGAGGCGTGCACACCCGGGGGTGCACAGGGATGTGTCTGTGTGTGTGTCAGAGCTCGCTGGCAGCAGGGGGATGGCTCCCAGCAGGATGGAGCCGGCTATCAGGAGAAGGGGAAAGCGCATCTGCGCCAAAGCCCGGCCAAGCCAAGGGCGATGCTGTCACCCCGACCTGCTCCTGGGAGGGTTTAACCTCTCGTATCCCAGGCAGACAGCCTGGAAAAGTCATCCGAAAAAGGTTAGAAGGTGCCCCTTGCCATCAAAGGAGAAGGAGGGAGATAAATTAATTTGTTCCATACCCAAAGTTCAGGGTCTGGAGTGCTGTCAGGCAGAGCTGGGTACGAATTTACCATGGAAATGGTTTGGGGGTGGACCATTGTGTCCTCCTCTTGTTTTGGCAACTTTCTCCAAGGTGGAATGGAAAACCTTCATTCTTTGTAAAATAGAGAAAACATGAACATCACCTCCCCTTTTCTTCTTTCCCTCAGAAAGGTGGTTTGATCAGAAAAGTGTGGAATATTTTTGGCTAAATCCATGGAAAACTGCCCTTCCTATCTCCTGCAACACAGCCCTAAGAAGGGAAAAGTCTTGTGGGACATGGGAGCCCAAGAAGAGAGACAGTTCCCTACAGCAATGGTCTTAAAATAAATTTAATTTTGTATTATATTAATGTTAGAAAGAATATTTTCCCCCCATTCTGATGGATCATCATGCTCACTTTGGAGACCAGTGCTATGAAGGAAAAGGGAGATTTTGGGGAGAACATCTACAGCCTCTAAGGACTGGGACAGAAATCTAAACAACTGGTAGGTCTCCTTCCAGCTGGAAAATTTATAAAATTGATTTTCTTTTGCTTGGAATAAATCAGGTTTTCTGCAAAAGTCATTCTCAATTGTTGTAACTAGAGTGAGAAAATGGATACCCAAAAACTATGAATGCTGTAAAATCAAAGGGAATGGCCTCAAGCTGTGCCAAGGGAGGTTCAGGTTGGACACCAGCAGGAATTCCTCTGTGGAAAGGGTAGTCAGGGTTGGAAGGGGCTGCCCAGGGCAGTGGTGGAGCCCACATCCCTGGAGATATCCAAAAAATGACTGGATATGGCACTCGGTGCTCTGGGCTGGTGACAAGATGGAGATCAGTCATGGGTTGGACTCGATGGTCTTGGAAGTCCTTTCCAGCCTCAGTGATTGTGTGATTCTGTGTTGAATGAACCTCTGCCAGCCAAACCCTGGCATGTTTTTTTCCATGAATAAATTGGTGCCCTGTCCGTACATCCCAACAAGGGGACTGGGAAGAAACACAGCCCCAGGCACTGCTCCATGCCGACCTCGTCTCTCCATCAGCACTGAAGCCTGGCAGTGGCTCAGCCCCAGCATCTCAGAGCTGTGTAATAAAGCACACGTTTTTCCTAGGCATAAATAAATGACTTCACCCTTCTGGCGAGCTGCTCCGGGCTCTTTCAGCAGCTCCACGTGGAAGAACGGCAGCGCTGGAGCAGCATAGCCCCCTCTCCCCAAGGAGGCAGCGCTGGCTGATGGGGGAGCTCCAAAACAAACACGGTGGTGAGCAGCTGCTGGACTGCTCCACAGCACAACAGCAAAGCCACCTGAAGCCAAAATCTCCTGGCTCTCAGTCTGGAGATGCCCCAGAGCAGGGTGGAATTTGGGGAAGGTGCAGGGGAATGACACTGCACCCCAAATGAGGAGGGTGGATGAGCCCTTTCCCCTCTCCACCTCCCCCCCAGGATCACAGCTTCCTTCCCCAAATCCCACAGGCACTCAGGTCTTCTTCCAGGACTATCCCCCCGTGCTGGGGACGGACACAAAAGCTGTCAGGAGTCTTTATTGTCCAGATCTTTGCGCCGTTATCAGCGACTCCCACACACTGGAAGTGAGATATGTGTGACAACATTTTTTCCATCGGTGAGCTTATCGTGGCTGAGAAGAGTGGAAGGAGTTGGGGAGGGTGATGGGGGGAGGAGGAGGAGGAGGGAAGCAGGGGAGGGGCATGGGCATGAGTGCCCACCCAGCCCATCCTCCACCCACCCCATGATCCCACACCTATGGAAGAAGGAGAGGGAAAAGAGCTTTGGAGCAAGGTGTTGTCAAAGCAGTTGTGTCAGACCCAAGGCCTCCTGAGCCAGTCCTAAATTCCTCGGGTAAGATCCAAAAACACTCTTCCTGCAAACACATCTCTTAATTCATTTGGGTTTATGTACAAATGAGAGCTTCTGCAAGGATGTTGGCTGGGCCAGCAGGACCCCAAGGGGTCTGACCCCTCTTGGGTGTCAGGCAGATCCTTCCCAGGGCAGAAGGAAGCTCCAGCCAGCAGGAAAGACATTAATGTGGGAAATAGCTGTATCAGACCACAACAGAGATACTGGGACCCCATCACTGCATCTATGGTTGTGAACTGTGTGCTTCATCTCGCTGGGTTTCTGCTGTTGCCACTTTCCTCAAGCCCTGGGCCCAAAACCCAGGTTTGTAGAGTAGAACCTGAAGCCTGCCCTTCCCAGTCTTCACCTGGAGGAGATGGAGGGAGCAGAAATAGGGAATGATTCTTTAAGGCTGGAAGCTGATCCCCAGCCTGGAGGACCTGATGCCACGGTCCTGAGGCACCAAGAAACAGCAAAGGTTGTGCTGCAGGAGTCGTGGGGACAAAACCAAACCTGCAGCTGGGTGATGGGAAGATTTTAGGGAATGCAAAACTCGGTGATGGAGATGTGGAGCTGGCAGCACTTGCAAGGGCTACACGTCCCAGTGAGGTCTGCAGGACAAGCTAAAAATACAGACGTGATTTTACATAGAATACTTTGGTTTGGAAGGGACCTGAAAGCCCATCTCATTCCACCCCCTTCCATGGGCAGGGACACCTTCCACTGTCCCAGGTTGCTCCAAGCCCCATCCAGCCTGGCCTTGGACACTTCCAGGGATAGGGAGCCCACAACTCTCCTGGGCAGCCTCAACACCCCTATAGTAAAGAATTTCTTCCTAATTTCAAAGGCTCTGTACATTTGCTCTGGAAATCACTACATTTACTCCAAGTTCATATCCCAAGTTTGCCATTAACCCCTTTTCTCCCAAGGCTCTGGGTGTCTGCTTGGCCCACAGCAGCCACTTCAAATGAAACACAGTTGGTGGGATGAAAAACACAGACATTAAATAATCCCTCCCTCCAGGCTGCTGCTGACCTGGTTTTATCCAAGGTGAGGAATCCAGCAGTGGTGTCTTGAGGACATGGGGAGGTAATTGCCCAAAGGAACCAGCTCTGGAAGCAAAGGTGAAGCTGAGGTCCCCCTTGCTGGCATGGGAACAGCTTTATCTCCCCAAGGAGGACAGTTATGGATTTGCCTGTTAGGATCTGCATGGTGGACTCTCTGCACCATGAACAGTTAAGGATTTGCATTATGGACTCTCCAGGCTGATGTTTCCAAGGATGAGGCTGGATGACAACACAATCCTTCAACATAAGATCCACACCCCAGGGGCAGCCCTATCTGAGCACCAGACAACTCCTGACACAGAGCACACGGAGGGAAAACACATGGGAGGGGAAAAATGTGGATGTTTTGTCTACTCGGGGCTGTGATTAGTTCTGGTAGCTGGGATGGGGAGGTGGTGGCTGTGCTCCTGTGATTAATGGGAGGTTTCACCATTGGCATCATCGCTCCCAGGCTGCCTGTTCCCTCAGGAGCTGCTCTCTGCTGGGAGATGCTGCTCCTCAAGCACAGTTTGTTTGGCAGGTCCCCTGGGGGGTGACAGACTGTGGTGGGTTAAGCCCGGGCTGGAGAAGGGGCTTGTGGATTTTGTGAGCTGACACGGTGGGGGATGATCCGAGGTCCTGCTGAGTGCAGGCAGAAGCAGTTCTGGCTTGAGCTAATCCAGTTATCAGCCCCCACAACAGCCCTGCCACTCACCAGAGTCACGTGGTGAAATACTGCAAAAATGCCTTCGGAGATGGGAAGCCATCCCAGCAGCCGTTGTCATTCACCAGGACAATCCTGAGGCAAAAGTGGACCCCAAAATATGTGCAGAGACCTTCTGTAACTTGGGCATGGGACAGAGATGGGTGGGTTTCCCATGGATAATCTGCAGCAGCAACTCTCTCGTCAGCCTTTGACCAAGAAATGAGGTTTGTGGATGAAGGTGGTGCAAAAACAGATGGAGACAAGCTTTTTAGCAGGGCCTGCTGTGACAGGACAAGGGATGATGCTTTTAAACTAAAGGGGAGTCAATTTTAGATATGAGAAAAGGTTTTTGCAAGGCAGGTGGTAAGGCCCTGGTACAGGCTGCTGTGGCTGCCCCATCCCTGAGGGTGTTCAAGGTCAGGTTCTGTTCAAATCAGGTTTTTTCAGGGTTGAATGGTTTGGATTGGAAAGGACCATAAAGATCATCCAATTCCACCCTACTGCCATGGGCAGGGACACCTTCCACTATCCCAGGTCGATCCAAGCCTGGCCTTGGACACTTCCAGGGATCCAGGGGCAGCCACAGCTTCTCTGGGAAACCTGTGCCAGGGCCTCACCACTCTCACAGCCAAAAATTCCTTCCCAATATCCCATCTATCCCTGCCCTCTGGCAGTGGGAAGCCATTCTTTGTGTCCTGTCCCTCCATCCCTTGTCCCCAGTCTCTCTCCAGCTCTCCTGGAGCCCCTTTAGGCCCTGGAAAGGGCTCTGGATCTCCCTGGATCCTTCTCTTCCCCAGGTGAGCAGCCCCAGCTCTCCCAGCCTGGCTCCAGAGCAGAGGGGCTCCAGCCCTTGGAGCATCTCCATGGCCTCCTCTGGACTCTCTCCAACAGGTCCATGTCTCTCCTGTGCTGATGACCCAGGAGCTGGATTCGATATATATCTCTCACTTCACTCTTTTTATGTTGGAGGAAGAGGCTGCTCCTCTCTGCAGCCCATGCACAAACAACTCACTGAGCCCTTCTTTTTCCCTAATTAGTAGCAGTTTTGTCTCACACTTGTCCCAGGCACCACTTTCTCATATCCCATCTCATGTCCAGCATGTGTCACCAACCACATCCTGGTCACGTTCCCTGTGTGCTCGTGGTTGTGACTCTGAGGCTGGAATTTCAGTTTCCATCCCCAGCACTGCCAGTGATGGCTCCTGGATCAGGTCACGGGGATGATTCTGCTCAGGTTCCTCTGCTCACACCCCTTGTCTGGCAGCAGAGTCGGGTGTTCTGCATCCCATCTCATCCCGGGGGACATTGGCACCACGGATGTCTCCTCAACCTCTGCTGTATCTGAAGCATTGACCTCTTCCTCTCTGGGGTTATCATCTACCAGACCCTCACTGCTGGCAAGTTACCTTGGCAAGACAGGGATAATCCCTCCCATCCAGGAGGGAATTAAATTTTTCTGCACTTTTAAATCAGTCACTCGTTGCTTTTAGCTCTGACCAGTGAGCACGGAGCTAAACAAGCCCTCAGCACAGTTTGGCCATCAGGACATTCCCAACAGGCTCCTGTAGGGAAGAGGTCCCAAAGAAATGATTCTGAAGGAACACCAGGTTAGATGTGTCTCCAGTACACCCATCTGTGCTTTGAGGAGGGTTCCTCCACAGGTTATGGCCGTGATCAGGATGGATCTGGACTGGGGTTTTATCCATGTAAATGTAGAAGAAAGGCAGTGTCTTGGAGTAATGATGACATTTCCATGTGCCACAAGTGTGACCTGCTCCAAGGTGAGAATGTGGAAGTGATCAGTGCCTGAGGGAACAGCAGAAAGTGGTGGTGTCTGCAGAAAACCACCCAGGAAATGCAATTGTTGTGTTCTGCCACATTAAGATTAAGCAGCAGGACACCTGCACAGGGAACCTGAGGCAGGACACACCTGGGACATGGACACAAGCCCCTCTCTCTGGTTTCTTTCACTCCAGCAAGATCCAAGGGACTGGTTCACACCGAGTCATAGAAACATGGAATCATAGAAGCACAGAGTCATGGAATGGGTTAGGAGGGACCTTAAAGATGATCTGGTTCTAAACCCCTGCCATGGGCAGGGACACCTTCCACGAGACCAGGCTGCTCAGAGCCCCATCCAGCCTCCAGCACTGCCCCTGTCACCAGGATTGTCCCTCTTTAGGGACAGCATGCACAAGGCTCAGTCTCACAACAATGGTAAATAGGCCTCTAACAGATTAATTAACAGTCTTCACAACGGGCTAATTACCATTTTCACACAGGGCTCTTCTTGGAGTTTCCAGCCAGGTATGACCCCGTGGGTGTGTGACAACCCCTGCACACAGACGTGCCGAGCATCGCTGTGCTGTGAGGCTGACACCCCTTTCCCAGCACAATGAGAAGGATATTTCTGGGCTGCTTCCCTTTCAGCAGCTTCCTCTCTCAGCACAACGCCTGCTCCGATCTTCATTTCCCTCTTACCCCCCATTACTCCTCAGTATTCCTCTTCCAGGTCCTTTTCCTTATCTGCCGCCGCTTTCCTGTTTTTCTTCCTTGCTCGGCACCCTCCAGCCTGCCCGGCTCCTGCACCACGGGCTCCTGTCCAGGGGTTTCCTCCTCCCTTGCCCGAGGTGCTCCCAGAGATAGCCCCGAGCATCCCGGGGGGCCGCGGGCATCCCGTGGGGTCCCGCCGGGAGAGGGTGGCGGTGCTGACCCTGCGCCGCAGGAAACGGCAGCGCTGGGCTCCTGGAATGTCTCTGCTCTGGGCTACCCCAGGGGTGCACAGATAAGCAGAAAGAGGGGGAAGGAGGAGGAGGTCAGGGCTGTTCAGCCGAGATGTTTGTGCGTCTTCTGGCGCAAACACTGGTCTGGGCTCCCCCAGCAGGCGCCAGCGTCGTTTTGGGGGGCAATTGTTTGTTCAGCCTCGCTCACCTTGGAACGTGCAGTTCAGCACCAGGGAGACGCTCAAGGCCGTGGGGAGACAATGCTGGGAGAGCCAAGCCCTGTCACAGCAATTCCCAGGAGAGGAACCCCTCTTTTTGTGGTGTTTGTTGCCTTGGGTGGGCGCCAGTTCAGGGTTAGGACCTTGCTGTGCCTGGTGCTGGAAAGACTCAGGGCTATCCCTTAGCCCTCAGATGGGACATACTTGGTGTCCCAGGCCATCCCATGGACAGCTGCCTGCAGTGTGGGGACTCCCATGGGTGATGTCCACCCTTAGTGGGGCAGTCTCAGGAGCTGGTGGCCCTTGCAAGCACCAGCAAATAGAGTTTTCCAGGTACAAGTCCTTAGAGAGGCTGCAGATGCTTGGAAAATGCAGCAAGGCCCCTCTTGGGAGAGCCTGTGGTATTTTGTCAACTCTCAGACCCTGACATCCATCCCAAGGCAGGCAACCAGGTGGCTTGGCACAGTGGAGGCTGCAGCCAGAAGTCACCACCTCTTTCCCCGTGCCAGGAACTTCCTGCAGCCAAGTGATGCCTTGGCAGACAAATAAAAGACCCTGGGATAGGAATATTGAGGAATAATGGGGGGTGGGAGGGAAATTAAGATCACAGCTACTCCTTCAGCACATGCATAGCTGGAGATAATCCTATTCTATTCTATTCTATTCTATTCTATTCTATTCTATTCTATTCTATTCCATTCCATTCCATTCCATTCCATTCCATTCCATTAAATTCATTCAAATGATTCATGGTTCCATGACTGTGCACCACAGCTGTGTGTTGGGACCTTTGCCACCCTGTCCCCTGGAGAGGAAAGTCACCTCAAAACTAAAAAAAGCCCATTTCAGTCCAGCTGACTTGTTGCCCCATCAGCTGAGAAAAACACCCAGCTGCCAACTTCCCCTCCAAACCCCAAGACTTCTCCAAAGTCCCAGCACAGCATAACTTTACACTTAGGTCTTGGTTTTGGTTTAAACACATACACGTGACTCTGTTGCAATGAGCACGAAGCTGTCTCAGAGCCAGTTCCCTCCACTTGTCCCCAGCCAAACCTGCTGCCTTCCTCCTGCTATATTTATCAGGAGGATTTGGCTGGTTGGAAGTGCTTGGGGAGGCAGCAAGGGTGGAGCCACCTTGGAGGTCAGCCATGGGAAAAAACCTGGAGCCGGCTCAAAAAGCCCATGTGGCTGTTTTGAGATGGTCTCACATCCCCCTCGGGGTAATTCCATTGTAAACCTGGGAGGCTGCTCTTCAGCTGGTGAATTCCTCATGCTTTGCAGATAATTTATAAGTCTTTGGCACCTCTGTGCTTGTCCTTGTGCTGGGGACCTGCTACCCTCTAAAACCTTCACAATCCTCATCTCCAAACAGAGATTTCCAGGGAGAGATGCTGCCGCTTTTTTTTTCTATCCAGGAGATGTTCAAAATTTTTTTTTTTGTCACCTTAAACTGGGAATTCTCACAGATAAAAGTGAGATCGGTGCATTTGAGTACCTAAAAAAGCTTTGTCACCCCCACGCTCTCCTGTAGCAGTGAGATCAGAGGAGAACAACACACAAAGCCTCTCCCAAATCTCCACAGTGAGACAGGACAGTGTCTGCTCCTCACTTTTCTGCATCCCCTGGGAAGATCTGTTCCCAGCTGGAAGCCCTGTCCGTGCCAGCCTGGAGGCACTCCCTCAAATCCCTGCAGCTGCAGATGTTGAGCAAGCTGTGCAAGAGATTCCTGCTGTATACCACAGCACGTGGGCTGCTGTTGGGCAACCAGGCTTGCAGCAACACAGGATCAAACCTCGTGGACCAAGAGGTTTTGTGGTGCTCAGCTTCCTCTTCATTCCCAGAGCATGCACCCCTGGCATTTTGGGCTTTGAATGTGGTTTGTCCTTCTGTGCTGGGATGTTTCCCTGGGCACCCTGTGCCAGGGCCTCACCCCCCGTCACAGGGAACAATTCCTTCCCAATATCCCATCTAACTCTGCCCTCTGGCAGTGGGAAGCCATTCCCTGTGTCCTGTCCCTCCATCCCTTGTCCCCAGTCCCTCTCCAGCTCTACTGGAGCCCCTTTAGGCCCCGGAAGGGGCTCTGAGCTCTCCCTGGATCCTTCTCTTCTCCAGGTGAGCACCCCCAGCTCTCCCAGCCTGGTTCCAGAGCAGAGGCGCTCCAGGCTTCAGAGTTTAAAATGAGATAGGATGAGACAGCCCAGCTCCCTTGAGGTATTCAGGAATGCAGTTCCCAAAGACATGGGATAAGGTGATGGAAATCATCCTCCAGGAATGAGATCTGTTCAAAGTGACAGGGCCGGGGCAGATTTCGTGATTCTGCCAGAGAAGTGACAGCAGGAGCTGCCCGACTCCGCAGTTTTCTGCTCAGCCAAGGAAATACGCTCCACACACCCCTCTGTAAAACCTTCCCGAACCACGAGATGGCATCAAAAACCAGGGCAGCCTGAGCCAGACAGGTTTTCCCTCTGGTCTGGCCTCCTCCAGCAAACCCAGACTTTCTGAGGTTCATCCTGGGATGAATGGCACAGCGTGTCTCTTGTTACAGGAATGTCACTTCTGCCCCAGGAAACTCCCTGTTGGCTCCCTCGTCCTGCACTTTTTTTTATTTCTAAATAAATAAAATTAAATTCAATGCAATTCCAGATTCTCCCACATCCCAAACAGCTCCCATCTCACGGGTCCCTTGCTGCTGACCGTCAGAAAACCCTCCCAGCACTTTGCCCTTCCTGCCCCAGCTCCTTACGAATGACCCCGATTTCCAGCCCCACCAGTTCTCCTCCTATTTCCATTTCCCCCCTGAGGCTCATGCATAAACAAAGCAGAGAACAGGGATAAACAGGGTTGCCAGGAGAAAATGGGTCCCGAGTGGCCGGTGGCATGTGACAGACCCTCCCCACGTCACCGGGAGCCTGGCACAGTGCCTGATGAGATAACCTTTCACTGGAGCACCAAAAACACCCTTTTCCGAAGAATCTTGGGAGGTTTCCCTTCCTGCTGGGAGCCAGAAGCTCTTTTGGCTTTGCAGGCAGCCACAGGGTGCCAGCAGCACAATGAAGTCATTGCTGCAGGGCTCTCCAGCACTGTGGCTTTCTCCAGCTGGACTCCAAGGGATGGAACCTTCCTGCCTCAGTTTCCCTTCTCCCAAGAAGAAACCAAAAATTGCTCTGCAGAGAAATTGTTCTCTCCCTGAAGTGAAATTCTGCCTGTACCAGACACAGTCTCCATCCCTGTATCACCTTTTCAAGCCAAAAACAACACAGAGCAAATGCTTGGGCCTCGGGAAACCCCCAACCAATGGGTGTGTCATGCTGTGAGCAGGAGACATCAGGAGATGAAGTCACAGACACAAATGAGAATCTGGGAACCTCTTGGAATAGACAGGGGCAATCACAGCCCCATTCCTTGGCCAGACATGTTGGGAAAACACCTTCCCAACTCTGTGTTGTGAGGAAGGCTCAGGTGAGGGTAGGAGGAGCCAAGAGCTCTGGTGATCGCCTTGTTCAGGCTCTGATCTGGGCCATGGTCAATCTCTGAGCCTGCAGGGAAAGGCCAAATTGTGAAACACTCCCTCAGAAAGCTGTGCCCAGAGCTCTCCCAGGAAAGCCAGGATGGCAAAGTTGCCCTGGTTGGAAGGGACTGACACAGTTCCTTCTGGTCATGCAGAAGAGCAAAGGATACGGAACAGTGGTTTTGCTTTCTCTCTGTACAACACCCACAGAAAAGTGCTTTCGATGCAAATTCTCGCATGTCACTGTCCCCACTTCTCTCTCACTTCTTCTTCTCAGTGGATTTTCTCCTCTGGAGCCAGCTGAGGGTTTCTTTATGAAGCATAAGGTCTGTTCTCATCCTTAGATGACTCCATCCTACAGCTGTCCTCTATGCAGTGGGTGACCACAGAGGGGCACAGAGGGGAAGTCAGGCCCTGCTTTCTGTCACAAGCCAGGGTGGATGGACACAGATTGCAGCTGAGTGGCTCAAAAGCACAACCTCAGCAAGAAGGGGAAGGACGAGGTCAGGATCGGGTCAGGACCAGACAGAGCAGCTGAGTCCTGAGCATTTCCCACCACTCCTGAATTCCCTGGAGGCTGCAGTGTGGCAGGAGCAAGAGCAGAGTCAGGCGTGTACCACAGAGGGTTTAGAGATCACAGTGTCTGCTCCAAAGTGTCTGAACATGCCTGACCCAGCTGGACAAGAGCCAGCTGTGCCCAGGTGGGCAAAAAGGTCAAGGACACCCGGGCTGTGCCAGCACTGGCGTGTCCAGCAGGACCAGGGCAGTGCCTGTCCCCTGTGCTGGCTCTGCTGGGACACCTCCAGCCCTGGGGGCAGCTCTGGGACCCTCCTGACAAGAGGGACATTGAGGGGCTGGAGCGTGTCCAGGGAAGGGAACAGAGCTGGGGAAGGGGCTGGAGCACCAGGAGAGGCTGAGGGAGCTGGAAAGGGGCTCAGCCTGGAGAAAAGGAGGCTCAGGAGGGACCTTGTGGCTCTGCACAACTCCTGACAGGAGGGGACAGCCAGGGGGGATCAGGCTCTGCTCCCAGGGAAAAGGGACAGGACGAGAGAAAATGACATCAAGTTGTACCTGGGGAGGTTTAGGTTGGATATTGAGAATAATTTATTCACCAAAAGGGTTCTTCAACCCTGGCATAGGCTGTCTAGGGCAATGGTGGAGTCCCCATCCCTGGAGGGATTTAAAAGCCATGTAGATGTGGCACTTGAGGATGTGGGTCAGTGGTGGCCTTGGCAGTGCTGGGGGATGGTTGGACTTGATGGTCTCAGAGAGCTTTTCCAGACTATTCTGTGACACCTTGTATGGAAAGCACATGGCAAAGGTGCCCTGGAGTTAAGGCATTTCCAAAAGGAACAGCCTGGACTATCTGGGGCCAGAGCAGCTGCCCTAAGCAGCCCCACACTGATGGGGACACAGCTCTGGGGAGCTGCCCCAGCCCCAAAAGATGAGAAACACAATCCCTTGCCAGGGCAGAGAAAGTACATGGAACAAGTTGACACAGATTCAAAAATCTGTCAGATTCATGGAGGAAAACTCAGTTCTGATAAACACAAAGTTCCACCTTTGGGTGCAGGAGTGCTGCAACCAAAAATTGCTGAGACAGGTCTGGCTATGCTGAGCAGCGACATTCACAGAGCTCTGCAAAGCTCTGTCTCAAGCAAGGCACAGGTCAAGTGTGTTCTCTGCCTCTCTGATGCACGAGATATAAAGAAAAACTTTTCCACCTTTGGATGAGAGCAGCTGGGCATGTCCTTGGGCTCAGCTGACCATGTTTGCTGGGAGAATTACAAGGGGAGACACCCCAGAGACACCCCAGGAAAACACGATGGATGGAGCACGGAACCAAGGAAAGATTCTCTATAAAAATACATCAGACTATTAATGTTTAATCTAGACAACGACTCTGCCCTATGCTGGTGGCTGAGGATCAATTTTGTCACCCTGAAGAGAGACATAAACTTTGCAGGAAGGGGTCACATCCCAGGGCCAGTGAGTCCAGCCCTCGAGGTCTCGCTGCTGGCCCAGCTCTGGGCTCGGCTGGTGCCAGCGATGGTGGGGAGAAGTTTTTGCTGCTGTCACCCGTTCCTGAGTCACCTCCCGCGGGTCACAGGGCTCCTCGTGAGCCAGCCCGGCTGAGTCACCGCGGCTCGGGGTTGTGCAACCGGAGTTCCCTGTTCGCAGGGATTTTCAGGGAATCACAGCTCGCTGTCTGCAAGGATTTGCGGGAAGAAGGGGGGAGGGTTTTGCAGCACCCTCCAGATGTAAAAGAGGCTTTCAGCCTCTTCAGCAGCGTTAGCAGCAGGCGGCTAAAGGTGCTGCTGATGGGTGTCCAGGGGGTGTAGGACACCAAACCCCCCTGACACCCTAAATTATCTCCCATCCACTGTACCAGGAGCACGCAGTCCCCACCAGCCAGGACAGCCTCTCTTGCTCAACGAGGCAGCAAAGCACATCTTCTGTCTGGACAGAAAAATCCGGTCAACAAACCCTGACTTCCACCAGACAAGCCAAAATCCATCAGAATTACAACAACCCACACAAGGCATGTTTCAGTGAGCTTTTTAAAGCTCCAGTGGTGACTCTGGCAGACACTGAATGCTTGGAGGGTGAGCATTTGAGCTCAGGATGTCCTAGCTCCCAGGGCTTTCCCCAATACAAAAATGCAGGATTTCCCAATGTACCTTTTCATCTCACAAATGATGAAATAATCATTTCCCTTCTCTCTGAGGGTGTTGTGAAAACCTCAAAAAACCTAAGATATGTGGTGTCCAGACATGGGGACACTCTTGAGCTCAGGTTTTTATTTTTGGCCTTCTGGAGTCACTTCTCCGTGCAGCCCATGCAGTTAGGAGGGCAAGCAGGAATACAGAAAGTCTCCTCACCATGCAGAGGTGAGGATTATGTTGGTGCCTAACCCTTCCAGCAAGGAATTTATCAGGCAGCATTATGGCTTTACAGAACCCTGTTTTAGTTCTGCCTGGGCGAGTGTTTTACCTTGGCAGCTGATGCAGCCGTGTAATAACCATCATTATTCCCATCAAGGCCTCACAGATGTTCTGCTGCTGCCAGGGAGAGCGAGTCTGCTGCAAAATCATGTCAGAGAAATCTCAGAATCACAGAAATACTTGGGTTGGAAGGAACTTCAAAGCTCATCTCATTTCAACCCCCTGCCATTGGGCAGGGACACCTTCCACTGTCCCAGGTTGCTCCAAGCCCTTGCCTTGGACACCTCCAGGGATGAGGCTCAGAGAGGGACACAAAGCCAAGAATAAAAGAATCTCAGAGGCAAATATTGTAATGCTGCTTCAGCAGTAAAATTATAGTGTTTAAAAGCATCTGGAAAGGATGAATCAGGAAAAATCAGGGTGGATATTCCCCAAAGGAGATCTGGCAGCCCAGCTGGACAGGCTTTGGGTTCAGGGAGGAGCACAATTCACTCCTACCCCAAGCAAAGCAGAGCTATTTGGTTATTAAATAAACCTGCATTTCATACCTTTTTTGTAAACAATGATGGTTTTAAACCCTGAAGATGAAAAAAGCCATACCTGCATTAATTAAAACCATAAAAAAATCACAGTAGGAGATGAATATACATAGAAACTTTTTTTTTTCTAAAACCTATAGATGTTGGCCCTGCAGCAGCTCTTTAAGAGCTATTTGATGTTCAGTGTTGAAGCAGGGGCACCATGATTCAATCAACATTGATTTAACGAGTGATAAGAGAGGTTTGCCCAAGGCCTCCTGACCCATTTCCTTATCTTGTTCCTGTAGTGGTGGATTTTGCTCCAAAGGCCAAAGCCTCGGCAAACACCATTCATTTCTTCTGATACACTAAAAAAATGCCATGAGAAAAAAGGGGGGTTGTTTCATGCCTAGTTGGAACACACAGGGGATTTTTTAACTCTCTGGGAAGTCTCAGATGGGGAAGCTTTCCTGGCTGCATTCAGCATCATATATAAAAACATCTTGTCATAGAACCACAGGACACTTTGGGGTGGAATGACCTTAAATGTTCATCCCATTCCACCCCTGCCACTGGCAGGGACACCTTCCACTCTCCCAGGTTGCTCCAAACCCCATCCAGCCTGGCCTTGGACACTTCCAGGGAAGCAACAACTTCTCTGGGCCCTTTGCCAGGGTCTCATCACCGTCACAGCCAAGAATTCCTTCCCAACATTCCATCATGCCCATTGTCCCTTGTCCTGTCCCTCCATTCCTTGTCCCCTGTCCCTCTCCAGTTCTCCTGGAGCCCCTTTAGGCTCTGAGCTCTCCCTGGATGCTTCTCCAGGGGAACACCCCCAGCTCTCCCAGGCTGAGTCCAAAGCAGAGGGGCTCCAGCCCTTGGAGCATTTTATCTCAAAAGTGAAGAACTTATCTCAAAAATTATCAGCTTATCTCAAAAACTGACATGTTTTCAGCCCAAACCAACTGCAATAGGGGCAGCAACTCTGACACTTCCCCAGAGAGGGCGGAAAGTCAGCAGTGTGTGCAAACCTTCAGTTCATATTTTCGTTTTGAAAAAATACACCAAGTATTTGCAGGAAAAACAGGTGGCTTCTCCCTCCTGAACAACCCACAGAGAACACCTGCAGAGCCTGAAGGATGGGCTCCCTGCTGACTCAGAGCAAGGCAAAATAAAAGGTGTTTTATGGGACTGCACAGGATTAAAATCACTCTTCTGTGGCTTCTGAATGAAAATTTAGCTGGAAGTAAGGAGGCGTGGGAAATTCAGAGGGAACTGACTGAGTTGCTGGGAGAAATAAGTGTTAAGTGATGTCCTGGCTGCAGCTCCACATGACTGGAGGCACTGAGGCTTTTGGAGCCGGATTGTACAAAGGGCAGGACAAAATCCAGGTTATTTCTCCTGTGTTTTGTGTCAAGAAAAGCTTGCAGACAATGTGGAAAACTGAAATCAACCTTCAGGAGGAGAGCGAAGAAATCCTGTGGAGTCAGAGGGAAGTTAGGCAGGTTACAAGTGTTTTTTTAAAAAAATATTTTAATTGCTAAAGCACAAATAAAACATAGTGAAGGGTTGGTTAAATATTACATGCAAAGGCATGCAGTGATCCAAGGGCCATTGCACACAGAGCTTTGAAGAATAAAAACATTTAAACGCATCAAAAACATCTCCAATTTTACTGCTGGGTTGTGCAGCCAAGTGCATTAAGTGTTATTCTGATTTTTCTCATCTCTTCATTAGGAAATCTTCTCAAACCAAAAACAATCGTTAAAATGCGAGGGTGACCAAAAATTGATTGATATAAATGGAACCAGGGGAAAAAAAGGAATATGCACAATGGGTTTTGATCACTGATTAATTATTTTTGGTTCCAGGCCACATGGTCTTTCAATTTCTGAGAATGGTGGGGAGTATGGTTTTTCCTTCCTCCTCACAGAGAAGGGTGAGAAAATAATAATAATAAAAAAATTCATTAAAGAGACACTTTAGTGTCATTATGGTTTAGAACAGGTCTTGAAACTGGCTACTGAGATGATTTTTCTGTTGTCCATACTCCTGAAAATTGGCTAAAATGAGGGGAAAACAGTCAGCACAGTAACACAGTCGAATATTTCTGCATTTCCAGATGAAAACTTCAAGGGATACTGATGGAGGTGGCATGGAGACAGAAGAGTGGTGGGATGCAAGGAGGGTGGAATAGGAAAATTAGATGGGATAGAGGCAGGCTGGAGGAGGGAGGCAGGAGGATCAAAGAATCCCAGGATGGTTTGGGTGGGAAGGGACCTTGGAGTTCATCTCATCCCACCCCCTGCCATGGGCAGGGACATCTTCCATGATCCCAGGTTGCTCCAAGCCCCATTCAACCTGGCCTTGGACACTTCAGGGAAGGGGCAGCCACAGCTTCTCTGGGCACCCTGTGTGATGCAGGTGGAGGTGAATAGGGATGGATGTGGGATGCAGGTGGGATTTAGGAAGGATACAGGCAGGCTGGAGGAGGAAAAACAGATGGGAGAGAGGCCAGCTGGAGGAGAAAAACAGAAAGGATAGAGGCAGGATGGAGACAGGATAGCAAAGGGTAGGATACAGGTGGGACTCAGGAAAAATCCAGACACGTTGCTGGAGGAAAATTAGATGGGATGGAGACAGGATGGAATAAGGAAGCAGGAAGGATGTGGATGAAATTATGCAGGGATTCAGGTGGGATGCAGCTGGGATTGAGGAGGAATGCAGGCAGATTGGAAGATGAAAACAAAATGGGATGTTGTACAGCAGGAAGGGAGAAAGGCAGGAGAAAGGGGATGGGATGGGATGGGATGGGATGGGATGGGATGGGATGGGATGGGATGGGATGGGATGGGATGGGATGGGATGGGATGGGATGGGATGGGATGGGATGGCAGACGGTGGAACACCTGTGGGATCGAGGAAGGTCAGAGGCAGGCTGGAGGAGGGATACAGGCGGGCTGGATGGAATCGAGGAAGGACGCGGGCAGGTTGGAGGTATGAAAACTAGGTGGGATGGAGGTCGGCAGGAGGAGGGACAGCAGGAGCAGGGATGCAGGCAGGATGAAGGAAGCTGGAGCAGGGGTGCAGGCAGGATGAAGGAAGCAGGAGCAGGGACGGAAGCAGGAGCAGGGATGCAGGCAGGATGAAGGAAGCAGGAGCAGGGATGGAGGCAGGAGCAGGGATGCAGGCAGGATGAAGGAAGCAGGAGCAGGGATGGAGGCAGGATGAAGGAAGCAGGAGCAGGGACGGAAGCAGGAGCAGGGACGGAAGCAGGGGCAGGGATGCAGGCAGGATGAAGGAAGCAGGAGCAGGAATGGAGGCAGAAGGAGAGATGCGCGCAGGCAGGAGCAGGCATGGAGGAAGGAGGGAGGCAGTGAGGAGCAGCGATGCAGCCGGGAGCGGGGATGGATGGAGCGATGGAAGGAGGGACGGAGGCGGGCTCGGGGGGCGGGCAGCCGGCAGGATGCTGTCACGCCGGGGGCGGGCCGGCCCGGGATGACTCAGCCTCCGGGAGCTGCCCCGGCCGTGGCTACCGAGCACTCAGGGGGCCGTCAGTCCCGGTGAGTGTCCGTGAGTCCCGGTGAGTGCCTGTGAATCCCGTGAGTGCCCGTGGATGCCGGTGAGTCCCGCTGAGTGAGTCCCGCTGAGCGCCGGGGACGCGCACAAGAAGCGCAGCGGGCGCGGTGGGGACCGATAAGGGGGGGATGCTTAGGGACAGGGGACACCCCCATGGGGCACCCCCTTCCACGGCCACGGAACACCCCGCAGGGACGGCAGCAGCAGCGTCTCCCGCTTTTTCCAGCGCCGTTTTGGGGGATTTTTGTGCGTGGCTAGTGCGGGGTGTGGAATGCGCGGTGAGGGAGGGGGGTGCGCTGCGGCGCCGATTGTGGCAGGGAAAATGAACCCTCAAATCGCACCAAAGCTCCAGGAAGGGTCACGGGAGGAGACAGGAAACATTGTTTTTGTGCTAGAGACAGGAAGAAACACCGCAGCCCTGCTCGTCAGCTGCCGCCGGGGCCGGTTCGGCCCCCCTGCGAACATCCCGGGATGCCGGGGTTTGGAACAGGACCACGGCTTGGGAATGGCGCTGGAGAAGCTTGGAAGGAATCTCCCATCCCCATATCCCACTCTCAGGGATGCTCTGCGGCCGTGATACAGCAAAGATCGCTTCCCTGTGGCATTTCCCTCTGGGTTGCAGATGAGGGGAAGGGATTTCCGCAGCGCGGGGTGTGCGGGGGCTTGTGCAAGACTCGGGTTTATGGATTGGTCTGTAAGAAGAGGAAAAAAAAAATCAGTGCAGCTTCGTTTGAGGGGAATCTTGTGCTTTCTGTGCATGGAAGCTGCAGAGGTGAGTGCTGCAGCTTGTCTCAGGAGAGAATCATTTTGTCAGATACAGAGCAGCCAGGTCTAGCAGGGTTGAAATCAGATGATCTTTAGGATCTGTTCCAACCCAGACCTCTCTAGGACTCTGTTATCTGACCCGTGTTAGTGATCTGGCGTTGCCAGAATGGAATAAGCGTGGGGAGGAGAACCTCATGTTATTTTTTTCTTAATGAAAAAATAATTCAGGCTTTGGTAGTGCAGTAATGAAGTCAGCAGACCATGGGTTTGGTGCGGCCAAGCTCACCTGGTGACGCAGCAGGCTGAGCTGGATCGGGAGCTGCGGCTGAACCTTTCTGGCTTCGCTTTGTTGTGGCTCGGAGTCACAAGCCCTGGCAGAGAGAACAAAGGACAGAACTGTGCCCAGGCTGAGGGCTGGTGCTGAGCAGGACACATGATTCGGGCTGTGCTGAGCACCCCTGGCCCCGGAGGGAGGGTGGGACAGCTCTCACCTTCCTGGGAGCCTTGGAGAAGGTGTGGGTGCCTCCGTCTGTGCCCGCAGGGGCTTGGCCCAGACAGGGCAGGAGCTGCGAGATGCTTCAGGGCTGTGACTTATCTGTGCTCTGACACCGAGTCATGTGAGCTGGGCTCGGGGTAGCCGGTTCGGGGGCTGGGTTGTTGCTTTTTCTGAAATAAATGGGACTTGTGGGCTTTGTTTCGGGGAAGGAGACCTTTGTGGTGCGAAGGTGAAGGGATTCGCTGCTGTGGGCACCGTGTGCCTGCCTTGGCTGCTGGGAGGGTGATGTGGGATCCTGCTGAGTTCTGGAACATCGGGGTTGGACTGCCAGGAGCTCTGTCCGTGAGAAAAGAGGCAGGGAGCTGCCCTGGCTCCCAGCTCTGGTCAGGAGGGATGGAGATAGCACTTGGGTGGTGTCTCCTCCTTCTCTCCTCCTCCTCCTCTGCGACAGCACAGAGGGCTGTGGGTGGATGCTGCAGCACCAGCACAGCCACAGCCCTTGGGGTGCTCTCCTCCCTGCAGGCTGCAGCTGCTCTGAGCAGCTCCTGCAGAGCCTTCGGCCTCGCCGCCTCCTCCTCACTGCCCGGAGAGGGGCTGCACTCAGCTGGCCCGAATTTCCTCTTTCTAAGCCACCAGCTGGCTGAATCGTGAGTGTCCTGTCCCGCCCAGGGTCAGGTGTGCTGGTGGGTGTTTATTTCTTGCTCATCCTTCAAGAAATGGCAATAGCAGATGCTGTGGATCTCAGAGTGTTCTCTGCTCTCGGTCCAGGGGCAACCTGGGGAACTCTTTGCAAGCCCCAAATATCCTCCTGCCACCTGGGGGATTCTGTGGGGTGAGGCTGAGGTGTCTGAGAAGCCCAGCAGCCTTGTTTCTCCAGGCTGACGGGCTGTGCTGGGGTGTGAGCTGTGGGTCAGCCTTAGCCAGGGTTATCCTGAAGCTGAGGCACCTCTGGAGACGTTTTGGGGTGCAAAGGGAAAGGATCTGCTGGGGTTCCAGGGGAAACTCCTCTGCCCTGCTTGCTGTGCACAGAGGGGGGAGCAGATGTTGGGGTGCAGCAGCTGCGATGCAATTTTGGTTTTGGGGCTGCTGCTCTGGGGTTTAAAGAGCCGTGAGGTTTTTATGAGGAGGAGGGGTGTGAGGAGCAGATAGCAGTGCTGTGTGAGGCACCACTGTGATAAGGCTGCCAGGGGAAGCTCTTGCTGCCTGGATCAGCTGGGACAGGGGGGTGAGGGAGGAAAGCAGCAGCTTTTTGTCACTGTAGGGGCTCTGGGGTTGTTGTAATTGGGCTGCACATGACCCACGGCCGGTGGGAATCCGTCCTGCCAGCCCCGTGCCTGCGTGTCCTATTTATAGACCTGCTGCACACAGGATAAAGCCAAGGAGAAGGAGGGGTCAGGGAGCAAGAAATCCCACGGGGGTGAGGATTTCCCCTTCCTTTTCCAGGCAGATCTTGGGATACCTGGTGCCCCCTGAGAGTGTCAGCTCCCACCACCCAAAAGTTCATGGCCATAGGAGACCTTGTAGAATAATAGAAAGGTTTGGGTTGGAAGGGGTGTTTAATTAAAGGGCATTTAATTCCAACCTCTCTGCCATGGGCAGGGAGATCTTTAACTATATATTTTAACTATACATCAGCTTGCTCAGAGCCCTGTCCAACCTGGCATTTAATGTTTTTTGGGATGGGACACCCCCCATCTCTTGGGGCAACTTGTTCTAGTGCCTCACCCCCCTCACAGGGAACAATTTCTCTCTAATATCCCATCTATCCCTGCCCTCTGGCAGTGGGAAGCCATTCCCTGTGTCCTGTCCCTCCATCCCTTGTCCCAAGTCCCTCTCCAGCTCTCCTGGAGCCCCTTTAGGCCCTGGAAGGGGCTCTAAGTCCCCCTTCTCTTCCCCAAACTGGACACCCCCAGCTCTCTCATGACCCATAGGGAGGCTCCATGCCCACAGGAGACTTGGCAAGAGGATATTTTATTTTTTTTTGCCTGAAGAGCCATCTGGCTCCCAGCTATTTGCTTTGCTGGGTTCGCTGGCCCTGGGCCATGTCCATGGTGCAGATGCAAAGCAGCAGAGCTGAAACTCTGCCTGTTGAAGGGGAAACTGCTGGGATCTATTTTCACTTTGGTTTCGGGTTGCCTGGAGAGTGTGGTCTGGTAACCCGAGGCTGGGAGATGTCCCGTGTCTGTCCCTCAAAAGCTGGGTGTGAGCAGCACATCGATGCCTGGCAGGTTTTCAGCCTGTCAGCAGATTTACAAACATCCTGCTGGGAAAAAAAAAAAAAATTGTAATCATGTGACTTCTGGCTTCAAAAACGCCTCCTGCCTTTGCTAAGGGAAAACACCGAGCTGAGTGCAGGAAGTACGGAGGGTTTTGGGGTTTGATATTTGTGTGTGCGCAGTTTTTTTTATTACTTTCGTAAGATTTTTTCATTAAAATGTGTTTCAGCTCAGGCTGGTTACCTGCAGGCTTTCTGTGGCCTGCTGTGGGCAAAAAGCACAGTTGTATTAAAGTGTGTATTTATTTTCCTGTGTTCAACCTCCTTCCTGCTGTGTAAGCAGGAGAGCACAGCCAGCAAGTCCCTTGCCTGCAGAAACCTCTAAGCAGGAAAATATTCATGAAACCCTTGAAAATATGCATAAAACCCCTTCAAAGAGGTGAGATTTAGGAGTGGGAGGACCAAATGCTGCTGAAACTCAGCTGGTTTTTTTGGGGTTTTTTTTTTTGGGCTGAGCATCCCACTGAAAGCACAAAAAAAAAGGGCGAACAAATAACTAAATAGTGGAAGGAGGGGTGGGAAAGGAGGAAAAAAAAAAGCCCTTTTATACAGCGAGCTGCAGCCTCCTGGGCTGACTGCTGGCAGAAAGTAGGACACTCCTGCTGGGTTTTCTTCTCTGGAAAGGCTAAACTTGGCTGTGAGTGGGTGGAAGCAGCCGGCAGGGAGGTGTGGGATGTCTCCATCACCATCCTCTGCCCGTCCAGCTCTGCTGCTGGCAGGAGCTGTGTGCCCGCTTTAAGCCGGGGCTTGCAGAGGTGATTCCACGTTCAGCTCGCTGAGCTGAGCAGGAATTAAAGCCTGAATATCGCTGCTGTGCAGGATCTGAGGTCTTGAAGCACTCCCCAGGCTTGGGGTGGATGTGGGGCTGGTGGGAGGGAGCTGGGAGGGTTTGGAGGAGGAGGAGGAGGGTGCCCTGCTGTGTTTGCAAAGATAAAGGAGCTCGTGGCCTCGTGATGTGTCTGAGTCAGGCGTGGGGACGTGGAACGAGTCGCTGGGGGTTAATCTGAAGTTGGGCAATTCGATGTGAATTAGGTTAAAGGAAAGCAGGGAAACCACAGGGCCCTGGGGTGGCTGTGGGCTGGGTGGTGCTTGTGGGGAGGCTCTGGTCATTTCTTTACTGCCTCTTGGATTTCCCTTGTGTCTCTGATCCCCAAACCGGGGCTGTCCTCATGCCCTGCACCTCCCTGGGGAGAAGCAGAGGACAGCAGGCACAGCCAGCTCTGGTGCATGCTGATCCCCCTGTGCATGGACAGGGGGTCACACCTGGGGCTGTGACACCCCCAGGGCAACAGACTGGCCAAAACGAGCCTCTGAACTCCAAAAATGTGATTTGGAGTAATATCTTTAAAGGGAAGAGCAAGGCCAGGGCCTGTCAGATCCCATGCCTGATGTTTGGTGTGGACATGGCATGTCACTTATTCCTTCTCCTGGTCCTTATTCTCCATTGTTGTGGGAGTAAACACAGGCTTTAATACCTTCCAAATCCCTTGGATCTGCTTCAGAAGGTATTTTCCTGCTGCTGCTAATCCTGCAGTGGTCAACAAACAAGGTTGCCTTGCCTGATTTCTCCTGAGCTGTGGGGGGGGACTGTTACTCTGTTCCTGTGTCTCTCTCCTGACCTTTGGGACAGGGGGATCTGGTGCAGCCACACATTTTATCCTCCCACCTGAGGCGTGTTTCAAACACTGCTCCAATCTGGCTGCAGGTGGGGTGTCCTGTCCAGTAGCCAAGATGTGGCCGTCCCTGTCCCTCCTATGTGTCCTGGTGGCCTTGGCCAGCGCTCGCAGCATTCCGTACTTCCCTCCTCTCTCAGATGACCTGGTCAACCACATAAACAAGCTCAACACCACCTGGAAGGTGAGTACTGGGCTGATTCGGGGTTTTTTGGGGATGCATTGCTGACAGTCTCCTTGTGGGGTTCAGTGGCTGAGCTTCGGGAGTGTCACCATGGTGGTGACATCGATCCAGCCTTGGTCCCAGCTGACTTTTCCAGTGAGGTGGTGCTATCAGGAGTTCCTGCAGCCACAGGAACTGTGGAGCTCCTCTTTGGAGCAGAGCAGGATGAATTTGTGGAACAGGAGCAATGTAAGAGGAGGAAACTCTGCAGGAGGCTGGAGACAAGCAGCGAGTGTCCCTTTCCTGGTGACCTGACCCTCCTTGGCCAGTTTGCTGTGTCCAAAGCCTCGAGATGGACCTTGCTGGTCCTGATGGGCTGATCCTGGGCTCTGTTCTGTGTCTGTAGGTGGTTGGCTCTTGGCCCCTGGGCTTTGCAGCTGGTGTCAGGCTCTGGTTGGGTTCAGGGAGCTCCGGAGCCCCGGGCTGTGGTCCCAGAGATGCTCTTGGTGGCTGTGGAGAGTCGTGTCCCAATTCTGTGTGTCTCTCCCCAGGCAGGGCACAACTTTCACAATGCTGACATGAGCTATGTGAAGAAGCTCTGTGGCACCTTCCTGGGTGGGCCCAAGCTCCCCGAGAGGTGAGTGCAGGCAGGAGAAGGTGAAGCTCCAGTAAAACTTGTGTGGATCCTTCAGGAGCATTTGGAGTGGGTGAGGGGCTCTCCTGGCAGGCTGTGGGCAGCAGGGTGGGCTCGGTGGACACTGTTCATGGAATTAAGCAGGGACCACACATAAAGGAAAAATCCATCCTGTGCCGTGTTCAATTTGTTATCCTTGAAAATGAACACGCCAGAGGAGCTGCTGACATGGTCTGAGCACAACACGAGTATTTATGCTCCTTCAGTAAGCAAACAACAGCCCTCATCCTCCAGGTCACCTTCAGAGGAGGCTGGAGAGTGCAGTGCACCCAGCTGTGGTCTGCTGGTGTTCTGAGACAGGATTTCCCTCTCCTCACAGGGTGGATTTTGCTGCAGACGTGGAGCTGCCCGATAACTTTGACTCGCGGACGCAGTGGCCCAACTGTCCCACCATCAGCGAGATCAGAGACCAGGGCTCCTGTGGCTCCTGCTGGGTAAGGACAGGGGAAGTTTAGTGCTGTGTTCATAAAATTTACTGGGCAAAACCTGTGCCTTTGTATTTGCTGCTGAACCCCCTGCCATGGGCAGGGACACCATCCACAGACCAAGGTGTTCCAAGCCCTGTCTAACCCAGCCTTGGACACTTCCAAGGATCCAGGGGCAGCCACAGCTTCTCTGGGCACCCTGTGCCAGGGCCTCACCACCCTCTCAGGGAACAGTTCCTTCTCAATATCCCATCTAGCCCTGCCCTCTGGCAGTGGGACGCCATTCCCTGTGTCCTTGCACTCCATCTCTTGTCCCAACTCCCTCTCCAACTTTTCTTGAGCCCCTTTAGGTTCTGAAAGGGGCTCTGAGCTCTCCCTGGATCCTTCTCTTCTCCAGGGGATTCCCCCCAGCTCTCCCAGCCTGGCTCCAGAGCAGAGGGGCTCCAGCCCTTGAGCATCTTTGTTGCCCTTTGTGAGGGGGCACTGTGGGATCCTGCAGTGTCTGAGCTTCTGGGTGGCTTCTCCCAGCCAGGCCATGCTTGCTGCACTCATTTCCAGGAGGTTTCCTGGTTTCTCTCCCCTGGCCAGCTCTAATGGGTGTTTTGGGGTTGCCCTCAGGCTTTTGGCGCCGTGGAAGCGATTTCAGACCGGATCTGTGTCCACACCAACGCCAAGGTCAGCGTGGAGGTCTCAGCCGAGGACCTGCTGTCGTGCTGTGGCTTTGAGTGTGGCATGGGGTGAGCTGCTCATGGTCCTTGTGCACCTGGAGGGTGGTTGGGGGGAGCAGGGGCAGACCCTGGAGGTGCTGATGGCTTCAGCCCTGCCTTCATTACC